>NC_142439.1:54201818-54504848 GCF_059453495.1 Arachis ipaensis | reverse complement strand
GAGGCTTGAGCAAGTAAATCCTTAGGGGTGCTTCAACACCTAATACCTTAAAACCAACTGGTTTAGGAGTATTGATTGAAAGCTTATCTAAAGAGCCACTTTGAGACATGACACTTAGAGTCGAGGCCAAAGCACAGAAACTATAAGCTGCTTCAAGGTGACTACATATAAAGAGATCTCCATGATACCATTTGGATAAAAATCCAAAGACCTAAGACTCCCAATATGTGAGGACTAGTGAGCACTGAAACCCTTGCATGAGCATATGATTTAGAGTTCACCCCACTGACACTTGATCACTTCACTCATAGGACCTGACAAGTTGTTCTTCAATCCATCTTAAATGAAAGAACCATTGAGCATAATTCTTTTCTTGCTTGGGGACAAGCAAGCTTTAAGTTTGGTGTTGTGATGACAAGTCATCTTAGCCTATTTTAACTAGTCTTTTTCTTTTGTTTTCATTAGAATTATGCACTTTCTTGAACCACAAGCAAGCTAATTGGGTAGATTTTCATGTTTCCTTTGATTTAATCAACCATGTATGAATTCATGCTATTTCATGAGGTTTTATACTATAATTGTCACATATTATGAAAGAATGAATATCTCATGATTTTAAGCATAGCTTTGATGTGTTTCGTTGATTAATGATAGGTGAAGAAAGCTTGGAGAAAGGTTGAAGCAAGAAGGAATAGCTAGGAGTAAAGAGAAGACAATGGAATAAGTGAAATTGAACCAGGAAGCAAAAAGTTGGACCTAAAGTTAGCCTCAAACTTTTGCACAAACTTTTGGGTGAAAAGTTAGCCCCAACGTTAGCCCCTAACTTGGAGGCTAACGTTGGCACATGAATATCACCCCTGGGCACCAAAAGTTTGCACCAACGTTAGCCCCTAACTTGGAGGCTAACGTTGGCATGAAGAAAACCTCCCTGGGCACCAAAAGTTTGCGCCAACGTTAGCCCCTAACTTGGAGGCTAACGTTGGCACATGAAAATCACAAGGGGAGGGGCAAAAGTTTGCGCCAACGTTAGCCCCTAACTTGGTGGCTAACGTTGGCGCCACAAGTGCACAAGGTAAAGCCAACGTTGGGGCCAAAGTTAGACCCCTAACTTTGGCACCAACGTGAGTATCAGCAAAGTTGTGTTAGCTGATATGAAAAGTTGGACCAAAAGTTAGACCCTAACTTTTGCTCCAACTTTTGGTCCAACTTTTGCAAAACTCCAACCCGGTTCAATTGGTTCACTTTGGTTCTTCTCCAAACTTCAAGAGCAATCAACCAAGGCCTCTTTCAACCCAATTCCACCAAGAGCAAAGGCCCAACTCAAGGCTTGAAGATCATTTGAAGAAAGTGTATAAATAGGATAGAATTCAAGTTCTTCCGAGAGCTTTCTTTTGGGAATTTTCATAATAGTTTTCGGAGAGCTTTGGATATTGAGTGATCTTTAATTTCTTAGTTTGGGGGAAGGAGAATTCCACTCTCTTCCTCTTCATTTTATTGCTTTCAATTTTAATTGCAATTGTCTTGGATCTTGGGTTGGAGAATTGAAGGAATTCTGTTTCAATCTCATCCTTGGATCTCTCTGTTTATTTACTGCTTAAATGAATTTCAGTTTCGGTTAATTGCTCTTCATCTACTTTCTTTGCAATTTACTTTTCCCTTGCAATTGTTCTTGTTGGATCAAGGAAGGTAGTGAGATCTAGAACTGGTTTTCTAGTCTCTGGACCCCTGAGATCTGAAATTCCAATTTACATTCTGTTTTTGCTTTTCATGTTCATTTACTTGTTTTGCTTCAGATCCGATTCAACCCAAACACTCTTTTACTCTTCTGTTTGATGCAATTTACTCTTCCTTGTTTAAATTCTGCAAATCCAATCCCCAATTCCCTTTACAATTCCAGCCGTTTACATTTCTTGCACTTTAAGATTCCGTAATTTACATTTCTTGCATTCTAAGTTTCTGCCATTTAATTTCTTGTTCTTTAAGATTCAGCACTTTAATTTCTTGCTCTCTTTAACTTCATGCAATTTACCCATTCCCTTTATTTTCCATGCAATTTAATTTCTGCAAATCACAAATCACTCAACCAAATCTTGATTCGCTTGACTAAATTAACCACTAAGCTAAAAATTGCTCAATCCTTCAATCCCTGTGGGATCGACCTCACTCCCGTGAGTTTTTATTACTTGATGCGACCCGGTACACTTGCCGGTTAGATTTGTGTGTTTTGGGAGAAATTAATTTTTCCACCAAAAATACTCATCAAGGCGCCTCAAGGATTTGATCAACCCTCTTGGCAACAACCCCCTCCAATGTGTTACGAGCAACAACCATTCTATGATGCATATCAAGACAATGGTTATGGTGGACCTTTTTGTGACAATCAACAACCACCACACTATGCCTATGAGCCCCCTCCTTAACATAATTTTGAACCTCCATACTCACAAGCTCCCTACTACCAAACACCCTCCTATGATTCTAATCCTTATCCACTGTACCAACCACCTTATGAGCCATGTGAACCATATATAGAGCCACCCCAATTCCAACCCAATTACTCCCAAGAACCACTACCTCCATATACACCATGTCCATATCCATCAATCCAAGAGCCTTATGACCCTACTTATAATATCCAAGCGGAACAAGAGTCAAGGGATCGTCTCAAGAAGACACTGGATTAATTTCAAGCAGCCGTTCATCAATTGGAGCGAGTGGTAAGCCGAAAAGCACACGAAGCTTCCATAGCTAAAGAATCTCAACTTGAGAATAAGGAATTGAAGTGTGTTACGCAACAAGTGGACAAGATGGAGAGCGTTGAACCGCCACATCCTTATTATTATGAACCACCTTCATGTCATGAACCTTTCCTTCCAAATAATGAACCCTCTTATCCATCCCGATCTCCAATGGATGACACTCTCAGTGTTCTTCTTCCAGAGCAAAGAGAGATGCAAAGGACGACACAAGAGTTCCAAGGGAATGTGCTAAAATTTACGGCCACCTTGGGCAAGGTAATAAATCGATTAGCCTCCCAACGGTTGGACACTCAAGGAACTCCCATAGCTACATGTGCAGAATCTAATGAAGAGCATAACATGAAGGAAACACTGGAAACTCCAGTGGATAATGAGGAACGTGACTTTGTATTGGAACAAGTGGAGGAAGCCGTAATAGTTGAAGAGGAAGAAGTGGTTGAAGACTTAGGAGATGCTTAACCTCCATGGGAATCTAGTGTTGTAGAGTATTCCTCCAAGAAGCTTGAAATTGATGTCACAGAGGCTAGTGTACAACCTCCAAGGCATATCATGGTTGAAGACTTTGAAGAGGTTGATCAAGAGATGAAGATTAAAGAAGAAAAAGCACAACCTTCCATGTCCTTGGTAAGCAATGAAGAAGAGATTGAACTGGAAGAAAGCTACCAAGAGGAAGAGGTTGAAATTGACAAAGCTTGCAAAGAGGTGGAAGAATTCAGAGAGGAGCACAAGGGAGTGGAGCTTGCAAGATCATTAGGAACACCTCTCCTAAAGCCATTACCACCAATACAACATTAAAGTGGGTAAAATTCTTATCCTTGACCTTTACTTTCCCACTTAAATATGGTTTAGTTGAGACAGATCGTCAACTTAGAGCTCTTTGTGGTTTTAAGAGTAAGAGGGAAATGGTTAGTGGTAGGAGTTGTCATGCAAGGTTCAATATGAATGAAAGCTCAAAGTTTAAATGCAAAGGTTGGTGTCAAGCTCGATTGAATGGGTCTAGGAAGTTGTTTGGACGCTTCAGTGAGAACTCAAATTGCTTGCCACCCAGTTGGAACAATGATGATCAACAAGAAGACGGGTGCAAAAGCAAGGTTTGGGACCCCGGAATTCATTCCAACCATCAACACTTTTGGGGCCTTGTCACTTGCTTTAACTTGTTTGAAGGCTTTATGCGCCTAGTTTGGGACCCTGGAGGCCATTGGAATTACAAACATTGGTGGGGATTCCTAGATGAGTTCAAGCATAAGCCACCATGACAAGGATCTCACCAAATGTCCAACTTAAGGACAATAACTAAAAGTGCTAGGTGGGAGACAACCCACCGTGGTATGATCATTCCTTTTCATTCTTCGTTTTATTTTGTTTTATTTTTATCAGTGTTCATTCATACATTCTACATCATCACCTGCATTCTGCATAAAAAAATAAAATAAAATAAAAAGTGCATCCATGCGCAAGCGTCCATGACGCGTACGCGTCGTGCGTATGTGTGCAAAAATAAGAAATTCGCAGAGAGTTGCGCTGGCACAGCGCTGGAACAGTGCCTCGCGCATGAGCCAATGCACGCGTAAGCGTGAAGCACGCGTACACGTGGATGTCCAAAACGACGTAAATGGGTACTTGAACAGAGAGTTACGCGGGAGTGAGGCTGGATTCGCACGTTTTGCACGGACCCTAGTCACGCGTGCACGTCAATGACGCTTACACGTCCCTCATCTATAACTCACCCACGCGTACGTGTGGACGACGCGTGTGCGTCGATAGCACCGTGTCACTTAAACGCAGCGCTCCGCCCATGTTGCTTTCTTTCCCTCTCCTTTTCTTTTTCAAATCCTTATTCTTTCCTCCTTCTTCTTCCATTCTCTCACCATCACTGGCGGACTCCCACCGGAAACCCAACTCCGACAGCAACAATTTTCTTTTCTTTTTCTTCTTCCATCCCTATCCCACTTATCTCGCTCTTACTTCTATTACTCCCCTATTTCCAACATATCTTTAAAGTTTCCCTTCTCTTCTTTCCTTCTACTTTTTTACTCTACTTTTAATTATTGCATTTGATTATTTGACTTATTTTTACTTTTATATTAGTGATGACCGAAATTCACTCCCCATAAAAATGAATCCGTTCTTTGGCAAGCGCACCAAATTGTCGTCAAGTAATAACCCACAATGGAGTGGGATCGTATCCACAGAGATTAATTGGATTAAGCAAGCAATAGTTGATTAATTATTCTAGTTAGACTATTCAATTTTTAGTGATAATCAACAAAGAAATGTAAATGACATGAAAGTAAAGGAAAGCAATAATGTGCTAGAAAGTAAATGGCAAGGAAAGTAAAGTACTGGAAATGTAAAGTGCAGAAAATATAAATAACCATAAAGTAAATAAAAAAAGAAAGATAAAATAAACAGTGGGATCACGAGATATTGCATTCTCCAAATTAATTGATTTCATCTCATCTTCAATCATGCAACTCATTGACCTCTTGGCAATCATGATTGATTGAGCCCCAATTCTTTGGTGACTCAATCTCTCAAATCTTGATCAATAGCCAATTCATTGGTCTAATTGCTCATGAGAAGAGATGAAGAATAGTCCCTGATTATACCACACACTTTTATAGGTCCAAGTAGAGGGAGGATTATATGTCACCATATCCAGACACCAAAACCCAAATCCTACTCAAGTGTGAGAAAGGATTTCAAGCATGGTTTTATGATTCCTCTTCCAAGGTTCACATAAAATCCAAATACATTCAATCTCTTTTCCAAGATAATTGAATGCTAGAATAAAGAACGAAATCCTTTCTAGTAAATCAAAGAGAGATGAAGCATGTTTTCAATCATAGCACAAAATCAGGAAGGAAGACATAAAGCATGCGATTAGTATGAATAAATGGGTAAAGAGTTGATAAAAACCACTCAATTGAGCACAAGATAAACCATGAAATAGTGATTTATCAACCACCTTGTAGTTCATCTTTATTGTTGTTGTCACTTTCCTCCTATTCTTTCCCTTCCCACACCAAACTTAGAATGATTGCTTGTCCTCAAGCAACAAATAAAACAGTGGTGATAGGGCTTATGATAGTTCATGAATGTCTTAAACAATAGAGTGTTAGTAGTACATGTGTTTAAGTGAGCAAAATTAAGAATCACAATAAAGACACAAGAAAGAAAAACAGGGACAACGTGATTGCATTAATAAATGGTGTGTGCATGGTACTTTGCATGAAAGGTAAGTGCCAACACCAAACTTAGTGTGACACTCTCATTTTAGAATGTTGCAAGTACCCAGTGAAGATTAAAATTCAAATTGTTGCATGGCAACACCAAATTTAGAATGCAATCATATGTCAAATTATTGAAAGTAAACTAAGCAAGGGAAGAAAATGTTACCTACGGTTGGGTTGCCTCCCAACAAGCGCTCTTTTATTGTCATTAGCTTGACATGTTGTTCTCAACTTTCTTCCTCTTCTTCCAATTTGTTAAGAGGAATGACCTCAAGAGGAAAGATGAGCCAGTTGATGTCCCTTGTTTTGAGTGCCTCCCACCAAGCTTTCTTTTATTGTTAGCTTTAGTAAACTTGCTTGTTGGGGTAGGGGTGGGATGGCTTTTAGTTGACCTCTTCTTCATGGATATTATCCTTCTTTTCTTAGTCACCATCCTCTCTTTGGTACTTTTATTGATTGCCTTCACTTCTTTGTTTTTAGAACATGGGTGTTGTGAGATGGTTGGAGTATCATCTTTATCAAGAACTCCATGGAATGGTGGCTCTCTTGGTACAAAGATCTCTTCTTCTTGCTCTACCAATTCCTTATTTTCACCCTCATTAAGAACTTCTCCACTCCTTAGACTGATGGCATGATATTCTTCCCCTGCCCAAGGGAAGACATTGGTTGGTTCATCAACAAAATATTGTGCCAATTGTCTCACTTGCTCTTCTTGATTTCTCTTTGAGATTTCCATATCTTCAATAACCTCTCTTACATTTTGCCTTAAAAACTCACTGAGTTGGGCAATGAAGAGATATCTCTTGGAGAGTTCTTCTAATGCAAATTCTAGAAGATTTTGTGGTGGTGCATAGGTTGGACAATTACGGGATGATAGTCCTTGATGAATGGGGTATGCGGCATTAAAATCCCAGCCAAAATTTTGAAAGTTATCATAACAATATGAACTATTTTGTGGCTCTGGAAGGTATTCCATTTCATTTGATTGCTCATACTCTATCATTCTTTGGTGATATTCCCAGCTACCATTAGGAAAATGACTAGAATCATTTTGTGGTGGTGGACAATATCCCATATGACATGATTGATCAAAAGATGAGGTAGACTCCATTTTTACTTACAAAATGCTCTGGCTCAAACAATAGTCACCAAAAGAAATTGGAATCCCCATTCTCACAGATGAGGGATTCTTAGTGAGGCAATAGTACAAACACCTTAGTAGCAAGAGAAAATAAAAAGAAACAAAATTAATCCCTGGCAACGGTGCCATAAAACTTGATGAGTCCAATTCACACCCCATTCAAAAATGGTGAATCAGTTCTTTTGGCAAGTGCACCAAAATTATCGTCAAGTAATAACCCACGGTGGAGTGGGATTGTATCCACAGAGATTGGCAAATTCAAGTAGTTTTAATCGATTGATGAATTAGTCAAGCGGAACAAATAGATTGTGACATGCAGAATTATAAACGATAGAAATGTAAATGGCTAAAATGTAAAGGGAAGCAATAAAGTGCAGAAATGGAAATAATAGAATGTAAAGTGCAGAATCATAAATGACTTAATTGTAAATGGGAATGGGGAATTGCAAACTGTAAAAATAAGCTATAAAGAAAGTGGTAGATAAGAATGGGGAAATTCATTGAGATTAGGAGATGTTGTCTCTTTGGATCAATTCTAGCTTGTATCCTCTTCAATCATGCAACTCATTGACCTCTTGGCAATCATGATTAATTGAGCCCCAATCCCTTGGTGACTCAATCTCTCAGATCTTGATCAATAGCCAATTCCTTGGTCTAGTTGCTCATGAAGAGAGATATGCTTGGTCCCTGGATATACCACACACCATCATAGGTCCAAGTAGAGGGAGGATTATATGTCACATATCCAATC
Organism: Arachis ipaensis; assembly: GCF_059453495.1. Taxonomy (NCBI): domain Eukaryota; kingdom Viridiplantae; phylum Streptophyta; class Magnoliopsida; order Fabales; family Fabaceae; genus Arachis; species Arachis ipaensis. The sequence goes on along the minus strand of NC_142439.1, from coordinate 54,496,964 downwards.
ACCAAAACCCAGATCCTACTCAAATGTGAGAAGGGATTTCAAGCATGGTTTCATGTTTCCTTTCCCAAGGTTCCCATGAAACCCATTTTGCATTCAATCTCTTTCCCAAGATAATTGAACACTAAGCATTAAGAATGAAATTCCTTCTAGAAAATCAAAGAGAAGGTGAAGAGAAGAAGAATTTCACTATCATCAATCCATCAAGTACAACAGAGCTCCCTGGTGCACGAAATTGTGATTCACAACTCCGCACAGCTAACCAGCAAGTGCACTAGGTCGTCCAAGTAATACCTTACGTGAGTAAGGGTCGATCCCACGGAGATTGTCGGCTTGAAGCAAGCTATGGCTATTTTTGTAAATCTTAGTCAGGAGATTAATGATAAGAGTGAATGTATTCATTAAAAATAAATAACATGAAATAAAGGGTACTTGTTATGCAGTAATGGAGAACAGATTGAGGTTTTGGAGATGCTCTGTCTTCTGAATCTCTGCTTTCCTACTGTCTTCTTCTTCCCGCACGCAGATCTCCTTCCATGGCAAGCTGTATGTTGGTGGATCACCGTTGTCAATGGCTACCATCCATCCTCTCATTGAAAATGGTCCAAATGCGCTGTCACCGAACGGCTAATCATCTGTCGGTTCTCACTCGTGTTGGAATAGAATCCGTTGATTCTTTTGCGTCTGTCACTACGCCCAACACTCGCGAGTTTGAAGCTCGTCACAGTCATCCTTTCCCAGATCCTACTCGGAATACCACAGACAAGGTTTAGACTTTCCGGATCTCAGGAATGGCCGCCAATAATTCTAGCCTATACCATGAAGACTCTGATCATGAACTAGGAGGATAAGAGATACACACTCAATCTAAGGTAGAACGGAAGTGGTTGTCAGGCACGCGTTCATAGGTTGAGAATGGTGATGAGTGTCATGGATCATCACATTCATCACGGTAAAGTACAAGCGGGTATCTTAGAACAGAAACAAGTATGATTGAATAGAAAACAGAAGTAATTGCATTAATTCATCGAGACACAACAGAGCTCCTCACCCCCAATCATGGGGTTTAGAGACTCATGCCATAGAGGATACAAAATTCAGATATGAAAATATCATGAGGTACATAGTACGTCTCTAAAAGTTGTTTTTATACTAAACTAGTAGCTATGGTTACAGAAATAAGTAACTAAGTGCAGATAGTGCAGTAATCCACTTCTGGGGCCCACTTGGTGTGTGCTTGGGCTGAGTAATGAAGCCTTCACGTGTAGAGACTTCTCCTGGAGTTAAACGCTAGGTTGCAGCCTGTCTCTGGTGTTTAACTCTGGTTTGTAATCTGTTTCTGGCGTTTAACTTCAGAATATAGCAGAAAGTTGGCATTTGAACGCCAGTTTGCACCATTAAAAATTGGGAAAAGTGTGGACTATTATATATTTCTGGAAAGCCCTGGATGTCTACTTTCCAACGCAATTGAGAGCGCACCAATTAGTCTTCTATAGCTCCCGAAAATCCATTTCGAGTGCAGGGAGGTCAGAATCCAACAGCATCTGCAGTCCTTTTTTAGCCTCTGAATCAGATTTTTGCTCAGGTCCCTCAATTTCAGCCAGAAAATAACTGAAATCACAGAAAAACACACAAACTCATAGTAAAGTCCAGAAATGTGATTTTTGCATAAAAACTAATAAAAACATAGTAAAAACTAACTAAATTATACTAAAAACTACTAGAAAACAATGGCAAAAAGCGTATAAATTATCCGCTCATCACAACACCAAACTTAAATTGTTGCTTGTCCCCAAGCAACTGAAAATCAATTAGGATAAAAAGAAGAGAATATACTATAAATTCTAAAATATCAATGAAACTTAGCTCCAACTATATGAGCAGGACTAGTAGCTTTTTGCCTCTGAACAGTTTTGGCATCTCACTTTATCCTTTGAAGTTCAGAATGATTGGCATCTATAGGAACTCAGAATTTAGATAGTGTTATTGATTCTCCTAGTTTAGTATGTTGATTCTTGAACACAGCTACTTTATGAGTCTTGGCCGTGGCCCTAAGCACTTTGTTTTCCAGTATTACCACCGGATACATAAATGCCACAGACACATAATTGGGTTAACCTTTTCAGATTGTGAGTCAACTTTGCTAGAGTCCCTAATTAGAGGTGTCCAGGGTTCTTAAGCACATTCTTTTTGCTTTGGATCATGACTTTAACGGCTCAGTCTCAAGCTTTTGCCTTGACACCTTCACGTCACAAGAACATGGTTAGGGACAGCTTGGTTTGGCCTATTAGGCCAGGATTTTATTCCTTTGGGCCCTCCTATCCATTAATACTCAAAGCCTTGGATCCTTTTTTATTACCCTTGCCTTTTGGTTTAAAGGGTTACTGGCTTTTTGCTCATGCCTTTTGGTTTAAAGAGCTATTGGCTTTTTCTGCTTGCTTTTCCTTTTTCTTTCTCTTTTTTTTATTTATTTATTTTTTTTGCAAGCTTTGTCATTCACTACTTTTTCTTGCTTCAAGAATCAATTTTATGATTTTTCAGATTATCAATAACATTTCTCCTTTTCTATAATTCTTTCAAGAGCCAACAGTTTTAACATTCATAAACAACAAATTCAAAAGACATATGCACTGTTCAAGCATTCATTTAGAAAACAAAAAGTATTGTCACCACATCAAAATAATTAAACTAGTTTCAAGGATGAATTCGAAATCATGTACTTCTTGTTCTTTTGAAATTAAAACATTTTTCATTTAAGAAAGGCGATGGATTCATAGGACATTCATAGCTTTAAGACATAGACACTAGATACTAATGATCATGATGAAGACACAAACATAAATAAAGCATAGAGAACGAAAACAGAAAAAATAAATAGACAAGGAGATTAAGGAACAGGTCCACCTTAGTGAGGGTTGATGTGCGGAAAACGATCCGACACAAAACTCACCGGCAAGTGCACCGGGTCGCATCAAGTAATAATAACTCACGTGAGTGAGGTCGATCCCACAGGGATTGAAGGATTGAGCAATTTTAGTTTAGTGGTTGATTTAGTCAAGCGAATCATGTGTTGGTTGAGTGATTTGTGATTAACAGAAATTAAATTTCATGAAAAGTAAAGGGAAAGGGGTAAATTGCAGAAAATTAAAGAGAACGGAAAATAAAAGTGCTGAATCTTAAAGAACAAGAAATTAAATGGCAGAAACTTAGAATGCAAGAAATGTAAATTGCAAAATCTTAAAGTGCAAGAAATGTAAATGACTTGAATTGTAAAGGGAATAGGGAGTTGGATTTGCAGAAATTAAATAGAGAAAAGTAAATCTCAACAAGTAGAGAAGTAAAAGAGGGATTAAAATGAGACGGATCTCAACTAGAAACGTAAATTGCTTGCAGAAGCGTTCAACAGAGAAATTAAAATGAAAATTCCAGATCTCAGGACCCAAGAGACTAGATAACCAAGTCTAGATCTCAATGCCTTCCTAGATCCAAATTTGAGAATTTAATTGCAAGAAAAGTAAAGATCCAGTAGTAGAAGAAAAGAGGTGAAATAGCAAATTCTCAATGATGCAGTAAATCAAAACAGAAAGAGATCTCAAGGTGAGATTGAGACAGAATTTCCTCAATTCTTCAACACCCAAGACTCAGAATCTCAAAATTCTCAAAAACCAAAAGCTCTCTGCTTATGAAAATGTTTTCAGAAAACTCTCCAAGAAAAGCTCTCTCAAAACTTCAAATCCTAAGCTATTTATACACTTTCTTCAAATGATTATTAAGCATTGAATTGGGCCTTTAGTCTTGATGGAATTGGGTTGATAGTAGCCTTCGTTGATTGCTCTTGGTGTTGGGAAGAAATCCATTAGTGAACCGGGCCATGAACCATTCATGTTTGAGCCAACGTTTGAGGCAAACGTTGACTCAAACGTTACTTGAGTAAAATTATGCAGCTAGGCCAATGATGCTGTCATCCACGTTTGGCTCAACGTTTGAGGTCAAACGTGAGCTCAAACGTGGACCTCCCTTCTTGTATGCTTCTTGGGGTCTACTTTGTCCTCTTGTTGTGTTGCCAATTTTGTGCCCAATGGAGACTATTATATATGGTTGGAAAGCTCTGAATGTCAGCTTTCTAACCCACTTGGAATCACCTCAATTGGACATCTACAACTCAAGTTATTCTTGTTTGAAGTATGCCCCTTCATGCTGTTTGGTGCCAACGTTTGACCTCACGTTTGAGTCAAACGTTGGCTCAAACGTTGCTGCCTCCAGGGATGCCAACTTTCTTCTTTTTGGAGCCAACGTTTGACCTCACGTTTGAGGCAAACGTTGGCTCAAACGTTGATGCCTCCAGGGATGCCATTTCTCTTCTCTTTGGCGCCAACGTTTGACCTCACGTTTGAGGCAAACATTGGCGCAAACGTTGCCTTCCCAGGAACTTCAATTCTCTTCTCTTTTGGAGCCAACGTTTGACCTCACGTTTGAGGCAAACGTTGGCTCAAACGTTGCTTTCCAGGAGCTTCATTCTTCAGCCAACGTTTGACCTCAACGTTTGAGGCAAACGTTGGCGCAAACGTTGGCTTTTCCCCAGGGTGTTCTTCAACTGCTACTCACGTTTGAGTTGACGTTTGAGGAAAACGTTAGCTCAAACGTGAATTCCATTTTCTCAAACCCATTCTTGCAACCTTCTTCCACACCTTTTGTTTCCTTTCTTCACCTACAAGTAATCAAAACAACCAATCAAAGTATCACAAAATTCACAAGGTTTATAAATCAATTAATTATCAACTAAAGTTGGCTTGATAGTGGACTTTCAGTTGATGATCCCGGATTAGTTAACCCAAGTCACCAAGTGTTGATGCACTCCAAAGAACTTAATAATCCAAGCAGATCCCAATACAAAGATACCACAGGCATATATTCTAAGGTTCAAGCTATTGGTGTCTAGCTTTGTTTCTTTTTATTTTTCTTTTGTTTCATTGCCATTTTTGGCTTTTTCTTTTCTCTTTTTGCTTTTCTTTTCACACAAGGACTTTTATTTGATTGAGATTCATAGACAGTGAGCTGCTTTCTTCTTAAAGAGATAACAATCTATTCCTTTTATTCACTGATAGTGAGTTGCCACACAATCACACATATATGCCACCACTTACTATTATTTGACTTCTAGCTAACAATGAACCATCTTACTTCATGTTTCAAACATTTCTTTTATTGAATTGAAAAGATGCAGGGGACAAGGCATGCATTAGTTAAGTGAAAGTAACCACACAAGCACACACTTAGACTAGCCAAAAAAAATTTTTACTTGTACTAGCTGAACACTTTAGCAAGATATAAATCATAGCATTTCTCAACAACAGAAGTTAAGTATAGATACATCCTATTGATTTGCAGTTCTTTTGTCTTCCTTTCTGTTGTTCCCTTTTTGTGTCATGGTGCGTAATGTCTTCAATTTGTGGTTAGTTCCCTGCACAATTCTCAAAAGTTGCTTGCTTTCCAAGCCCTTTGGGTGACTGATTAGTATGCATAAATTGAGTGCGGATTTTGGATTTAATTTGGTGTGGGAACACCAAATTTAGTTCCCTGCCACTTCCTCTGATGCAACAAGTTACTATGTGTAAAATCTTGTGCTCTTGCTAAAGGTTATGGGGTTAAACTAGAGAGCAATTAAGTAGTTGAATGATCTGTTTGATTGCCTGGAGCTAGTATTACACACGAAGTGAGAATGTGCTTTTAAATGATGTTTTGGTGGAACACCAAACTTAGAGTCCTTCATTCTCCCTTAAATTGTTTTGGTGTGCAACACCAAACTTAGCTTCTTGCAATACATACCAATCATTCGACATTTTTATTGAAAAGGCTATGAAAAGAAAACTACCTCAGATTGGGTTGCCTCCCAATAAGCGCTCTTTTAATGTCACTAGCTTGACATTCTCTGTGTTTGTTCAGCTCAGGTACTGAACTTCCTTTTCCTTGTCCCATTGGTCTCCTAAATAAGGCTTTGCTCTATGTCCATTTGCTGTGAAGTGGCTCTGTGTGGCCTCATCTAGCAGCTCAAGACCTCCATAAGGAAAGACTTTTGTTACTAGATACGGACCTGTCCATTTGGACTTGAGCTTGCCAGGGAAGATCTTGAGCCTTGAGTTATACAAGAGCACTTGCTGTCCTGGCTTGAACTCCTTCTTTATGATTTTCTTATCATGCCACCTCTTAACTCTTTCCTTGTATATCTTAGCACTCTCATAAGCTTCTAGCCTGAATTCATCCAGCTCATTCAGTTGTAGTAACCTTTTCTCTCCCGCAGCTTGGGAGTCAAGGTTGAGGAGTTTAGTGGCCCAAAAAGCTCTGTGTTCAAGCTCTACAGGAAGGTGGCATGATTTTCCATACAATAGCTGAAAGGGTGACTTTCCAATGGGAGTTTTGAAAGCTGTCCTGTATGCCCAAAGTGCATCTTCTAGCTTCCTCGCCCAATCTTTTCTTGTGCTTCCCACTGTCTTTTCTAAGATCTTCTTCAACTCCCTATTTGCTAATTCAGCCTGGCCATTGGTTTGAGGGTGGTATGGTGTGGCTACTTTGTGGATCACTCCATATTTATGGAGGAGTTTCTCCATTTGTTTGCTGCAAAAGTGACCACCACCATTACTAACAAGACCCTTGGGTACTCCATATCTTGTGAAGATGTGCTTCTTAAGGAATTGGAGGACAATCTGTGCATCACAGGTGGTTGTGGCTATGGCTTCCACCCACTTTGAGACATACTCGACTGCAACCAAGATATATCTGAACGAGTAGGAAGGGGGAAAAGGTCCCATGAAATCAATGCCCCATAGGTCAAATAGCTCTACTTCCAAGATGAAATTTTGAGGCATCTCATTTCTTTTTGTCAATCCTCCAGCTCTTTGACATTCGTTGCATTGGTGAACGAATTCTCTGGCATCCTTAAACATAGTTGGCCAATAAAACCCACTCTGTAGTACCTTTGCAGCTGTTCTTTCTGGTCCAAAGTGTCCACCATATGCTGAGCCATGGCAATGCCACAATATGTCCTTCACTTCATTTTCAGGGACACACCTCCTAATCATTCCATCAGAACATCTCTTGAATAGGAAGGGTTCATCCCACAAGAATTTCCTTGCTTCATTGATTAGTTTCTTCGTTTGTTGCTTGGAAAATTCTTGAGGTATCTTCCTTCCTACCTTATAGTTTGCTATGTCCGCAAACCAAGGTGTTTGTTGAACTTGGAATAAGTGTTCGTTAGGGAAGTTCTCATTTACTTGCTGTGGTTTATCTTGATTGGCTTCTTGTGGAACTCTTGATAGATGATCTGCTACTTGATTTTCACTTCCCTTTCTATCCCTAACTTCAATATCAAATTCTTATAGCAGCAACACCCACCTAATAAGCCTTGGCTTTGAATCCTGTTTAGACATTAAATACTTGAGAGCAGAATGGTCAGTGTACACTATAACTTTTGAACCGATCAAGTATTGTCTAAACTTATCAAATGCATATACAATTGCTAACAGTTCTTTTTCAGTGGTGGTATAATTTTTCTGTGTTTCATTCAACACCTTGCTAGCATAATATATGACATGATGCAATTTGTCTTTCTTTTGCCCCAGTACAGCACCAATAGCAAGGTTACTTGCATCGCACATAAGTTCAAAAGGTAAGTTCCAATCAGGAGGTGTGATGATTGGTGCTGTAATGAGCTTTCTCTTGAGAGTTTCAAAGGCATGTTTACAAGTGTCATCAAAGATGAAGGGAGTATCATTCATTAGTAAGTTGCTCAATGGTTTTGCTATTTTTGAAAAATCTTTGATGAACCTTCTGTAGAACCCAGCATGCCCAAGAAAACTCCTTACTGCTTTCACATTAACAGGTATAGGGAGTTTTTCAATAACTTCTATTTTAGCTTTATCAACTTCTATACCTTTACATGACACTTTATGCCCAAGAACTATTCCTTCCGGAACCATGAAATGGCATTTTTCCCAATTCAACACTAAATTAGTTTCTTGGCATCTTTTCAAAACAAGAGTTAAGTTATGCAAGCAAGTGTTAAATGAATTTCCGAAAACAGAAAAATCATCCATGAAAACTTCTAAGAATTTTTCCACCATATCAGAAAAGATGGAAAGCATGCACCTTTGAAAAGTAGCTGGTGCGTTGCACAGCCCAAAGGGCATCCTCCTATAGGCGAAAACTCCAAATGGGCATGTGAAGGATGTCTTCTCTTGATCCTTGGGGTCCACCACTATTTGATTGTATCCAGAGTACCCATCCAGGAAACAATAGTAAGCATGGCCCGCTAGTCTTTCTAACATTTGATCAATGAAGGGTAGAGGAAAATGATCTTTTCTTGTTGCATCATTCAATCTCCTGTAGTCTATACACATTCTCCACCCAGTCACTGTCCGAGTGGGGATCAATTCATTCTTCTCATTGGTGATGACTGTCATTCCTCCCTTTTTTGGCACAACTTGTACTGGACTCACCCAAGAACTGTCTGAGATTGGGAAAATTATCCCCGCATTCCATAGCTTCATCACTTCTTTTTGAACCACCTCTTTCATGGTTGGGTTGAGTCTTTTTTGAGGTTGAACCACAGGTTTTGATTCTTCCTCCAATAATATTTTGTGCATACAAATAGCAGGGCTGATGCCTTTGATGTCCTCAATTGTCCACCCCAAAGCTGTTTTATGAGCTTTTAATACCTCAATCAACCTTGCTTCTTCATCCATGTTCAAGGAGGAATTTATGATCACTGGCAGTGCCTCGGCTTCCCCAAGAAACACGTACTTGAGGTGAGGAGGGAGAGGCTTCAACTCCTGTTTTGGTTTATCCTCTTTCTTGTCTTCAATAGATATTTCTACCACTTCCTCTCCTTGTTCTTCCTGATGCTCCAAATAGTCTTCTTCAAACATTTCTTCTACCAGCCCTTCTATCATATCCACATTCACGTAGTTCTCTTGCTCTGAGGGGTGTTGCATTGATTTGAAGACATTGATTACCATTTGTTCATTATACACCCTGAAGGTCATTTCTCCCTTCTCCACGTCAATCGTGGTTCTTGCTGTGGCTAGAAACGGTCTCCCCAAAATGATTGAGTTCTTTCCTTCCCCTTCTGTGTCTAAGATTACGAAGTCTGCAGGGAAGATAAACTTTCCAACCTTCACTAGTAAATTTTCTACAATTCCATTGGGTATCTTGATTGATCTATCGGCCATTACTAGTGACATCCTGGTGGGTTTGACTTCTTCTATAGCAAGCTTTCTCATTAGTGATAGAGGCATCAAGTTGATGCTGGCACCTAAATCACATAGAGCATTTTCCAATGTTATCTTGCCTATGGTGCATGAGACTACGAAACTCCCTGGGTCTTTGAGCTTTGGTGGGATACCCATCTGGATCACAGCGCTACATTCTTCAGTGAGCATAATGGTTTCCTTCTCAAGCCAACTTCTTTTCTTGTTAATGAGTTCCTTCAAGAACTTGGCATATAAGGGCATCTGTTCCAATGCTTCAGCCAAGGGGATATTGATTTCTAGCTTCTTGAAAGTCTCAAGGAACTTATGAAAGTGTTGGTCCTTAGTCTCCTTGTTGAACCTCTGAGGGTATGGTAGTGGAGGTGTAATGCTCTTCTCCACTTGCTGCTGTCCTTGAATCACTTCCTTTGAACTATGTGACTGGTTGTCTTTCTCTTTGAGCTTCTCTGGGGCACTTCTTCTTGTTGTCATGTCTTCATTGCTAGCATCCCCTTTCTCTGATGATTCTTTGTTGCTATCCCAAGGCTTCTTGGTTACCTCCTTGTTGTTGTCTATCAATGTTTTTCCACTCCGTAATTGTATAGCTTTGCACTCTTCTTTTGGATTAGGAATGGTGTCACTTGGAAGTGAGCTTGAAGGTTTCTCAACAGAAATCTGTTTGGAGATTTGCCCAATCTGCCTCTCTAAGCTCTTCATGGAGGCTTCATGGTTCTTGGTTGTCATTTCTTGGTGCTTCCACATCTTATCCATCAAGGTTTCCAAGTTAGTGATTCTTTGAGATTCTGGTGACACTTGTAGTGGGTTGTGGGGTGTGGTTGGTGGATGGTAGGCATTTTGGTTGGTGGGTTGGTTATTGGATTGATAATGGTTGGGATTGGAGTAGTTGTTTTGAGGTTTTCTGTAAGGGTTTTGGTTAGTTTGCTGCTGGTTGTGGTTTTGGTTGTTTCTTGAAGTATTTTGGTTTGAGTTCCTCTGCCATGGTTGTTGGTTCTGGTTGTGATTGTCTCCCCATCTGAGGTTCGGGTGGTTCTTCTAGGATGGATTGTATGTGTCTCCATACACTTCATTCTGTCCAGAGTTTTGGTTGTGCATGTACTGGACTTGTTCTTGCTGCTGCTCCTCTTGGGTCTCTTCATTTTGCACCCATGTGGATGATGGTTGGCTTGTGTTAACTGCTGCAACTTGGAGGCTATCAATCCTCTTGGCCATTTGCTCAAATTGTTGTTGAATTTGCTGCTGCATCATCTTGTTTTGAGCCAAGATTGAGTCTACTCCTTCTAGCTCCATTACTCCTCTCCTTTGTGATGGTTGGCGGTTTCTTTGATGAGCAAAGAAATATTGATTGTTGGCCACCATGTCCACAAGATTCTGGGCTTCCTCAGCAGTTTTCATCAATTGTAGTGAACCTCCAGCAGAATGATCTAATGCCTCTTGAGATTTCAATGTCAGGCCTTCATAGAAATTTTGCAGCACGTCCCATTCATTGAACATCTCTGGGGGACACTTTCTGATTAAGGCTTTGTACCTCTCCCATGCTTCATACAAGGATTCGGCATCTAATTGTGTGAATGTCTGCACCTCGGTTTTCAGCCTGATGACTCTTTGGGGTGGATAGAATTTGGCTAGAAATTTAGTCACCAAGTCATCCCAACTAGTGATACTTCCTTGGGGAAAAGTTTCAAGCCATTGTGTGGCCTTGTCCCTTAATGAGAACGGGAACAGCAGGAGCTTGTAAGTTTCAGGATTCACACCATTGGATTTGACAGTATCACAAATCCTTAAGAAGGTAGATAGATGTTGATTTGGGTCCTCCAATGATCCTCCCCCAAACGAGCAGTTGTTTTGGACCAATGTGATGAGTTGTGGCTTCAGTTCAAAGTTATTTGCATTGACATTAGGGGTGAGAATGCTGCTTCCACAATGTCTAGCATTTGCAAAGGTGTAGGAGGCCAATACTCTCCTCTGTTGTGGGTGATTGTTAACTCCTTCTCCTGGATTAGATGTATCTCCTTCCATCTCGTGATATTCTTCCTCAGATTCTTCTTCTCCAACAATATTTTTCCCTCTTTCGGCTCTTCTTAACCTTCTAAGAGTTCTCTGGTCAGCTTCAGATAAAACAGGAATGGATCTCCCTGTACCTGACGTACAAACAAAACAAAAGAGACACCAGCAGAATCACTTCAATCTATTGCTAGAGTGAAGTTTAGTTTAAGCAAAAATTCGAACAGTTAGTGGGTTAGTCCAAGATTAAAGAATCAGAAAAGAAAAAGTGCTTGATCTAGATCTCCACTTCACGTAATCATTGTCAATCTAATCAATCCCCGGCAACGGCGCCAAAAACTTGATGTGCGGAAAACGATCCGACACAAAACTCACCGGCAAGTGCACCGGGTCGCATCAAGTAATAATAACTCACGTGAGTGAGGTCGATCCCACAGGGATTGAAGGATTAAGCAATTTTAGTTTAGTAGTTGATTTAGTCAAGTGAATCATGTGTTGGTTGAGTGATTTGTGATTAACAGAAATTAAATTTCATGAAAAGTAAAGGGAAAGGGGTAAATTGCAGAAAATTAAAGAGAACGGAAAATAAAAGTGCTGAATCTTAAAGAACAAGAAATTAAATGGCAGAAACTTAGAATGCAAGAAATGTAAATTGCAAAATCTTAAAGTGCAAGAAATGTAAATGACTTGAATTGTAAAGGGAATGGGGAGTTGGATTTACAGAAATTAAATAGAGAAAAGTAAATCTCAACAAGTAGAGAAGTAAAAGAGGGATTAAAATGAGACGGATCTCAACTAGAAACGTAAATTGCTTGCAGAAGCGTTCAACAGAGAAATTAAAATGAAAATTCCAGATCTCAGGACCCAAGAGACTAGATAACCAAGTCTAGATCTCAATGCCAGACTAGATGAAATAACTCCAATCTTTTCATTTTCTTTTGATTCCAACCTCCTCTGAACACATTAAACCATGTTCATGCTCTTGCCCAAAACATTAAGTGCTTTCAAATTGGGTAAACTTGGGCTTGCTAGGTGATCCTTGGTGGTGGCCGCACCAAACTTAATCTCTGGGCTTACTCTTCAAAATTAAGCTATTAAAATGGTTGTAAGTCTAGATTAACTGGGTGAGTGGCCACACCAAACTTAGCATTTTAGCTAGTTCTCAGCCCATTTACTCATCATTAGTAATGCATTCATCAAGTTGCAATTCCATAATTAAAAAGAAATAAAAGAGTGTAAGAGTATTCTAACTACCAAAGCTAGTATTAAACTTCCTAACCTACTATTGCAATCTAATTCTAATTGGTAATGTAACACAAATGTGAGACTGAAACTTAAACTATCTAAAGCAATGAATTTTAAACTACTTCTAAGAAAAATAATAAATCAAAAAAGGATAAAGTGTTGGCGTGCCACCCAACTAGCGCTTCTTTATTGTCACTAGCTTGACACTTCTCCATCTTTAGTTAAGCTTGTAGCTCACTCTCTACTCCTCTAAGGAGCCTCCCAAGTAGTGTTTGAGCCTATGGCCATTGACAGTAAAATTTCTCTAAGTCTTGTCCTCCATGAGCTCTACATGACCATAGGGAAACACCTTGAGTATGGTGAAGAGTCCTGACCATCGAGACTTAAGTTTCCTAGGGAAGAACTTGAGCCTTGAATTGTAGAGTACCACCTTCTGTCCTTCAGTGAACTCCCTTCTTACTATCTTTTGATCATGCCACCTTTTTGTGTTCTCTTTGTAGATATTTGCATTCTCATATGCTTGATTTCTAAATTCCTCCAGTTCGTTGAGTTGCATTAATCTTCTTTCTCCAGTAGCTTTCTCATCATAGTTTAGCATTTTTAGAGCCCAAAACGCTCTATGCTCAAGCTCAACTGGTAAGTGACAAGCCTTGCCATATACCAGTTGGTATGGAGACATCCCAATGGGTGTCTTGTAGGCTGTCCTATGGGCCAATAATGCATCATCCAGCTTTTTAGACCAATCCTTTCTTGAGCTCCCAATAGTTTTTTCAAGGATTCGGTTTAGCTCTCTGTTGGAAATTTCAGCTTGTCCGTTGGTCTGTGGGTGGTATGGAGTTGCCACCTTGTGCTTGACTCCATACCTGAGAAGGAGTGTCTCAAGTTGTTTGTTGCAGAAGTGTGTCCCTCCATCACTAATGAGAGCTCTAGGAACTCCAAATCTGCTGAAGATGTTCCTTCTCAAGAAGCTTATCACAATTTTGTTGTCATTTGTTGCAGTGGCTATGACTTCTACCCATCTTGAAACATAATCAACAGCCACCAATATGTAACTATTTGAGTAGGAGGTTAGGAATGGTCCCATAAAATCAATCCCCCATACATCAAATAGTTCTAGCTCGAGTAGGAATTGCTGTGGCATCTCATTTCTCTTGGTTAGATTACCGGCTCTTTGGCACTCATCACATCTTGACACCAATTTCTTGGCATCCTTGAACATTGTTGGCCAGTAAAATCTGGATTGAAGCACTTTTGCTGCTGTTCTTTTTCCACTGAAGTGGCCTCTATATGCGGATCCATGGCACTGCCACAACAGTTCCTGACCTTCTTCATGGGAGATACACCTTCTCAAGATCCCATCAGCACACTTTTTGAACAAATAGGGGTCATCCTAGATGTAGTGTTTGGCATCCTTGACTAGCTTTCTTCTCATGTGTTTGTTGATGTTGGTTGGTAGTTCCTCAATAGCCTTGAAGTTAGCTATGTCTGCAAACCAAGGGGCTACTCGGATCATCATCAACTGCTCATCAGGAAAGCTTTTATTTACTGCAACTTGGTGTGTCTCTTCTTCTTCTTGTGGAATTCTTGAGAGATGGTCAGCTAACTTATTCTCTGCTCCGCTCCTATCTTTAATTTCAATGTCAAATTCTTGGAGCAGCAGAATCCATCTTATTAATCTGGGCTTAGATTCTTGTTTGGTAAGCAAGTATTTGAGTGCTGCATGATCAGTGAAAACAATTACTTTAGAGCCAATAAGATATGATCTAAACTTATCAAAAGCAAAGACTATGGCTATAAGTTCTTTCTCCGTGGTGGTATAGTTCCTTTGGTTCTCAATAAGGACTTTGCTAGCATAGTAAATAACATGTACTAGCCTGTCTTTCCTCTGTCCTAGAACAGCACCAACAGCGAAATCAAATGCATTACACATTAAATCAAAGGGAAGGTCCCAGCTTGGTGGTGCTATAATAGGTGCAGAGGAGAGTCTCTTCTTAAACTCATCAAAGGTTACCATGCATTCTCTATCAAAAACAAAGGTAGTACTTGAGACAAGTAGGTCACTAAGGGGATTTGCAATCTTTGAAAAGTCTTTGATAAACCTCATATAGAACCCAGCGTGTCCCAAAAAACTTCTGATTGCCTTGACATTACACGGTGGAGGTAATTTCTCAATTACTTTCACTTTTTCCTTGTCTACTTCTATACCATTTTTTGAAATCTTGTGACCAAGAACCACTCCATCAGTTACCATAAAATGGCACTTCTCCTAGTTCAAAACCAGGTTGGTTTCTTGGCACCTTTTTAGCACAAGAGCAAGATGGCATAGGCAATCAGAATATGAGTTTCCAAACACAGAAATGTCGTCCATGAATACTTCTATGAACTTCTCAACCATGTTAGAAAAGATGGAGAGCATGCACCTTTGGAATGTTACAGGTACATTGCATAATCCAAAGGACATTCTCCTGTAAGCAAAAATACCATATGGACAAGTAAATAAAGTTTTTTCCTGATCCTTGAGGTCTACAACAATTTGTTGTAGCCCGAATACCCATCTAGGAAGCAATAATATTCATGTCCTTCCAATCTTTCAAGCATCTGGTCCATGAAGGGCAGGGGAAAGTGGTCTTTCTGGGTGGCTTCATTGAGTTTCCGGTAGTCAATGCACATACGTCATCCGGTCACTGTCCTTGTGGGTATCAGTTCATTCTTCTCATTTGATACAACAGTGATCCCTCCCTTCTTAGGGACTACTTGCACCGGGCTTACCCAAGGGCTGTCTAAAATGGGGGTAGATCACCTCTACTTGCCACAATTTCAATACTTCTTTCTAAACCACTTCATTCATGGTTGGGTTCAGCCTCGTTTGTTGCTACCTTGAAGGTTTGGCATCTTCTTCAAGTAGGATTTTGTGCATGCATATTGAATGACTGATCCCTTTTAAATCTGTAAGTGTCCAGCCTATGGCATCCTTGTGTTGTCTCAGTACTTGGATAAGCTTACCTTCTTGCTCCTCACTCAGACTCAAATTTATGATTACTGGATAAGTGTTGTTGGAACCCAAATATGCATATTTCAAGCTAGATGGTAATGTTTTCAATTCTAATTTTGGTGCCTCAGCTTCTTTGTTATCTGTGGTGGTTAATATGACTGGATTCTTCATGGTTCCTTGTGATAGTTCTCCATTTGATGCTTGTTCCAGCTCAATAGTTCCTTCACATTGTTCTTCTTCTAGGACTCCTTGAACTATCTGTTCCATGGTGTCTACCATCATTCATTCTCCTATCTATTCTTTGGGGTAACTCATTGCTTTAAAGACGTTAAAGACCATCTTCTCTTCATGCAATCTCAAGACTAGTTCCCCTTTTTGCACATCAATGATGGCTCCAGGAGTAGCTAGGAATGGCCTTCCTAGGATGATTGATGTGTTGGCCTCTTCATCCATATCCAGCACAACAAAATCAGCTGGGAAAATGAATTCCTCCACTTTCACTAACAAGTCTTCCACCACCGCATATGGAAACTTAAATGTTCTGTCAGCCAATTGGAGAGCCATTCTTGTTGGCTTGGCTTCCTCAATCTTCATCCTTCTCATCATGGTTAAGGACATGAGATTTATGCTAGCTCCCAAGTTACACAAGGCTTTCTCAATAGTGATATCCCCTATGATGCAGGGGATTTGAAAACTCCCTGGGTCCTTCATCTTCTGAGGTAGCTTCTTTTGTATGATGGCGCTACATTCCTCAGTTAGTACTATGGTCTCCTTTGCCTCCCAGTTCCTTTTTCTTGTTATAAGCTCTTTCAAGAATTTGGCATACAGTGGCATTTGTTCCAATACCTCAGCAAATGGTATGTTGATTTGGAGCTTCTTGAAGATCTCTAGGAACTTAGAGAATTGGCCATTGAAGAACGAAACTCTCGCGCGATCTAGAATTTTCTAAAAATAAATTCACGTTGTAAGTATAGCTTCTAGACCGACAAGAATTCCTTTCTTACAAAAGTTTGGTTGTCACATAAGCAAACCCAATAAAAATAAATAACCGAAGTATTCAAACCTCGGGTCGTCTTCTCAAGGAATTGCAGGGAGGTATGATTTATTATTGGTTATGTAAAAAGATATGTTTTTGAGTTTTTTAAAATAAGGAACAAGTAATTTAAATAACAAGAAAAATAAATTAATAATAATAAAATCTCTTGGCAAGGTATAAGAAATTGAAGTCCTATCTTAGTTATCCTTATCAGGTGTGAAGAGAATTGGATTCTGCTTCCACTTTTAATTAACCCTTGGTAAACAAAGGAAAGTCAAGTGGACTAATTAATTTGATCCTCAAGTCCTAGTCAACTCCTATGGGAAGACTAGAGTTATTGGAGTACAAATTAACCAGCAAGGAATTCCAATTTCAATCAACAGCTGAGTTTGATAACTCAAGTATTATTAATTACTTAACCAAAGCCAAAAGGGGAGAAAATCTACTTGAATAAAAATGCCTTTAGATGGGAAGAAGCAGTAACATAAATAAAAGAAAGAAATCATCAATCTGAAATATCTCGAATTATATTAATTAAGAAAATTATAACATGAATAGTTCATAAGTCAAATTAAAAAGATAAATAACAATTAAAGTAATAGAATAAATAAAAGTAGAAAATAAATTAAAAGAACATTGAACCTGTGATTGAAAAGAAGTAGCCTAAACATAAAAGAAATCCTAAATCCTAATCCTAAGAGAAAGGAGAGAACCTCTCTCTCTAAAACTACATCTAATCCTAAAATTTATGTATATTAAAGCTTGATTCATGAATGAATGGATTTTCCCACTTGATAGCCTCTAATCTGTGTTTTCTGGACTGAAAACTGGGCCAGAAACAGCCCAGAAATCGCTGGGGGCGAAATATGCCACGCTGATTTTCGTCACTGCGACGTGTCTACGTGGAGCACGTGGGCGAAATATGCCTAGATCTACGGCTACTATGGCAAATTATATATCAAATCGAAGCCCTGGATGTTAGCTTTCCAACACAACTGGAACTGCATCATTTGGACCTCTGTAGCTAAAGTTATGATCGATTTAGTGCGCGAGGGTCAGGCTGACAACTTTGCAGTTCCTTCAATTTCTTGTATTCCTTCCACTTTTACATGCTTCCTTTCCATCCTCTGAGTCATTCCTGCCCTATAATCTCTGAAAAAACTTGACACCATATCAAGGCATCGAATGGTAATAAGAGAGGATTAAACATAGCAAATTTAAAGCCCAAAGAAGCATGTTTTCAATCATAGCACAAAATCAGGAAGGAAAACGTAAAACTTGCATTTTGTATGAACATGTGTATGAAAGATTGATAAAATCCACTCAATTAAGCACAAGATAAACCATGAAATAGTGGTTTATCAAAGAGCTCTAAGTTGACCATCTGTCTCAAGTAAACGATATTCAAGTGGAATGAGAAAGCTAAGGGATATGAATTTTACCCACTTGAATGTTGTATTGGGTGGTAATGGCCTTTGGGGAGAGGTCTCTAGCAACTTTGGCAAGGTGATTTTAAGCTCCACTCCCTTGTGCTCTTCTTGGACAACTTCGACCTCATTGTAAGCTACTTCAATTTCAACCTCTTCCTCTTGGTAGCTGATAAACCCATATTTCATGAGTTATTTTGTGCTTAATTTGAGTGATTTATTCAATCCTTCACCCACTTATTCATATTAATTGCGTGGTTTTACTTTCCCTTTCTTATTATGAGATATATGTGAAAAAACATGTTTCCTAAGCTTTAAAATTAACTATTTTAATTACCTTTATTTCCATTCGATGCCGTGATTAGTGTGTTGAGTAGTTTCAGATTTTCTAAAGCAGACTGACTTAAAGGATGGAAAAGAAACATACAACATTGGAAGGAAAGCACAAAACGGAGCTTCTGAGGAAATTGGCATTCACGCGATCGCATGGGCGACGCGGACGCGTGCTAAGCGCAAAGAAGCAGCGACACGGTCGCATGACTGACGCGAACGTGCGCCTTAAGCAGAATGTATATGACGCGGTCGCATGACTGACGCGACCGCGTTGCAAGGAAAAGCTCCGAATGACACGACCGCGTGACCCACGCAGACGCGTGACAGAGACCACGCACCAGAAATTGCAGAAAATGCTCATAGCAAATTCTGAAGCCCTTTTTGGCCCAAATCCAAGTCCAGAAGGCATAGACCAGAGGTTATGAAGTGGGGGAATGCATCCATTCAGGGAGAGCTCGCCACTTTTCACTTTCCATGGTTTAGATTTAGTTTTGAGGGAGGTTCTCTCCTCTCTCTCTTAGGATTAGGATTTAGGACTTCTCTTAGTTTTTAAGAGTGACTCTCGATCCAGGTTTAATATTTAATTTAATCTATGTTTCTATGCTACTTTTACTTTAATGCTTTTATTCGTATCTATAAATGTTGCCAAATTGGCTTATGAACCGTTTCCATGTTATGATTTGGATTAATGATTATTTGAGGTATTTCAGTTTATTATTATTCTCTTTGAATTAAGATATTTTCGCTTTCCATCTAAGGACATTTTTATTCCAGCAATTTTACTTTTTCCCCTTTTGATCTTGGTTAAGAAATTAGTAACTCAACATTATCAAACTCAGCATAATTGATAATCGTTATCTTGCTAATTGAACTGAACTTCAATAATCCCAACTTTTTCTTAGGAAATAAATAGGATTCGAAGGTCATACTAATTAGTCCCTTGACTTTCTTTTGCTTTAAAGGTTGACTAAAAGGAATTAAGATTCAACTTTCATTATTGTTGAGAGGGATAACCAAGTTGGACTTCCAATTTCTCTTACCCTGCCAAAAGTTGCTTTACAGTTATTTATTGATGTTTATTGCCATTTAAATCACTTGCTTCTCATCTTCTAAACCCCCGATTACAACCTTTATAGCCAATAATAAGAACACACTTCCCTGCAGTTCCTTGAGAAGATGACCCGAGGTTTGAATACTCGGTTAACAATTTTTAAGGGATTTGTTACTTGTGACAACCAAAACGTTTGTACGAAAGGGATTTTTGTTGGTTTAGAGACTATATCTACAACGCGACTGTTTTTATGACATTCTTTACTGGCAAAAAAAAATCCTGTTCGTCAGTAGCTTTCTTCCAATTCAATCTCCTTTTCATTGCTTTCCAAGGGCATGAGAGGTTGTGCTTCTTCTTCTTTAATCTCCATCTCTTGATCAACCTCTTCAAAGTCTTTAGCCATGGTATGCCTTGGATGTACACCCTCTTTGGCATCAAATTCAAATGTCTTGGAAGGAGGTTCTATGACTGGACTTTCCCATGGAGGTTCTGCATCTCCTAAGTCTGGAACCACTTCTTTCTCTTTAGTAATTACTGCTTTGTCCAGTTATTTTAGTATAAAATCGTACTCATCCTTGATGATTTCCTTTTCAAGTATTCCTTCATCTTCAAGTACAAAATTCAGCTCCTCCTTGTTGTCTTCTTTCACTAATTCTTCAACCACTCCTTCGACTTCAAGGGTCTCCACTACCTTCATCTGTTGGGCCTCCTCTAGCTTCTTATGAAGTATGGATTCGCGAAGATGATTCCTTCTTTCCTGTTCCATATCAATAGCATAACTGGGATCATCTTGCTCTTGGATTGATGGATGTGGGTGCTCTTCCATGGAGGGTGGTGATGGGATGAGAAGATTATTATGTGGTTGAAAAGGAAGCGCACTGAAGCTTGAAGGTTGAATATTGGAGGTAGAGGGTTAGTCCATACAGGATATAAGATTTTGGAGTGTAGAGGTGAGACCAATGATATTAGAGATGAGTGTGTTGTTATCCAATGGAGGTTGTGGTGGATAGGAGGGTTCATGTGGTGGTTGGTGTGGGTGGTAAGGATTAGGGTCATATCGGGGTGTTTGGTGGTAAGGTGCTTGTGAGTATGGTAGTCTAGAGTTGTGTTGAGGAGGTGGTTCATAAGCATATGGTGGGACTTGTTGGTTATAGCGCATTGGAGGGGGTTGTTGCCAAGAGGGTTGATCAAATCCTTGTGGCTCCTCCCGTCTTTGATTATTCCAAACTTGATGCCTATTT
Organism: Arachis ipaensis; assembly: GCF_059453495.1. Taxonomy (NCBI): domain Eukaryota; kingdom Viridiplantae; phylum Streptophyta; class Magnoliopsida; order Fabales; family Fabaceae; genus Arachis; species Arachis ipaensis. The sequence continues at coordinate 54,476,378 of NC_142439.1, read as the reverse complement.
TCATTATAGTTTTCATTCCTTACAACAACATTGGAACCAAACTTAAAGCGAGAGGAGTGAGAATTCATAGTAGCTAATAGAAATTAAAAACACAAACAAATAAACAAGCAAAAGAAAATAAAATAAAATAAAGTAAATAAAGTAAATAAAAAGTTTTTGAAATTTGAAATTTGAATTTTAAATTTTGAATTTTGAATTTTGAAAAAGTTAACAATATAAGATAAAGATTTGAAAAATATTTAAATTTTGAAAATGTTTGATTTTTAAAATTTTTAAATTTAAATTTTGAAATTTGAAATTTGAATTTTGAAATTTAAATATTGAAATTTGAAATTTAATTTTGAAATAAGATAAGATAAGATTTTGAAAAAGATATGATTTTTGAAAAAGATTTGAATTTGAAAATTAAAACTAAGATAAGATAAGATAAAAATTTTAAAATAAAAATCTGAAATTTTTTTTATTTTCGAAAAAAATCAAATAAAAAGAAAATATTTACAATAACTAATAATAAGGCACACGTTTGCAATTCCCCGGCAACGGCGCCATTTTGAAGAACGAAACTCTCGCGCGATCTAGAATTTTCTAAAAATAAATTCGCGTTGTAAGTATAGCTTCTAGACCGACAAGAATTCCTTTCTTACAAAAGTTTGGTTGTCACTTAGGCAAACCCAATAAAAATAAATAACCGAAGTATTCAAACCTCGGGTCGTCTTCTCAAGGAATTGCAGGGAGGTATGATTTATTATTGGTTATGTAAAAAGATATGTTTTTGGGTTTTTTAAAATAAGGAACAAGTAACTTAAATAACAAGAAAAATAAATTAATAATAATAAAATCTCTTGGCAAGGTATAAGAAATTGAAGTCCTATCCTAGTTATCCTTATCAGGTGTGAAGAAAATTGGATTTTTCTCTCACTTTTAATTAACCCTTGGTAAACAAAGGAAAGTCAAGTGGACTAATTAATTTTATCCTCAAGTCCTAGTCAACTCCTATGGGAAGACTAGAGTTATTGGAGTACAAATTAACCAGCAAGGAATTCCAATTTCAATCAACAGCTGAGTTTGATAACTCAAGTGTTATTAATTACTTAACCAAAGCCAAAAGGGGAGAAAATCTACTTGAATAAAAATGCCTTCAGATGGGAAGCAGTAGTAACATAAATAAAAGAAAGAAATCATCAATCTTAAATACCTCGAATTATATTAATTAAGAAAATCATAACATGAATGGTTCATAAGCCAAATTGAAAAGATAAATAACAATTAAAGTAATAGAATAAATAAAAGTAGAAAATAAATGAAAGGAACATTGAACCTGTGATTGAAAAGAAGTAGCCTAAACATAATAGAAATCCTAAATCCTAATCCTAAGAGAGAGGAGAGAACCTCTCTCTCTAAAATTACATATAATCCTAAAATTTGTGTATATTAAAGCTTGATTCATGAATGAATAGATTTTTCCACTTGATAGCCTCTAATCTGTGTTTTCTTGACCGAAAACTGGGCCAGAAACAGCCTAGAAATCGTTGGGGCAAAATCTGCCATGCTGATTTTCGTCACTGCGACACGTTCGCGTGGAGCACACGTTCGCGTGGAGCACACGTTCGCGTTGCCTAGCTGTATGAACACTATAGAACTGCATCATTTCAAAGCACCGGACGTTAGCTTTCTAACGCAACTGGAACCGCATCATTTAGACCTCTGTAGCTTAAGTTATGATCAATTTAGTGCGAGAGGGTCAGGCTGACAGCTTTGCAGTTCCTTCAATTTCTTGTATTCCTTCCACTTTTACATGCTTCCTTTCCATCCTCTGAGTTATTCCTGTCCTGTAATCTCTGAAAACACTTAACACACATATCAAGGCATCGAATGGTAATAAGAGAGGATTAAACATAGCAAATTTAAAGCCCAAAGAAGCATATTTTCAATCATAGCACAAAATCAGGAAGGAAAATGTAAACATGCATTTTGTATGAACAAGTGTATGAAAGATTGATAAAATCCACTCAATTGAGCACAAGATAAACCATAAAATAGTGGTTTATCATCCATCCTTCCTATCTTTTCCCAGCCTTTGTGGGTATGGTGCCTTTGGCACATAGGGCTTCAGGACTGGTTTTGGTGAAGGTGGAGCAGGGGTCTCTTCTTCATTCCTATTCCCATGCTTGTCTGCAACTTCTTCTTCGTGGTTGTCATTGCTTGGGGTTCCTTCCTCCATAACTTTTCCACTTCTTAGTGTAATTGCCTTACATTCCCCTCTTGGGTTGGCCATGGTATCACTGGAAAATGTGTATGTGGGCAGTGGGATTTGCTTGGATAAGATCCCTACTTGTGCTTCCATCTTTGAGATTGCTGCGCCTTAATTTTTCAGATTTGACCTATATTCTTCTTGATTGGCGTCTATCCTTCTTTCAGTCTGTGCTTGCCTCTCCATAAGGGTAGAGACTGCTCCTGTAATCTGTGATGACAGTTGTGCTATTGCAGCCTCCATCCTCTCAAAGTTGCTCGTGATTTCACATGGTTGCATAGTTGAGGGTGGTGTGTCTTGATGGAGGTTGTTGTGTATTAGTTGGTTGCCATGGTATGATGTGTTTTGTGAGTTATGGTAAGGTCTATGGTTGCCTGTTTAATAGTTGGGGTTGTGAGTGTTGTGTTGATTTAAGGGGTAAGGTTTGTTGTGGTCCTGGTTGTGGTTTTGCTCGATTCCCCACCCAAAATTTAGGTGGTTCTTCCAACCTGGGTTGTATGTCTTAGAGTTTGGATCATATGGTGGTCTGGATGAATTGTTTACATAATTAGCTTATTCCCAGTCACCTTCAGGTTTTGATTCGTTTCCTTCTTATTGAGGGGTTTGATCTTGTATGGCTGAGACTTGATTAGCCTCCATCTTCTTGGTTAAGGCTACTATTTGTGCTGCAATTGCCTTGTTTTGAGCTAACAAAGCATCTACAGAGTTGATTTCTAGCACTCCTTTCTTCTGAGTTCTTTTTGAAGAATAGAAATACTCATTTTCAGCTACAGTCTCGATGACATCTATGGCTTCTTCAATGGTCTTCCTCTTGTTGAGTGAGCCTCCTGAAGAATGATCCACGGCCTTCTTTGATTCATAGGATAACCCTTCATAGAAGATGTGTAGTTGTACCCACTCATTGAACATTTCTGGTGGGCATCTTTTTGTCAAATCTTTGAATCTCTCCCAGCCCTCGTAGAGTATTTCTCCATCTAGTTGTCTGAAAGTTTGCACCTCAGCTCTTAGCCTGTTGATTCTTTGTGGGGGGTAAAATCTGGCAAGGAATCTGTTTACAACATCCTCCCATGTGGTTAGGCTCTCCTTGGGAAATGATTCCAGCCACTTTGCCGCCTTATCTCTGAGTGAGAAAGGGAACAAGAGTAGCTTGTAAATGTCAGGGTGTACCCCCATTGGACTTCACAGTATCACGTATCCTCAGGAATGTGTTGAGATGTTGATTTGGGTCTTCATGGACACTTCCTCCACATGAACAATTATTCTGAACAAGTGTGACAAGTTGAGGTTTCAACTCAAAGTTGTTAGCATGGATTGTTGGTTTGAGGATGCTGCTGCCACAATTTCCTGGATTTGGATTGATATAGGACCCTAAGACACTCCTTTCTTGTCCAACATTATTTCTAACATCTCCTCCAACATTGTCCTGTACTTCATCATCCATGGTGGTTTGCAGATCTTCCTCCAATAGTTCCTCTCCAACTATGCTTTTGCCTCTTGCTTCCCTCCTTAGTCTAAGGAATGTCCTCTCAATTTCACTATCAAAGGGAGATAAAGTCTCTCCTCTTCTACCTGTCATACACTTGGCAAATAACCAATAGAGAACAAGTGAAGTAAGAAAAACCTTGTTGAGATTAGTAGTTAGCTATGTTGATTCAATTAATCGAACAGTTAGAAGAGTGGAAATATGAACAATGGGTAACTAAAACGATCAAAGAAAAAGAAATAGAACTCAGAGTAGAGATGAAAGAAAAATAAAAGCACTAAGAAAAATAAAATAACAAGAAACTTAAATTGCTTAATCTAGCTCTCCAATCAATTTAATCACTGTCAAATTTAAGCCAATCCCCGACAACGACGTTATAAAACTTGATGACCAGAATTCATTCCCCATAAAAATGAATCCGTTCTTTGGCAAGCACACCAAATTGTCGTCAAGTAATAACCCACAATGGAGTGGGATCTTATATACAGAGATTAATTGGATTAAGCAAGCAATAGTTGATTAATTATTCTAGTTAGACTATTCAATTTTGAGTGATAATCAACAAAGAAATGTAAATGACATTGCTGCACGAAATTGTGATCTCTAGCAACGGCGCCAAAAACTCAGTACGCACGTACATAATCTCAAATTCTTTTTCACAACTCCGATACAACTAACCAGCAAGTGCACTGGGTCGTCCAAGTAATAAACCTTACGTGAGTAAGGGTCGATCCCACGGAGATTGTCGGTTTGAAGCAAGCTATGGTCATCTTGTAAATCTCAGTCAGGCAGATTCAATTGGTTATGGGATTTTGATAATTAAAATATAAATAACAGAAAATAAGATAGAGATACTTATGTAATTCATTGGTGAGAATTTCAGATAAGCATATGGAGATGCTTTGTTCCTTCTGAACCTCTGCTTTCCTACTACCTTCATCTAATCATTCATACTCCTTTCCATGGCAAGCCGTATGTTGGGCATCACCGTTGTCAATGGCTACTTCCCGTCCTCTCAGTGAAAATGGTCCAAATGCACTGTCACCGCACGGCTAATCATCTGTTGGTTCTCGATCATGTTAGAATAGGATCCAGTGATCCCTTTGCGTCTGTCACTACGCCCAACACTCGCGAGTTTGAAGCTCGTCACAGTCATCCCTTTCCAGATCCTACTCGGAATACCACTGACAAGGTTTAGACTTTCCGGATCTCAAGAATGGCCTCCAATAATTCTAGCTTATAGCACGAAGACTCCGATCTTTCGGAATGGAGGCTAAGAGATAAATGCTCAATCCAAGGTAGAATGGAAGTGGTTGTCAAGCACGCGTTCATAGGTTGAGAATAGTGATGAGTGTCACAGATCATCATATTCATCATGGTTTAAGTGCAAGTGAATATCTTTGAATAGGAATAAGCTTGAATTGAATAAGAAAACAATAGTACTTTGCATTAATTCATGAGGAACAGCAGAGCTCCACACCTTAATCTATGGTGTGTAGAAACTCTACCGTTGAAAATACATAAGTGATGAAGGTCTAGGCATGGCCGAATGGCCAGCCCCTAAACGTGATCTCTGAATATAAAATTATTCAAAGACTAACCAGAGATATAGAATAAATCACTAAAAGTAGTTTTTATACTAAACTAGTAGCTAGGGTTACATAAGATAAGTAAATGATGTAGAAATCCACTTCCAGGCCCACTTGGTGTGTGCTTGGGCTGAGCATTGAGCCTTCATGTGTAGAGACTCTTTTTGGAGTTAAACGCTAGGTTGTAGCCTATTTCTGGCGTTAACTCTGGTTTGCAACCCAATTGAGAGCGCGCCAATTGGGATTTTGTAGCTCTAGAAAATCCATTTCGAGTGCAGGGAGGTCATAATCCAACAGCATCTGCAGTCCTTCTTCAGTCTCTGAATCAGATGTTTGCTCATGTCCCTCAATTTCAGTGAGAAAATACCTGAAATTACAGAAAAATACACAAACTCATAGTAAATTAGAGAAATGTGATTTTTATTTAAAAACCAATAAAAACATAGTAAAAACTAACTAAATTATACTAAAAACTACCTAAAAATAATGCGAAAAAGCGTATAAATTATCCGCTCATCACAACACCAAACATAAATTGTTGCTTGTCCCCAAGCAACTGAAAATCAAATAGGATAAAACGAAGAGAATATACCATAAATTCTAAAATATCAATGAAACTTAACTCCAATTAGATGAGTGGGACTAGTAGCTTTTTGCCTCTGAACAGTTTTAGCATCTCACTTTATCCTTTGAAGTTCAGAATGATTGGCATCTATAGGAACTCAGAATTCAGATAGTGCTATTGATTCTCCTAGTTCAGTATGTTGATTCTTGAACACAGCTACTTTATGAGTCTTGGCCGTGGCCCTAAGCACTTTGTTTTCTAGTATTACCACCGGATACATAAATGACATAGACACATAACTGGGTGAACCTTTTCAGATTGTGACTCAGCTTTGTTAGAGTTCCCAATTATAGGTGTCCAGGGTTCTTAAGCACACTCTTTTTGCTTTGGATCACGACTTTAACCGTGGTGCACGAAATTGTGATGTCCAGGCTCAAACTATTCCTGGCACGTGAGCAACTTGGTACGCGTAATCGTGATTACACATTCATAATTTGTCACAACTTCGATACAACTAACCAGCAAGTGCACTAGGTCGTCCAAGTAATACCTTACGTGAGTAAGGGTCGAATCCCACGGAGATTGTTGGTATGAAGCAAGCTATGGTCACCTTGCAAATCTCAGTTAGGCAGATATAAATTGATAATGGTGTTTTCGAATAATATATATAATAGAATAGGGATAGAAATACTTATGTAATTCATTGGTGAGAATTTCAGAAAAGCGAATAGAGATGCTTTTCGTTCCTCTGAACCTTTGCTTTCCTGCTATCTTTATCCAATCTGTCTTACTCCTTTCCATGGCTGGCTTTATGCAAGGGCATCACCGTTGTCAGTGGCTACATCCCCTCCTCTTAGTGAATAATATGCTCACGCACCCTGTCACGGCACGGCTATTCATCTGTCGGTTCTCGATCATACTGGAATAGGATTCACCCTCCTTTTGCGTCTGTCACTAACGCCCAGCACTCGCGAGTTTGAAGCTCGTCACAGTCATTCAATCATTGAATCCTACTCGGAATACCACAGACAAGGTTTAGACTTTCCGGATTCTCTTGAATGCCGCCATCATTCTAGCTTACGCCACGAAGATTCTGGTTAGGAGATCTAAGAGGTATTCATTCTAGCTTATTTCATGTAGAACAGAAGTGTTTGTCAGGCACGTGTTCATAGGGGAGAATGGTGATGAGCGTCACACATAATCATCACCTTCATTACGTTCTTGGGTACGAATGGATATCTTAGAAGCGAAATAAGATGAATTGAATAGAAAACAGTAGTACTTTGCATTAATCTTTGAGGAACAGCAGAGCTCCACACCTTAATCTATGGAGTGTAGAAACTCTATCGTTAAAAATACATAAGGGAAGGTCCAGGCATGGCCGAGATGGCCAGCCCCCAAAACGTGATCAATAGTCTCCTAAAATGAACAATGGATTAAAACTGAGACCCAAGATGTCAAATACAATAGTAAAAGGTCCTATTTATAATAAACTAGTCACTAGGGTTTACATGAGTAAGTAATTGATACATAAATCCACTTCCGGGGCCCACTTGGTGTGTGTTTGGGCTGAGCTTAAGTGTTGCACGTGCAGAGGCCATTTGTGGAGTTGAACGCCAGCTTCTGTGCCAGTTTGGGCGTTCAACTCTGGTTTTGGCTCCTTTTCTGGTGCTGGACGCCAGATTTGGGCAGAAAGCTGGCGTTGAACGCCAGTTTACGTCGTCTATTCTTGGCCAAAGTATGAACTATTATAAATTTCTGGAAAGCCCTGGATGTCTACTTTCCAATGCAATTGGAAGCGCGCCATTTCGAGTTCTGTAGCTCCTGAAAATCCACTTTGAGTGCAGGGTGGTCAGAATCCAACAGCATCAGCAATCCTTCTTCAACCTCTGAATCTGATTTTTGCTCAAGTCCCTCAATTTCAGCCAGAAAATACCTGAAATCACAGAAAAACACACAAACTCATAGTAAAGTCCAGAAATGTGAATTTAACATAAAAACTAATGAAAACATCCCTAAAAGTAACTAGATTATACTAAAAACAATGCCAAAAAGCGTATAAATTATCCGCTCATCACAACACCAAACTTAAATTGTTGCTTGTCCCCAAGCAACTGAAAATCAAATAGGATAAAAAGAAGAGAATATACTATAAATTCCAAACTATCAATGAAACATAGCTACAATTAAATGAGCGGGACTTATAGCTTTTTGCCTCTTGAATAGTTTTGGCATCTCACTTTATCCATTGAGGTTCAGAATGATTGGCATCTATAGGAACTCAGAGTTCAGATAGTGTTATTGATTCTCCTAGTTCAGTATGATGATTCTTGAACACAGCTTCTTTATAAGTCTTGGCCGTGGCCCTAAGCACTTTGTTTTCCAGTATTACCACCAGATACATAAATGCCACAGACACATAATTGGGTGAACCTTTTCAGATTGTGACTCAGCTTTGCTAAAGTCCCCAATTAGAGGTGTCCAGGGTTCTTAAGCACACTCTTTTTTTGTTTTGGACCTTGACTTTAACCGCTCAGTCTCAAGTTTTCACTTGACAGCTACACGCCACAAGCACATGGTTAGGGACAGCTTGGTTTAGCCGCTTAGACCAGGATTTTATTCCTTTAGGCCCTCCTATCCACTGATGCTCAAAGCCTTGGGATCCTTTTTATTTGCCCTTGCCTTTTGGTTTTAAGGGTTATTGGCTTTATGCTCTTGCCTCTTGGTTTTAAGAGCTTTTGGCTTTTTCTGCTTGCTTTTTCTTTTTCTTTCTAATTTTTTTCGCCTATTTTTTATTTTTTTATTTTTTATTTTTTTTGCAAGCTTTGTTCTTTGCTGATTTTTCTTGCTTCAAGAATCATTTTTATGATTTTTCAGATTATCAAATAACATGTCTCCTAGTCATCATTCTTTCAAGAGCCAACATATTTAACATTCTTAAACAACAACTTCAAAAGACATATGCACTGTTCAAGCATACATTCAGAAAACAAGAAGCATTGTCACCACATCAATATAATTAAACTAAGTTCAAGGATAAATTCGAAACTCATGTACTTCTTGTTCTTTTGAATTAAAACATTTTTTCATTTAAGAGAGGTGATGGATTCATAGGACATTCATAACTTTAAGACAAAGTTACAAACTACTAATGATCATGTAATGAAGACACAAACATAGATAAGCACATAACATAGAAAACGAAAAACAGAAGAAATAAGAACAAGGAATGAATCCACCTTAGTGATGGTGGCGTTTCCTTCTTGAGGAATCAATGATGTCCTTAAGCTCTTCTATGTCTCTTCCTTGTCTTTGTTGCTCCTCCTTCATTAACTTTTTGATCTTCTCTTATTTCATGAAGGATGATGGAGTGCTCGTGATGTTCCACCCTTAGTTGCTTCCAATAATTGTGTGGAAGAAAATTTATCCCCGGAGGTATCTCAGGGATCTCTTGATTTGCAGTCAAATGTTCTACCACTGAGCTATAGACCCTTGATGGAAGCTTTTGTCTTCCCTTTCCTCATTCTAGAGGCTTCTCTGGCCTTAGGTGCCATCAATGGTTATGAAAAAAAAACAAAAAAGCTATGATTTTTACCACACCAAACTTAGAATGTTGCTCGCCCTCGAGCAAAAGAAGAAGGAATAGAAGAAGAAGAAGATATGGAGGAGATGGAGGGATGTGTGTATGGATGTGAGTGGTGGATGGAAAACAGAAGGGATGGTCATGAATGGAGAGATAGAGGGTGAGGTGGGTGGGGATCCTGTGAGATTCACAGATCCTGAGATGATCCTGTGGGTCCACAGATCCTGAGATGATCCTGTGGGGTCCACAGATCTTGAGGTGTCAAGGCATTTACATCCCGGCACCCATTAGGCATGTAAAAATGCCTTTGTACCCAACTCTGGGCGTTCAGCGCCAGGTTGGTGGCCATTTTGGGCGTTCAACGCCTATTTGTTGCCATTTCTGGCGTTGAACGCCAGAACCATGCTTGTTCTGGGCGGTCAGCGCCAGGATGTTGCCCATTTTGGGCGTTCAGCGCCAGAACCATGCTCTGTTCTGGCGTTTGAACGCCAGGCAGATGCTCCTCCAGGGTGTGATTTTTCTTCTGCTGTTTTTGATTCCGTTTTTGATTTTTTTGTTTATTTTGTGACTCCACATGATCATGAACCTAAAAAGACATATAACTAAGAAAAACATAGTTAGATAAATAAACATTGGGTTGCCTCCCAACAAGCGCTTCTTTAATGTCAATAGCTTGACAGTGGGCTCTCATGGAGCCTCACAGATGTGTAGAGCTTTGTTGAGACTCTCCAACACCAAACTTAGAGTTTGGATATGGGAGTTCAACACCAAACTTAGAGTTTGGTTGTGGCCTCCCAACACCAAACTTAGAGTTTGACTGTGGGGGCTCTGGTTGACTCTGCTTTGAGAGAATCTTTTTCTGCTTCCTCTCCATGGTTGCAGAGGGAGATCCTTGAGTTTTAAACACAAGGGAGTCCTCATTCCATTGAAGGACTAGTTCACCTCTGTCAACATCAATCACAGCTCTTGCTGTGGCCAGGAAAGGTCTTCCTAGGATGATGGATTCATCCTCTTCCTTTCCAGTATCCAGGACTATGAAATCAGCAGGGATGTAAAGGCCTTCAACCTTTACTAATACGTCCTCTACTTGTCCATATGCCTGTTTTCTTGAACTGTCTGCCATCTCTAATGAGATTTTAGCAGCTTGCACCCCATAGATTCCCAGTTTCTCTATTACAGAGAGGGGCATGAGGTTTATTCCTGAACCAAGGTCACACAGATCCTTAAAGATCATTGTGCCTATGGTGCAGGGTATTATGAACTTTCCAGGATCCTGTCTCTTCTGAGGCAATGTCAGTTGATCCAGATCACTTAGTTCATTGATGAACAAGGGAAGTTCAACTTCCCAAGTATCAATGCCAAATAATTTGGCATTTAGCTTCATGATTGCACCAAGAAACTTGGCAGTTTGCTCTTCAGTAACATCCTCATTCTCTTCAGAAGAGGAATACTCATCAGAGCTCATGAAGGGCATAAGGAGGTTCAATGGAATCTCTATAGTCTCTAGATGAGCCTCAGAGTCCTTTGGTTCCTCAGAGGGAAGCTCTTTATTGATCACTGGACGTCCCAGGAGGTCTTCCTCCTTGGGATTCACGTCCTCTCCTTCCCTTACAGGTTCGGCCATGGTGCTTATGTCAATGGCCTTGCACTCTCCTTTTGGGTTCTCTTCTGCATTACTTGGGAGAGTACTAGGAGGGATTTCAGTGATCCTTTTACTCAGCTGGCCCACTTGTGCTTCCAGATTTCTAATGGAAGACCTTGTTTCATTCATGAAACTTACAGTGGCCTTAGATAGATCAGAGACTAGATTTGCTAAATTAGAAGCATTTTGTTCAGAGTTCTCTGTCTGTTGCTGAGTTGATGATGGAAAAGGCTTGCTATTGCTAAACCTGTTTCTTCCACCATTATTAAAGCCTTGTTGGGGCTTTTGATCCTTCCATGAGAAATTTGGATGATTTCTCCATGTTGAGTTATAGGTGTTTCCATAAGGTTCACCTAAGTAATTTACCTCTGCTATTGCAGGGTTCTCAGGATCATAAGCTTCTTCTTCATAAGAAGCCTCTTGAGTACTGTTGGATGCAGCTTGCATTCCATGCAGACTTTGAGAAATCATATTGACTTGCTGAGTCAATATTTTGTTCTGAGCCAATATGGCATTCAGAGTATCAACCTCAAGAACTCCCTTCTTCATAGGCGTCCCATTACTCACAAGATTCCTTTCAGAATTGTACATGAACTGGTTATTAGCAACCATGTCAATGAGTTCTTGAGCTTCTGCAGGCGTTTTCTTTAGGTGAATGGATCCACCTGCAGAAGTGTCCAGTGACATCTTTGATAGCTCAGATAAACCATCATAGAATATATCCAGGATGGTCCATTCTGAAAGCATGTCAGAATGACACTTTTTGGTCAACTGTTTGTATCTTTCCCGAGCTTCATAGAGGGATTCACCTTCTTTCTGTCTGAAGGTTTGAACATCAGTTCTAAGCTTGCTCAGCTTTTGAGGAGGAAAGTACTTGGCTAAGAAAGCCATGACCAGCTTATCCCAAGAGTTCAGGCTGTCTTTGGGTTGAGAATCCAACCATAATCTAGCTCTGTCTCTTACAGCAAAAGGGAAAAGCATGAGCCTGTAGACTTCAGGATCTACTCCATTAGTCTTAACAGTATCACATATCTGCAAGAATTCAGTTAAGAACTGAAAAGGATCTTCAGATGGAAGTCCATGAAACTTGCAGTTCTGCTGCATCAGAGAAACTAATTGAGGTTTCAGCTCAAAGTTGTTTGCTCCAATGGCAGGAATGGAGATGCTTCTTCCATGTAAATTGGAATTAGGTGCAGTAAAGTCACCAAGCATCTTCCTTACATTATTATTATTTTCGGTTGCCATCTCCTCTTTCTGTTCGAAAATTTTTGAAAGGTTATCTCTGGATTTTTGTATTTTAGCTTCTCTTAATTTTCTCTTCAGAGTCCTTTCAGGTTCTGGATCTGCTTCCACAAGAATGTTCTTATCCTTGCTCCTGCTCATATGACAAAGAAGAAGGCACAGAAAAATAATAATAATAATAGAGATCCTTTATACCACAGTATAGGGATCCCTGTGTGAGTAGAAGAAGTGGGGGAGACAAGGAATGTAATATAATGGAAGAAACACAACTGTGAGGATGGCAGAGATGTGAGATGAGATGTTAGGATATGAATGAATAAATAGAGTAAGATGGGGGAGGGATAATTTTCGAAAATTATTTTGAAAAAGAGTTAGTGATTTTTGAAAATAGTTTTTGAAAAATGTTAGTAATTTTCGAAAATTAAGATTTAAAATTTAAAAATTAATAAATTAAAAAGAAATTTTGAAAAAAGGAGAAGATATTTTCGAAAATGAGAGAGAGAGAGTTAGTTAGGTGGTTTTGAAAAAGTTAAGAAACAAACAAAAAGTTAGTTAGTTAGTTGAAACAAATTTTGAAAATCAATTTTGAAAAGATAAGAAGTTAGGAAGTTAGAAAAGATATTTTGAAAATCAAATTTTTGAAAAAGATAAGATGAGAAGATATTTTTGAAAAGATATGATAGAAATCAGTTTTGAAAAAGATTTGATTTTTAAAATCTCAATTAATGACTTGATTCACAAGAAATCACAAGATATGATTCTAGAACTTAAAGTTTGAATCTTTCTTAACAAGCAAGTAACAAACTTCAAATTTTTGAATCAAAACATTAATTGATTATGTTATTTTCGAAAATTTGATATAAAAATAAGAAAAAGATTTTTGAAAAATATTTTTGGAATTTTCGAAAATAACTAAGAATTTTGAAAAAGATTTGATTTTTTGAAAAAGATTTTGGAAAAGATAAGATTTTCAAATTGAAAATTTGATTTGACTCATGAGAAACAATTAGATTTTAAAAATTTTTGAAAAAGTCAATCCAAATTTTCGAATTTGATGAGAGAAAAAAGGAAAGATATTTTTTTGATTTTTGAAATTTTTTTGAAAAACATGAAAATTATGCAATGCATGAAATTTTTAGATCAAAACAATGAATGCATGCAATAATGCTATGAATGTCAAGATGAACACCAAGAACACCATGAATGTCAAGATGAACATCATAGACACAATTTTGAAAAAATTTTAATGCAAAGAAAACATGCAAGACACCAAACTTAGAATTCTTTAATGCTTACGCACTAAGAATTCAAGAATGCATATGATAAACATGAAAAGACACAAAACAAAAAATCATCAAGATCAAACAAGAAGACTTACCAAGAACAACTTGAAGATCATGAAGAACACCATGAATGCATGAAATTTTCGAAAAATGCAAGATGCACATGCAATTGACACCAAACTTATGATATGACTCAAGACTCAAACAAGAAACATGAAATATTTTTTATTTTTGTGATTTTCTAAATTTAATTGGATTTTTGTCGAAAATTATATGAAAAAGAAAAAATAAGGATTCCAAAATTTTTAACATGAATTCCAGGAATCTTGCATTCTTAGTCTAAAGCTTCAGTCCAGGAATTAGACATGGCTCACTAGCCAGCCAAGCTTTCAATGAAGGCTCCGGTCCAAAACACTAGACATGGCCAATGGCCAGCCAAGCTTCAGCATGTAATTCAGATATGACATGCCTGACATACTCATTCCCAAAGGAATAGACATGGCTTTACAGCCAGCCAGGCTTCAACATGCTTCATGAAACACTAGAATTCATTCTTAAAAATTTTGAATAAAAATTTTTTGAAAACATTTTTTTTTATTTTTATTTTTTTTTGAAAATATTTTTATTATTTTTGAAAACAGATGAGAAAATTTTAGAAATATTTTTGAAAAATTTTTGAAAAGAAAACAAAAATAAAAATACCTAATCTGAGCAACAAGATGAACCGTCAGTTGTCCAAACTCGAACAATCCCCGGCAACGGCGCCAAAAACTTGGTGCACGAAATTGTCATGTCTAGGCTCAAACTATTCCTGGCACGTGAGCAACTTGGTACGCGTAATCGTGATTACACATTCATAATTTGTCACAACTTCGATACAACTAACCAGCAAGTGTACTGGGTCGTCCAAGTAATACCTTACGTGAGTAAGGATCGAATCCCACGGAGATTGTTGGTATGAAGCAAGCTATGGTCACCTTGCAAATCTTAGTTAGACAGATATAAATTGATAATGGTGTTTTCAAATAATATATATAATAGAATAGGGATAGAAATACTTATGTAATTCATTGGTGAGAATTTCAGATAAGCGAATAGAGATGCTTTTCGTTCCTCTAAACCTTTGCTTTCCTGCTATCTTCATCCAATCTGTCTTACTCCTTTCCATGGCTGGCTTTATGCAAGGGCATCACCGTTGTCAGTGGCTACATCCCCTCCTCTTAGTGAATAATATGCTCACGCACCCTGTCACGGCACGGCTATTCATCTGTCGGTTCTCGATCATACTGGAATAGGATTCACCCTCCTTTTGCGTCTGTCACTAACGCCCAGCACTCGCGAGTTTGAAGCTCGTCACAGTCATTCAATCATTGAATCCTACTCGGAATACCACAGACAAGGTTTAGACTTTCCGGATTCTCTTGAATGCCACCATCATTCTAGCTTACGCCACGAAGATTCTGGTTAGGAGATCTAAGAGATATTCATTCTAGCTTATTTCATGTAGAACGGAAGTGTTTGTCAGGCACGTGTTCATAGGGGAGAATGGTGATGAGCGTCACACATAATCATCATCTTCATTACGTTCTTGGGTGCGAATTGATATCTTAGAAGTGAAATAAGATGAATTGAATAGAAAACAGTAGTACTTTGCATTAATCTTTGAGGAACAGCAGAGCTCCACACCTTAATCTATGGAGTGTAGAAACTCTACCGTTAAAAATACATAAGAGAAGGTCCAGGCATGGCCGAGATGGCCAGCCCCCTAAAACGTGATCAGTAGTCTCCTAAGATGAACAATGGATTAAAACTGAGACCCAAGATGTAAAATACAATAGTAAAAGGTCCTATTTATAATAAACTAGTCACTAGGGTTTACATGAGTAAGTAATTGATGCATAAATCCACTTCCGGGGCCCACTTGGTGTGTGTTTGGGCTGAGCTTAAGTGTTGCACGTGCAGAGGCCATTTGTGGAGTTGAACGCCAGCTTCTGTGCCAGTTTGGGCGTTCAACTCTGGTTTTGGCTCCTTTTCTGGCGCTGGACGCCAGATTTAGGCAGAAAGCTGGCGTTGAACGCCAGTTTACGTCGTCTATTCTTGGCCAAAGTATGGACTATTATATATTGCTGGAAAGCTCTGGATCTGGATGTCTACTTTCCAACGCAATTGGAAGCGCGCCATTTCGAGTTCTGTAGCTCCAGAAATTCCACTTTGAGTGCAGGGAGGTCAGAATCCAACAGCATCAGCAGTCCTTCTTCAACCTCTGAATCTGATTTTTGCTCAAGTCCCTCAATTTCAGCCAGAAAATACCTGAAATCACAGAAAAATACACAAACTCATAGTAAAGTCCAGAAATGTGAATTTAACATAAAAACTAATGAAAACATCCCTAAAAGTAACTAGATTCTACTAAAAACATACTAAAAACAATGCCAAAAAGCATATAAATTATCCGCTCATCAAACCGCTCAGTCTCAAGCTTTTTACTTGACACCTTCACGCCACAAGCACATGGATTTTATTCCTTTAGGCCCTCCTATCCACTGATGCTCAAAGCCTTGGATCCTTTTTACCCTTGCCTTTTGGTTTAAAGGGTTACTGGCTTTTTGCTCTTGCCTTTTGCTTTAAAGAGCTTTTGGCTTTTTCTGCTTGCTTTTTTTTTTTCTTTGTTTTTTTTCGCCATTTTCTTTTTTTTTTTCGCAAGCTTTTGTTCTTCACTGCTTTTTCTTGCTTCAAGAATCAATTTTATAATTTTTTAGATTATCAATAACATTTCTCTTTTTTCATTATTCTTTCAAGAGCCAACAATTTTAACATTCATGAACAACAAATTCAAAAATATGCATTGTTCAGAAAACAGAAAGTATTGCCACCACATCAAAATAATTAAACTAATTTCAAGGATCAATTCGAAATCATGTACTTCTTATTCTTTTATTTTTAGAACATTTTTCATTTAAGAAAGGTGATGGATTCATAGGACATTCATAGCTTTAAGACATAGTTACTAGACAATAATGATCATGTAATAAAGACACAATCATAAACAAAACATAAGGCTCAAAAACCAAAAAATAGAAAAATAAGAACAAAGAGATTAAGGAACGGGTCCACCTTAGTGAGGGTGGCATCTTCTTCCTCTTGAAGAACCAATGGTGTTCTTGAGCTCCTCTATGTCTCTTCCTTACCTTTGTTGCTCCTCCCTCATAACCCTTTGATCTTCTCTAATCTCATGGAGAATGATGGAGTGCACTTGGTGCTCCATCCTTAGTTGTCCCATGTTGGAACTTAATTCTCCTAGGGAGGTGTTGATTTACTCCCAATAGTTCTGTGGAGGAAAGTGCATCCCTTGAGACATCTCAGGGATTTCATGATGAGGAATTTCATCATGCTCTTGTTGAGGTCCATGATCTCTTGTTTGCTCCATCCTTTTCTTAGTGATGGGCTTGTCCTCATCAATGAGGATGTCTCCCTCTATGTCAATCCCAGCCGAATTGCAGAGGTGGCAAATAAGGTGAGGAAAGGCTAACCTTGCCAAAGTGGAGGACTTGTCAGCCACCTTGTAGAGTTCTTGAGGTATAATCTCATGAACTTCCACCTCCTCCCCAATCATGATACTATGGATCATGATGGCCCGATTCACAGTTATTTCGGATCGGTTGCTAGTAGGAATGATAGAGCGTTGGATGAACTCCAACCATCCTCTAGCTACAGGCTTTAGTTGCCATTAATGGTTATGGAAAAACAAAAAGCAACGCTTTTACCACACCAGACTTAAAATGAGGTAGTGTTGAGCGGTTTATATGGGGGTGGAGGGAAGGTTAGGTTTCGTGTATTAGGGTTGGATTTGGGAGGGAAAGGATTTTGAATTTGGAGGTAGGTGGGGTTTTTGGGGAAGAGTGGATGGATGTGATTGGTGATGGGTATTTGGGGAAGAGTGTTATGAAAGGGTGTGAAGAGGAGAGAAGAAGAGGTGGGGTAGGTGGGGATCCTGTGGGGTCCACAGATCCTGAAGGGTCAACGACTTAGCATCCCTGCTCCATTTAGGGCGTGTAAAACGCCCTTAGATTGCACTTCTGGCGTTAAACGCCAGGTTACTTCTTGTTTCTGGCGTTAAACGCCAGTTTGGTGCTTGTTTCTGGTGTTTAACGCCATCTTGATGCTTCTTTCTGGTGTTAAATGCTAGTTTGATTTTTCTTACTGGCTCTTCCTCCAGGGTGAGCTGTTTTTCATGCTGTTTTTCATTCTATTTTTGATTTTTCAGTTGTTTTTGTGACTTCACATGATCATCAACCTAAAGAAAACATAAAATAGCAATGGAAAATATATAGATATAATTAAATAACATTGGGTTTCCTCCCAATAAGCGCTTCTTTAATGTCAATAGCTTGACAGTGAGCTCTCATCGAGCCTCACAGATAATCAGAGCAATCTTGGGGCCTCTCAACACCAAACTTAGAGTTTGGTTGTGGCCTCCCAACACGAAACTTAAAGTTTAAACGTGGGGGTTTTGTTTGACTCTATACTAAGAGAAGCTTTTCATGCTTCCTCTCCATAGTTACAGAAAGAGAACCTTGAGTTCTGAATACAAGGTAGTCCTCATTCAACTGAAGGACTAACTCTCCTCTGTCAACATCAATTACTGCTTTTGCTGTGGCTAGGAAGGGTCTGCCAAGGATGATGGATTCATCCTCATCCTTCCTAGTGTCTAGGATTATGAAATCAGTAGGGATGTAAAGGCCTTCAACCTTAACTAGCACGTCCTCTACTAGTCCATAAGCCTGTTTCATTGACTTGTCTGCCATCTTTAATGAGATTCTTGCAGCTTGTACCTCAAATATTCTCAGTTTCTCCATTACAAAGAGTGGCACGAGGTTTATCCCTGACCCCAGGTCACATAGAGCCTTCTCAAAGGTCATGGTGCCTATGGTACAAGGTATGAAGAATTTTCCAGGATCTGATTTCTTCTGAGGTAATGTCTCCCTCATTAATGCACTCAGTTCATTGGTGAACAAGGGGGGTTCATCCTCCCAAGTCTCATTACCAAATAAACTGGCATTCAACTTGCTCCTAGATACTTAGCAACTTGCTCTTCAATGGTGTTTTCATCCTCTTCAGAGGAAGAATAGTCATTAGAGCTCATGAATGGTAGAAGGAGGTTCAATGGAATCTCTAGGGTCTCTATATGAGCCTCAGATTCCTTTGGTTCCTCAAAGGGGAACTCCTTTCAGTCCAGGGGACGTCCCATGAGGCTTTTCTCACTGGGATTCACGTCCTCCTCACTCTCTCCAGGTTCGGCCATGTTGGTCATGGTTATGGCCTTGCACTCTCTCTTGGAATTTTCATCTGTGTTGCTTGGGAGAGTACTGGGAGGAGTTTCAGTAATCTTCTTACTCATCTGACCCACCTGTGCCTCCCAATTTCTAATGGAAGACCTTGTTTCATTCATGAAACTTAGTGTGGTCTTGAATAGATCAGAGACTATGGTTGCCAAGCCAGAATGGCTCTGTTTAGAATTTTCTATCTGTTGCTGAGAAGATGATGGAAAAGGCTTGCTATTGCTAAACCTATTTCTTCCACCATTATTATTGAAGCCTTGTTGAGAATTTTTTTGGTCATTCCATGAGAAATTTGGATGATTTCTCCATGAAGGGTTATAGGTGTTTCCATAGGGTTCTCCCATGTAATTCACTTCTGCCACTGCAGGGTTCTCAGGATCATAAGCTTCCTCTTCAGAAGATGCTTCTTTAGTACTATTGGATGCAGCTTGCAATCCATTCAGACTCTGAGAAATCATATTGACTTGCTGAGTCAATATTTTGTTCTGAGCCAATATGGCATTCAGAGTATCAATTTTAAGAACTCCCTTCTTCTGAGGCGTCCCATTGTTCATAGGATTCCTCTCAGAGGTGTACATGAATTGGTTATTTGCAACCATATCAATGAGTTCCTGAGCTTCTGTAGGGGTTTTCAGATGAAGAGATCCTCCTGCAGAATGGTCCAATGACATTTTTGACAACTCAGACAGACCATCATAGAATATACATATGATGCTCCATTATGGAAGCATGTCAGTAGGACACTTTTTGATCAGTTGCTTATATCTTTTCCAAGCTTCATAGAGGGACTCACCTTCCTTCTGTCTGAAGGTTTGGATTTCCACTCTAAGCTTGCTCATCTTTTGAGGTGGAAAGAATTTGGCTAGAAAAGCACTGACCAGCTTATCCAAAGAGTTCAGGCTTTCCTTAGGTTGTGAATCCAACCATGTTCTAGCTCTGTCTCTTATAGCAAAAGTGAAAAGCATAAGCCTGTAGACCTCGAGATCAATTCCATTGGTCTTGACAGTATCACAGATTTGCAAGAATTCAGCTAAAAATTGATGAGGATCTTCCATTGGAAGTCCATAAAACTTGCAGTTCTGCTGCATTAGAGAAACTAATTGAGGCTTAAGCTCAAAGTTGTTTGCTCCAATGGCAGGAATTGAGATGCTTCTTCCATAGAAGTTAGAAGAGGGTGTAATAAAGTCACCAAGCATCTTCCTTGCATCTCCACCATTGTTATTAGGTTTGGCCATGTCTCCTTCTTTTTCAAAAATTTCTATCAGGTCCTCTCCAGAGGGTTGTGCTTTAGCTTCTCTTAATTTCCTCTTAATAGTCCTTTCAGGTTCAGGATCAGCTTCAATAAGAATATCTTTATCCCTGTTCCTGCTCATATGAAAAAGAAGAGAATAGAAAATATGGAATCCTCTATGTCACAGTATAGAGATTCCTTTATGTGAGTAGAAGAAGAGAAGAGGAAAATTTGAACACAGAGAAGAAGAGGGGGTTCGAATTATGAGTAGAAGAGAAGTGTTAGTAGATAAATAAATAAATAGAAAGAGATGAGAGGGGTAAAAATTCGAAAATTAAAATTAAAATAAAAGGAAAATATTTTTGTTTTTATTTTAATTATTGGTTATAATTTGGAAATTAAAAAGAGAAATAAAATTAAATTAAAATTTAAAACAATTTGTTAATTAAAAGGAATTTTGAAAAAGTGGGGAGGAGTTTTCAAAAATTAGAGAGAGAAAATTAGTTAGGTGGTTTTGAAAAAGATAAGAAATAGTAAAACAAACAAAAAGTCAAGTAGTTAATTGAAAAGATTAAAAAATCAAATTCTAAAAGAGAGGAAGTTAGAAAAGATTTTGAAATTAAGTTTTGAAAAAGATATGATTGAAATTTATTTTGAAAAAGATTTGAAGAAGAAATTTAAAAAGATTTGATTTTGAAACTTAAAGTTGATTACTTGACTAATAAGAAACTAAAAGATATGATTGAACCTTTCTTAATAAGCAAGTAACAAACTTTAAAATTTTTGAATCAATCACATTAATTGTTAGTAAAGATTTTGAAGTTATGAAATGAAATTAAGAAAAAGATTTTGAAAATCAATTTTAAAAGTTTTCAAAAATCATAAAAGAAAAATGAAAAAGATTTGATTTTTGAAAAAGTTTTGGAAAGATAGGATTTTTAAATTGAAAATTTGACTTGATTCATAAGAAACAATTAAATTTTAAAAACTTTTTGACTAAATCAAACCAAATTTTCGAAAATTTATGAGAGAAATAAGGGAAAGATATTTTTTTGATTTTTGAATTTTTAATGAAGAAAGAGAAAAACAACAAAAAGACTCAAAACATGAAAATTCAAGATAAAAACACATGATGCATGCAAGAACACTTTGAATGTCAAGATGAACACCAAGAACTTATTTTTGAAAACTTTTAAGAATAGAAAAACATGCAAGACACCAAACTTAGAAATTTTCAGTGTTTAGACACCAACAAATTGAAAATGCATATGAAAAACAAGAAAAGACACAAAACAAGAAAATGCAAAGATGAAACAAAGAAGATCATCAAGAACAACTTGAAGATCATGAAGAATATTATGCATGAGTTTTTGAAAATTTTTAAAAAATTAAAAAGATGCAATTGACACCAAACTTAAAATTTGGCACTAGACTCAAACAATAAACACAAAATTATTTTTGGTTTTTATGATTTTATAAATTTTTTTGGATTTTTTGAAAATTATTTGGAAAAAGAAAAATAAGGATTTCAAAATTTTTAATAAGAATTCCAGGAATCATGAAATGTTAGTCTAAAACTCCGGTCCAAGAATTAGACATAGCTTACTAACCAGCCAAGCTTTCAGTGAAAGCTTCGGTCCAAAACACTAGACATGGCCAATGGCCAGCCAAGCTTTAGCATACAAATCAGGCATACAACAGCTGAATTGATGAGGATCAAAAAGTGATGAGCAGATAATTTATACGCTTTTTGGCATTGTTTTTAGGTAGTTTTAAATATATTTTAGTCACTTTTTATTATATTTTTATTAGTTTTTAAATAAAAATCACATTTCTAGATTTACTATGAGTTTGTGTGTTTTTCTGTGATTTCAGGTATTTTCTGGCTGAAATTGAGGGACATGAGCAAAAATCTTATTCAGAGGCTGAAAAAGGACTGCAGATGCTGTTGGATTCTGACCTCACTGCACTCGAAGTGGATTTTCTGGAGGTACAGAAGCCCAATTGGCGCGCTCTTAATTGCGTTGGAAAGTAGACATCCTGGGCTTTCCAGCAATATATAATAATACATACTTTTCCCGAGATTTGATGGCTCAAACTGGCGTTCTAAGTCAGCATAAAAATTATGGCGTCAAAACGCCAGAACTGGCATAAAAGCTGGAGTTAAACGCCCAAACTGGCACAAAAGCTGGCGTTTAACTCCAAGAAAAGTCTCTACATGTGAAAGCTTCAATGCTCAGCCCAAGCAGACACCAAGTGGGCCCGGAAGAAGATTTCTGCATTAATTACTTATTTTTGTAACCCTAGGCTACTAGTTCTCTATAAGTAGGACCTTTTACTATTGTATTTTCATCTAATCTTGGTTCTTCTGGTTCCCTCTCTGGGGCCAAAGCCAATGACCACTATTATCACTTTTGTATTTTCAACGGTGGAGTTTCTACACACCATAGATTAAGGTGTGGAGCTCTGCTGTTCTTCATAAATTAATGCAAAGTACTATTGTTTTTCTATTCAACTCAAGCCTATTTCTTCTCTAAGATATACACTCGTTCTTCAACCTGAAGAAGGTGATGATCCGTGACACTCATCATCATTCTCACCTATGAACGCGTGCCTGACAACCACTTCCCTTCTACTTGCAATAGCTTGAGTGCGTATCTCTTAGCCTCCTGGTTCATGACGCATGGTTGCCTTGCCTGACAACCGAGCCTTCCATTCCATGAGATCAGAGTCTTCGTGGTATAGGCTAGAATCAATTGGCAGCATTCTTGAGATCCGAAAAGTCTAAACCTTGTCTGTGGTATTCTGAGTAGGGTCTGGGAAGGAATGACTGTGATGAGCTTCAAACTCGCGAGTGTTGGGCGTAGTGATAGACGCAAAAGGATCAATGGATCCTATTCCAACATGATCGAGAACCAACAACTGATTAGCCGTGCGGTGACAGCGCATTTGGACCATTTTCACTGAGAGGATGGGAGGTAGCCATTGACAACGGTGAAACTCAACATAAGCTTGCCATGGAAAGGAGTATGAATGATTGGAAGAAGGCAATAGGAAAGCAAAAGTTTAGGAGGAACAAAGCATCTTCATACGCTTATCTGAAATTCTCACCAATGAATTACATAAGTATCTCTATCCTATTTTATGTTCTATTCATCTTTTAATTATCAATTCTCCATAACCATTTGAATCCGCCTGACTGAGATTTACAAGATGACCATAGCTTGCTTCAAGCCGACAATCTCCGTGGGATCGACCCTTACTCACGTAAGGTTTATTACTTGGATGACCTAGTGCACTTGCTGGTTAGTTGTACGGAGTTGTGATAAAGAGTTGAGATTACAATTGTGCGTACCAAGTTTTTGGTGCCATTGATGATCACAATTTCTTGCACCAAAAAGCTCTTGTGATGATGAGTCAAAACCTCGGTCCAAAATATTAGACATGGCTTCACAGCCCAACCAAACTTCAACAGATCATCATGAAACTCTAGAATTCATTCTTAAAATTATGAAGCCAACGAATAATTTAAAATTTTTTTTCAAAAATAAAAATAATAAAAATAATTAAAATAAAATTACCTAATCTGAGCAACAAGATGAACCGTCAATTGTCCAAACTCGAACAATCCCCGGCAACGGCGCCAAAAACTTGGTACACGAAATTGTGATCTGTAGCAACGGCGCCAAAAACTCAGTATGCACGTTCATAATCTCAAATTCTTTTTCACAACTCCGATACAACTAACCAGCAAGTGCACTGGGTCGTCCAAGTAATAAACCTTACGTGAGTAAGGGTCGATCCCATGGAGATTGTCGGTTTGAATCAAGCTATGGTCATCTTGTAAATCTCAGTCAGGCAGATTCAATTGGTTATGGGATTTTGATAATTAAAATATAAATAACAGAAAATAAGATAGAGATACTTATGTAATTCATTGGTGAGAATTTCGAATAAGCGTATGGAGATGCTTTGTTCCTTCTGAACCTCTGCTTTCCTACTGCCTTCATCCAATCATTCATACTCCTTTCCATGGCTAGCTGTATGTTGGGCATCACCGTTGTCAATGGCTACTTCTCGTCCTCTCAATGAAAATGGTCCAAATGCGCTGTCACCGCACGGCTAATCATCTGTCGGTTCTCAATCATGTTGGAATAGGATCCAGTGATCCTTTTGTGTCTGTCACTACACCCAACACTCGCAATTTGAAGCTCGTTACAGTCATCCCTTCCCAGATCCTACTCGGAATACCACAGACAAGTTTTAGACTTTCCGGATCTCAAGAATGGCTGCCAATAATTCTAGCTTATACCACGAAGACTCTGATCTTTCGAAATGGAGGCTAAGAGATAAACGCTCAATCCAAGGTACAACGGAAGTGGTTGTCAGGCACGAATTCATAGGTTGAGAATAGTAATGAGTGTCACAGATCATCATATTCATCATGGTTGAAGTGCAAGCGAATATCTTAGAATAGGAATAGGCTTGAATTGAATAAGAAAACAATAGTACTTTGCATTAATTCATGAGGAACAGCAGAGCTCCATACCTTAATCTATGGTGTGTAGAAACGGTACCGTTGAAAATACATAAGTGATGAAGGTCCAGGCATGGCTAAATGGCCAGCCCCCTAAACGTGATCTCTGAACATAAAATTATTCAAAGACTAACCAGAGATATAAAATAAATAACTAAAAGTAGTTTTTATACTAAACTAGTAGCTAGGGTTACATAAGATAAGTAAATGATGTAGAAATCCACTTCCAGGCCCACCTGGTGTGTGCTTGGGCTGAGCATTGAACTTTCTTATGTAGAGACTCTTTTTGGAGTTAAACGCCAGGTTGTAGGCTATTTCTGGCATTTAACTCTGGTTTGCAACCTGTTTCTGGCGTTTAACTTCAGAATATGGCAGAAAGTTGGCATTTGAATGCCAGTTTGTGTCATCAAAACTCGGGCAAAGTATGGACTATTATATATTTCTGGAAAGCCCTGGATGTCTACTTTCCAACGTAATTAAAGGCGCGCTAATTGAACATTTGTAGCTCCAAAAAATCCATTTCGCGTGCAGGGAGGTCAGAATCCAACAGCATCAGCAGTGTTTCTTCAGTCTCTGAATCATAATTTTGCTCAGGTTCCTCAATTTCGGCTAGAAAATACCTGAAATCACAGAAAAATACACAAACTCATAGTAAAGTCTAGAAATGTGATTTTTATTTAAAAACTAATAAAAACATAGTAAAAACTAACTAAATTATACTAAAAACAACCTAAAAATAATGCCAAAAAGCGTATAAATTATCCCCTCATCAGACATGAAAGTAAAGGAAAGCAATAAAATGCAAGAAAGTAAATGGCAAGGAAAGTAAAGTACAAAAAAGTAAAGTGCTGGAAATGTAAAGTGCAAAAAATGTAAATAACCATAAAGTAAATAAAAGAAAGAAAGATAAAATAAACATTGGGATCAAGAGATATTGCATTCTCCAAATTAATTGATTTCATCTCATCTTCAATCATGCAACTCATTGGCCTCTTGGCAATCATGATTGATTGAGCCCTAATTCCTTGGTGACTCAATCTCTCAAATCTTGATCAATAGCCAATTCCTTGGTCTAATTGCTCATGAGAAAAGATGAAGAATGGTCCCTGATTATACCACATACTTTTATAGGTCCAAGTAGAGGGAGGATTATATGTCACCATATCCAAACACCAAAACCCCAATCCTACTCAAGTGTGACAAAGGATTTCAAGCATGGGTTTATGATTCCTCTTCCAAGGTTCACATAAAACCCAAATACATTCAATCGCTTTTCCAAGATAATTGAATGCTAGAAGAGTAAAGTATCATTTTTGTCCCCAACGTTTAGGGTAAATCCTATTTGTGTCCCTAACATTTAAATCATCCTATTTGTATCCCTAATGTTTGTAAAAGTGATTCAATGTTATCCTGCCGTCAATTACACATCATGAGCGCTTTAGTTTGAGTTTTAAAAACCTCTTCTTGAAGTTAGAATATAAATGTTTGGGATAGAATCGATGATCTACTCCGAAAAATAGCTCATCAAATATTAAAACTAATTCCTACAACATTTACATAATTCACTTTTCTAAGGACATAATTGAATATAAACACAAATGGTGGGTATAATATTAAAATCGACCACATCCAAGTGAGACCTAATTGAGAATGAATACATTCAAGTGAGAATAATTGAAAAATATAATCTGATTTGTTAGTATAATTGATAGTAGGATAACATTGAATCACTTTTATAAACGTTAAGGATACAAATAGGACGATTTAAACGTTAGGGACATAAATAGGACTTACCCCAAACATTGGGGACAAAAATGATACTTTACTCATGCTATAATGAAGAACGAAATCCTTTCTAGTAAATCAAAGAGAGATGAAGAGAAGAAGAAGAATAAAAACAATCAATCCATTGAAAAACAATAGAGCTCTCTTTCCCAATGGAAAGAGTTAGTAATTCATAACTAAAAGATATTTACAAAAGTAAGAAAGAAAAGAAAGGAATCTGATGGTGAACAGAGAGGGTCTGAAGACTCCCCCAATCCAGCATGAGTAATTCTATGAAACTAAGGCCTTTATATAGGCTCTCCTAAATTACAAACTTAAATGAAATTAAAAGCAAATTACAATGAAATGAAAACAAACTATTCTAGATGCTTCTTGTAGCCTTTATTGATTGATGAGTATGGCTTGAATGAGAGTTGGAGTGGGCTTGATTGAAGGTTGGGGGCTGCAGGGAGAAGTTGGCTTGTGGTTTCAAGTGCCACTCCCACTTGATTTTGCCCTTTGGAGTTTGACCCACTTTGCAACGTTGAAAGTATGGAGTTTAGTTGGGCCTCAAAATGAATGTCCACTATGAAGTATTATATATTGTTGAAAATCTCTAGATGTTAGCTTTCCGAAGTCTTTAGAATTAACTCATTTGGACATCTGTAGCTCAAGTTATGCCCATTTGAAGGTGGATAGGTCAGTCTGTCAAGTAGCCCGGCGTGCCACGCCCACTTCTGGCGTGCCACGCCCATATATTATGAAACTGGCATGCCACGTCCACTCTTTGGCATACCACGCCTTCAATGATGCTCTCTGACCATTAGAACTGGTGTTTCACGCCCAGAACCCCAAGTGGCACGCCCATTATGAAAATAAAGTTGGCGTGCTATGCCTTCGATATCAAGTGGCACGCCCAGATTTTGCAACACTGAAATAATGGCATTTTTCACCTCCCGTTTTAACATTCACCCTAGAGTGTTATATATCGTTGGAAAGCTAATGATGTCAGCTTTCCAACGCCACCAAGATCACATCATTTGGACCTCTAAAACTCAAGTTATTTTCCTTTGAAGATGAAGAGGTCAGGCTGGTAACTCTGCAGTGACGTGTTTTGCTTCTTGTGTTTTCGGGGTCAATATCTTCCTTAATTCTAGTGTCCATAATAAAGTGTTTTATATGGTTGGAAAGCCCTGCATGTCTACTTTCTAATGGCACTGAAATTATCTCATTTGAAGTTGTGTAGCTCAAGACAATTTCATTTAAATAAGAGGAGGTCAGGTTGGCATATGCCCCGGTGTGCCACGCCCATAGTGGGGCTCAAAATTACTCCTCTGGAACTTAAGCCTGGCGTGCCACACTCAAAACACCAAGTGGAACGCCCTCTTTGAGATCTTGGCTTCACAAACTTGGCATGCCACGCCCAGAGCTCCAAGTGGCACTCCCATGTAAAATTCTTCAACTTTCTTTGCTGGAATGTTGACCTAGCGTGCCACGCCCATAGCTTCAAGTGGCACACCCATTGCTGAGAGTTGGTTCAAAAGCTTGGCATGCCACGCCCAGAGCTTCAAGTGGCACGCCCATCTTCACACTCCCAACTTTATATGTTATTTTCTTCCCCTTTTGTTGCTCTTTTCACCTAAAATTCAGCACAAACCCATTTTAAAGCAATGTACCATAATATATATCATTTGGTTCCTGAAATTGCATTGATTCAATGAGATTATGCTCTTTTTATGGCCATTTTAGATAAGAAAAAGGGTACATGATGCGCAGTCATCAATTAGCTTTGTTATTTTTAATTCCTTTTCCATTCTTTTCTCTTGCATTTTTATATTAGTGTTGGAACTTTATTTGGATCATTATTTTGCTATATTTTAGCTTGTGGATATTATGAGATGTGATTTGACAATTTACATTTTAGTTTGGGTCTCTTATATGCTTGGATTAATTACCTTAATTCCTATTTTTAAATTTCATAGCAAGTGTTTGTGAAAAAGCTTTCACGGCATTTTAATTTCTTGTCAATTTTATTCTTACTCTTTAATGCCTCTTTTTCACAACCCTTACAATCCATTTAAGTTAAGTATATTAGTCATTAATTGTCAACATTCACATGCTCATTATTTTGTTACATGTGATAATTATTGTTGCTATCGATGCTTGAACTATGCTTCTCATGCCTATTACTTGCATGCTTTTAACCCTCTTGCATCTAGTTGTTATGATATGCCTTAATAATTTTAATTGCTATCCCATGTGCATGTTGTAGCTACCATGCATTCAAGATATTGTTTATTTCCTTTGGCATTCATTATCACTTGGACTTTCTTCCTTTCGATTTTTAGCTATCTATATTCGAGACTACTTCTCTTTATTCCTCCCTCGGGATGGCCACCAAGAAGGGGAACGGAACACTTTTAAATGAGAAGACGAACGAGTCCCGCCGCACACTCTTTGAGGGAGGCTCATCATCTGTAGCCACCCATCCACTTGCACATCTTAGCATGCACCGAGGACAGTGCAATCTTTAAGTGTGGGGAGGTCGTTACCGACTTCCGCGGGTTAGTTAGTTCCTTCTCAACACCAAT
Organism: Arachis ipaensis; assembly: GCF_059453495.1. Taxonomy (NCBI): domain Eukaryota; kingdom Viridiplantae; phylum Streptophyta; class Magnoliopsida; order Fabales; family Fabaceae; genus Arachis; species Arachis ipaensis. The sequence continues at coordinate 54,447,278 of NC_142439.1, read as the reverse complement.
GTTTAAATTTTCTTTGTTAAATTAGTTGTTGCATTTGCATGTTTGATCGCATGTTTGTTTGATTTTGTGCATATTTTACCACTATTTGGTTGAAGTAATATTTTCTTTTTCAAGAAACTTTTTAAAGTATTTCACTAATTTAAATTAAAATTTTTTGTTAAACTTGTTTGAAGATATCAAATTTGGAACATGGTTTTAGAGCTCGAACACACAAAACCAGTGAGATTTTGAGCCTATTTAATTGGTTGCATCTTATAAACCAATATTTTATTCTTGATGTGTGTTGTTCTCTCTAAAATTGTGATCTTTGTCTTGCTTGATTCTATATTTCCATGGTTTGATGTATGCATGCACTTATATGATTGAGGCCTTGTTTCACAAAGCTTACATACCCATATGGCCTTAACCCTTCATTATCCTTTGCAAACAAATTTTGAGCCTATTTCACCCCTTTTGTTCTCTATTTTAGCACATCACTAACTCTAAGCAGAAAATAATAATGTCCTTAATTTGAATCCTTGGTTAGCTTATACTAGTGAGAGTGTTCATGATTTAAGTATGGAGAAATTGGGTTTGAAAATATTTGGTTTGGGAATTGAGTATTGTATATTTCTGTGAAAGAGATAGTTAAGCACATATTCTTGCATTCAATACCTTAATCATATGTATTGAGAAAAACAAAAGAAAAAAAATAAAAAGAAAAAGAAAAAAAAGAAACAAATAATCAAAAGGGGACAAAATGCTCCGAAGTAAATGTTGGTAGCAATGCATATGAGTTGTAATCAATTTGGGATGTATGAATTTGTGGAAAACATAGTTAATGGGCAGTTAGATTTTATATTCTGATTACATGGATTATCTAAAGTTAGGTGCGAAGTTTGGGTTATTCAAGGATTCAGATTTTAGTCCACTTGACCAAATACAATCCTACCTTGACCCTAACCCCATTACAACCCTTAAAAGACCACTTGATATGTGTAATCAAGCATTAAATTTCTGTTGATTGGTAGAAGAAGAGAAAGCCTTAGAGAGCAAGGTTAGTAGAGAATTGAGAGAATCGAACCTTAAACATTTGAGTGATTAGAGTGTATACACTTCCGTTGAGGGTTTGATACTCGATTCTTTGTTCCCGGCTTTCACGAGCTTTCTTCTTGCAAGTTTACTTGTACTTTATTTTGTGATTTGAATTAGTGAAATCCAATTCATATTTGTTCTTGAAAGGTTTATTTACTTTTCACCAAGTAGGTAAAAGCATTTTTCATTTAGTTGCATTCATACAAATAGGTTGCATCTCATACTTTCTACCATTCCTCTTCACTCTTATAGCTTCTCTTGAGCTAAGCATGAGGACATGCTAATGTTTAAGTGTGGGGAGATTTGATGCACTAATTCGAGGTATATCTTGTGCTTAATTGAGTGAATTTTATCCACTGAACTCACACTTACTCACAGAATTCGCATGTTTTACACTAATTTTGTGCTATGATTGAAAACATGCTTCTTTGGCCTTAAATTTGCTATGTTTTATCTTCTCTTGTTACCATTCTATGCCATGATATGTGTGCTGAGTGTTTTTAGAGTTTATAGGACAGGAATGGCTTAGAGGATGGAAAAGAAGCATGCAAAGTGGAAGGAATACAAGAAATTAAAGAAATTGCTAAGTTCTCAGCCCTGACCTCTTCGTATTCAATCAATCATAACTTGAGCTACAGAGGTCCAAATGAGGCGGTTCCAGTTGTGTAGAAAAGCTAACATCCGTGGCTTCAAAATGATATAAAGTTTGCTATAGTTTTCTGGCGTTTAGGGATGCGTACACATGCATCACGTGCACGCATGGATAGTGCGCAGACAAGCGACGCGTACCCATGTATAACGCGTATGCGTGAGGGAGCCACATGCTGTACGTATCAGAAATTGCTGGGGGTAATTTATGGGCTATTTTTGACCCAGTTTTCAGCCCAAAAAATACATATTAAAGGCTGCAGAGTGGAGGAATCAGAGGGAGACTACTCATTCATTCACTTTTCACAATTTTAGGTTTTAGATGTAGTTTCTAGAGAGAGAGGCTCATAAAACTTTCGATTAATCTTCTCCTAGTCAAGGCTTTTTATTTTAATTACATAAAACCTCTTGTTAATTTTCATTGCTTTAATTTTTAATCATTTATTTTTCTATTCTTCAACTCCAAAATTTCTCGGAAAACTCATAACCAATAACAAGAATACTTCCCTGCAATTCCTTTGAGTGATGACCCGAGTTTTGAATACTTCGGTTATTATTTTTAGAGGTTTATTACTTGTGATAACCAAACTTTTGTATGAAAGGATTATTGTTAGTTTAGAACATAATATATTTGTGAATTCTAGACCACACAAAAATCCGTTCATCACTACCCAAGCGGATTGAGAAGTAAGAGAATTTCATTAATCCATTAGAATCACAATAGAGCTCCTTCCCCTAATGAATTGGGGGTTTAGTGAATCATAGCTCTAAGAACACTTACAGGAAATTTAAATTGCATGGAAGCAAATCAAATTCAATATGAACAAAAATGTAAACTTGGCAGAAGAATAGATGTGTAGGAAATTGAAATTGCATAGAACTAAAATTGAATTCGGTACAAACTAAGAAGGAAGTGCAGAAAGTAAAATGGGTACAAAAGAGAAATTCTATACTAAGCTCTCTGGAGTCTCTAATTCTCCAGCCTCTAATCCTACAAGAGCCTCCTCTTTTCTTTAAGCATTCTTCTATTTATACTCTTCTTCTCATCCCAAAATGGGTCTTCAGTACTTGGATGTGGGCCTTGGCCTTGGTTGAAGCAAGCTTGGAGTGGCTATTAGTAACGTTGACAAGGACGTTGGCTAGCTAATGTTCATACTTGCATGGGTGCAAATTTGTATTGAAGTTGGCCTTAACGTTGGTGGCAACGTTTGTGTGAAAACGTTGAGCTCAAACGTTGCATAAAAAAATGAATTCTAGGCGTTGCCAGCAATGTTTGACTTAACATTGGTGCACCAACGTTCGCTCATCCACGCGTGCGCGTCGCCCACGCGTACGCGTGAAGGATGTGTTTTGGCCTTTCCACGCGTGCGTGTCACCCACGCGTACGCGTGAATTGCCATTTTCCATTTCCACGCATACGCGTCGATTCAAGTTTCCCAAATCCAAATTCTGGGCTTCTCATCAAGGACGTTAGGGGTAGCATTTGAGGCAATGTTTACCCACCAACGTTCTCTTGGTCACGCGTACGCATGACCCACGCGTATGCATGAATGGTTAATTTTGCCATTTCATGCGTGCGCATAGCTCATGCGTATGCTTGGATTCAAACTTTTCCACTTTCATGCGTACGCGTCATAGATGCATACGCATCGCCCAAAAATCTTTTAGCTCCAGAAATGAAAATTATCGCAAGCGTTGGAGGTAACGTTGATTCACCAATGTTCCCTCCAACTTTGGCACCTAAATTTTACATATAGTGTTGCCAGCAAGCCTTGGAACTTCACTTTGTCCTCTTGTCAACATTGTCAATTTCATGCCCACTATAAAATATTATACATGGTTGGAAAGTTCTGAATGTCAGCTTTCTAACCCAACTAAAAACACCTCAATTGGATATCTGTAGCTCGAGTTATGCTCCTATGAAGGGGACAGGGTCGCTGGCGTTAGTGTGCAACGTTTGAGGCAACGTTGGCACACCAACATTGACACCAATATTGGTAACAATGCCAGCTTCGGAAGCTCAAACTTATTGTCCATCCCATATTATTATATATTATTAGAAAGCCCTAAATGTCTACTTTCCAATTCCATTGGAAGCGCATCATTTGGAGCTTTACAGCTTGAGTTATACTCCATGGAAGGTGAAGAGGTCAGCTGGCCTCACTGCAGGTTGATACTATGTTCATCTTTGCACTTTCGGGGCAAGTTTTCTCCCTCAAATTTAGTGTCCACCATGCAGTGCCCTATATTCTTGGAAAGCTCTGGATTTCTACTTTCCAATGCATTTAGAATCACTTCATTTTGGAGCTTTGTAGCTCAAGTTATTCTTGTTTGAAGAAGGCACAGTCAGGCTGTCAAGAGCAACGTTTGAGGCAACATTGGTGAGCCAACTTTGGCCACCAACGTTGCTTGCTCTGCTTCTTCTCTGCCCTTCCTTTTCTTCTTCTTACCTATCATCAACCAAACAAAATGCATCAAAGTATTGCCATAATCACAAGATTTTGCATCATTCATATCATCAACTAAATCTTGTAAAAAAAATCTCATGAAAATGCATAAAATTAACAATGTTTGATTGAATCAAGAAAAGCATGAATTTCTCATCCAAACACTAACTTATTGCCTAAGAAATGCATGAAAACCAAGTAAAAATAAATGAAAAAGGCTTGTGAAACTAGCCTAAGATGACTTGTCATCAGAGGTGTCTAGAGTGTTTAAGCACACTCTTTTTGCTTTAGACCTCGACTTTAACCGCTCAATCTCAAGCTTTTCACTTGACACCTTCACGCCATAAGCACATGGTTAGGGATAGCTTTGTTTGAGCCGCTTTGGCCAGGATTTTATTCCTTTGTGCCCTCCTATCCATTAATGCTCAAAGCCTTGGGCCCTTTTACCCTTGCCTTTTGGTTTAAAGGGTTATTGGCTTTTTGCTCTTGCCTTTTGGTTTAAAGAGCTATTGGCTTTTTCTACTTGCTTTTTCTATTTTTTTCTTTTTTTTTTTGCCATTTTTTTCTGCATGCAAGCTTTTTCTTTTCCTTTTTGTTGCTTTTTCTTACTTCAAGAATCAATTTTTAGATTTTTCAGATTATCAATAATACTTTTCCTTTTTCCTTATTCTTTCAAGAGCCAACATTATAAAGTTACAACTTCAAATATGCACTGTTTAATCATACATTCAGAAAACAAAAGCAATGCCACCACATCAACATAATTAAACTATTTTAAATTTAAACTTGAAATTCATGTATCTCTCAATTCTTTAATAAAAATTTCCTTTTAAGAATGGTGAGAGATATATAGAATATTTTACAACTTTAAGACATCAATGCAAATGATCATGCAACTAGAATAATAGAACAGACAAAACTTAACAGAAAACAGAAAAATAATAAAGGAAAGGGGGTAAAAGAGAACGAGTCCACCTTTAATGGTGGCGTCTAGTGCTCCTCCATAAGGATCCAATGTGATGCTTGATCTCTTCTAGGTCATCCCTTTGCCTTTGTTGCTCTTCCCTCATAGCCCTTTGGTCTTCCCTTATGGCTCTTTGATCTTCTCTTATTTCATTGAGGGTGGTAGTATGCCCTTGATGCTCCATCCTCAATTGTTCAATGTTAGTGCTCAGTTCTCCAAGAGAAGTTTGCAATTGATCCCAATAGCTTTTGGGAGGAAAATACATCCCTTGAGGCATCTTAGGGATCTCATACTGAGGCGACTACACAGGCTCTTGTGCATGCTCTCTAGTTTGCTCCATCCTCTTCTTAGTGATGGGCCTATCCTTCCCAATGGAGATATCTCCTTTTATGACAATTCTAGCTAAATTTCATAGATAACAGATGAGGTGTAAGAATGCTAACCTTGCATTGGTGGAAGGCTTCTCAGCTATCTTGTACAGTTCTTGAGGAATCACCTCATGTACTTCCACCTCACTTCCAATCATGATGCAATGGATCATGATGGCTTTGTCCACAGTCACTTCTGACTGGTTGCTAGTGGGGATGATGGAACGTTGGATGAATTCCAACAATCCTCTAACTTTGGGCTTAAGGTCAAGCGTTCTTAGTTGAATGGGCTTGTCTTGGGAATCCCTTTTCCACTATGCTCATTCCACACAGATGTCTGAGAGCACTTGATCCAGTCTCTGATCAAATTTGACTCTCCTAGTGTAAGGATGTGGGTCTCCTTGCATTAGAGGCAAGTTGAACGCCAACCTCACACTTTCTGGGCTGAAATCTAAGATTCTCCCTCGGACCATGGTGATCCAATTCCTTGGATTTGGGTTCACACTAGTGTCATGGTTTTTAGTAACACATGCATTAGCATAGAACTCTTGCACCATGAGGATCCCAACCTCTTGGATGGGATTGGTTAGAACTTCCCAACCTCTTCTTTAGATTTCTCTTCGGATCTCTGGGTACTCATTCTTCTTGAGCATGAAAGGGACCTCAGGGATCACTTTCTTCTCAGCCACTAATTCATAGAAGAGGTCTTGATGAGCTTTGGTGATGAATCTCTCCATCTCCCAAGATTCAGAGGGAGTGGCTACTGCCTTTCCTTTCCTCTTTCTAGAGGGTTCTCCAACCTTTGGTGCCATGAATGGTAATGGAAAGAAAAAAAGCTATGCTTTTCCAACACTAAAGGGAGAGAGAGAAGAGAAGAATGGAGTAGAAGAAGAAGAAAATAGAGGAACATAAAGGGAGAGAGAGGGCTCGACCTTGTGGGGTGTATTAGGGTATGAGAGGTGTGTGTATGAAGGGTTATGAAGAGGGATATTTATAGGAGTGGGGAGTGGGTAGGTTCGGCCATAGGGTGGATTTTGGGTGGGAAATTCAATTTTGAAGTGGGTGGGGGTAAGTATGAGTTATGATTGTTTTGGAGAAGTAGTGTGGATGTTATTTGGTTTAGGGTTTATGGGGAAGTGTGTATGGGAAAGTGTGAAAGTAAGTGGGGTAGGTAGGGTAGGTGAAGATGTTGTGAGACCCACAGGTCCTAAGAGGCTAGGGAATCCAGATTCCCTTCTTCTCTGCACTGGCGTTTGAACGCCCAAGGGCCAGTCCCTGGTTGGCGTTCAACGCCAGCAATGCTGCCCATTAAGGGCGTTGAACGCCCAGCAGGGATACTGATGACAAGTCAGCTTATGCTAGCTTTTAAAGCATGTTTCACTTGTTTCATTAGGTTTTATGCACTTTCTTGCACAATAAGTAAGTGATTTGGAGTGGATTTTCATGATTATGTTAAATCGATCAACCATCATTTATTTGACACAAAATTATAAGGTTTAAGCTAGAATTAGTTGATTTTATGAATGAACTAGAAACCTTGTGAATTTAGTTATACTTTGACATGTTTGTGTGGTTACTTGCAGGAGAAGAAAGGAAGCAAGGCTAAGATAAGGCTGGTGCTCAATCAAATGAGCACAATGCTCACTCTAGAGAGTATTTGAGTGCCCCTCATCCAAGGAAGCAAGGCTCATAAGGAACCAAAGGCCAACAAAGGGGAGCGCTCAAATAAGTGAGCACCATGCTCACTTGAAGTGAGCATTTTTGTGCCTTCACCAAGGAAAATAAGGGAGCGCAGCATGGAGAAAAGGGGAGCACCAGGGATAGAAGCTGGGGACGCACTCAATACAAGATGTAGCGCTCAAATAGTGAGCACAATGCTCACTTAGTGAGCGCTACACTAAAAGCATGCTAGGCCAAGGAACTTCCTCATGCTCTTGTTGAGGTCCATGAGTGGGCTCTCTTGTTTGCTCCATCCTTTTCTTAGTGATGGGATTGTCTCCTTCAATGAGGACGTCTCCCTCTATGGCAATTCTAGCTGAATTGCATAGGGTACAGATGAGATGAGGGAAGGCTAACCTTGCCAAAGTAGAAGGCTTGTCCGCCACCTTGTAGAGTTCTAGGGATATGATCTCATGAACTTCTACTTCCTCTCCATTCATGATACTTTGGATCATGATAGCCCGGTCTATTGTAACTTCAGACCAGTTGCTAGTAAGTGTGATAGAGCGTTGGATGAACTCCAACCATCCCCTCGCCACGGGTTTAAGGTCAAGCCTTCTTAATTGAATCGGCTTGCCTCTTGAGTCTCTCTTCCATTGAGCTCCTCCCACACAAATGTCCTTGAAGACTTGGTCCAACCTTTGATCAAAGTTGACATTCTAGTGAAAGGGTGAGGATCTCCTTGCATCATAAGCAAGTTGAATGCCAACCTCACATTTTCTAGACTGAAATCCAAGTAATTCCCCCGAACCATTGTGAGCCAATTCTTTGGGTTTCAGTTCATACTTTGGTCATGGTTCCTAGTGATCCATGCATTGGCATATAACTCTTGAACCATTAAGATTCCGACTTATTGGATTACGTTGGTGAGAGTTTTCCAACCTCTTATATGAATCTCATGTCGGATCTCCGGATATTCACTCTTTTTGAGCTTGAAGGGGACCTCAAGGATCACCTTTTTCTTGGCCACAACTTCATAGAAGTGGTCTTGATAGACCTTTAAGATGAATCTCTCCATCTCCCATGACTCGGAGGTGGAAGAAATTGCCTTCCCTTTCCTCTTTCTAGAGGTTTCTCCGGTCTTAGGTGCCATTGATGGTTATGGAAAAATAAAAAGCTTAGCTATTTCCACACCAAACGTAGAAGGTTTGCTCGTCCTCGAGCAAAAGAAGAAAGAAAAGAGTAGAAGAAGAAAAAATGGAGGAGATGGAGGATAGTGAAGGTTTCGGCCAAGGGGGGTAGTAGTGTGTATGATGTGTGAAATTGAAGGTAGTGAGGAGGGGTATTTATAGGGTAGGAGAGAGGGGGAATTCGGTCATGAAGGGGAGGGTTTGGGAGGGAAATGGTTTGAATTTGAATGGTGAGGTAGGTGGGGTTTTATGATGGATGGATATGAGTGGTGAAGAGATTATGGAGAAGAGGGTAAGATTTGATAGGTGAGGGGTATTTAGGGAAGAGTTATTGATGGGATTGGTCAAGGGTATTTGGGGAAGAGTGTTATGGAAAGGTGTGAAGAGGAGAGAAGAAGAGGTGGGGATCCTATGGGGTCCACAGATCCTGAAGTGTCAAGGAATTTTGCTCCCTGCACCATTCTGGCATTCAAACGCCCACTGTGTGCCAATCCTGGTGTTTAACGCCAGCTCTGCTACCATTCCTGGCATTAAACGCCAGCTCTGCTACCTTTCCTGGCGTTAAACACCAGTCTGTTGCCCATTTTTGGCGTTTAATGCCAGCCAGATGCCAGACACCCCTTTCTGGCATTAAACGCCCAGAGTGCTGCCCATTCTGGCATTTAACGCCCAGAATGCTGCCAGGCTGAGCGTTAAATGCCAATTCTGCTATCCTTACTGGGGTTTAAACGCCAGTAAGTTTATCCTCTAGGGTGTGCTATTTTTGATGCTGTTTTTCATTTTGCTTTAATTTTGCAGTTGTTTTTATGACTTCACATGATCATGAACCTAAAGAAAACATAAAATAACAATGAAAAATAAATAAATATAAATAAATAACATTGGGTTGCCTCCCAATAAGCGCTTCTTTAATGTCAATAGCTTGACAGTGAGCTCTTAGAGAGCTTCACAGAGACTCAGAGCTTAATGATGGCCTCCCAACACCAAACTTAGAAGTTGAGTGTGGGGGCTCTGTTTGACTCTGTATTGAGAGAAACTTTTCATGCTTCCTCTCCATGGTTATAGAAGAAGATCCTTGAGCCTTAAATACAAGGTAGTCCTCATTCAATTGAAGGACTAACTCTCCTCTGTCCACATCAATCACAGCTCTTGCTAAGGCTAGGAAGGGTCTTCCAAGGATGATGGAGTCATCTTCATCCTTCCAGTGTCTAGGATTATGAAATCAGCAGGGATGTACAGGTCTTTAACCTTCACAAAGACATCCTCTACAAGTCCATAAGCCTGTTTCCTTGAATTGTCTGCCATCTCCAATGAGATTTTAGCAGCTTATACCTCAAAGATCCCTAGTTTCTCTATTACAGAGAGTGGAATGAGGTTTATACTTGACCCAAGGTCACACAGAGCCTTCTTAAAGGTCATGGTGCCTATGATGCAGTGTATTAAGAATTTCCCAGGATCCGGTTTTTCTGAGGTAATTTCTGTTGAGCCAGGGTATTTAGTTCATTAATGAGCAATGGAGGTTCATCCTCCCAAGTCTCATTACCAAACAACTTGGCATTCAGCTTCATGATTGCTCCTAGATACTGAATGGCAACAGTAAGTTCATCAGAGGAAGAATACTCATCAGAGCTCATGAATGGCAACAGTAAGTTCAGTGGAATCTCTATGGTCTCTATATGAGCCTCAGATTCCTTTGGTTCCTCATGAGGGAACTCCTTAGTGGCCAGTGGACGTCCATTGAGGTCTTCTTCATTGGAAATCACTGCCTTTTGACTCTCTCCAGGTACGACCATGTTGGGTGTGTTTATGGCCTTGCACTCTCTTTTTGGATTCTCTTCTGTATTGCTTGGGAGAGTACTAGGAGGAGTTTCAGTAACTCTTTTACTTAGTTGACCTAGTTGAGCATCCAAGTTTCTAATGGAGGATCTTGTTTTAGTCATGAAACTGAGAGTGGTCTTAGATCAGAGACTATGGTTGCTAAGTCAGAGTGGCTCTGCTTAGAATTCTCTGTCTGTTACTCAGAAGATGATGGAAAAGGCTTGCTATTGCGAAACCTATTTCTCCCACCATTATTATTGAAGCTCTGATTAGGCTTCTGTTGATCCTTCCATGAGAAATTAGGGTGATTTCTCCATGAAGGATTATAGGTGTTTCCATATGATTCTCGCATGTAATTCACCTCTTCCATTGCAGGATTCTCAGGGTCATAAGTTTCTCCTTTAGGGGAGGCTTCTTTAGTACTTCCTGATGTAGCTTGCATTCCAGTTAGACTCTGAGAAATCATATTAACTTGCTGAGTCAATATTTTATTCTGAGCCAATATTGCATTCAGAGTATCAATCTCAAGAACTCATTTCTTTTGAGTTGTCCCATTATTCACAGGATTTCTTTCAGAAGTGTACATGAATTGGTTATTTGCAACCATTTCAATGAATTCCTGGGCTTCTGCAGACATCTTCTTCAGATGAAGAGATCTACCAGCAGAGTGGTCCAATTACATCTTGGACAATTCAGACAGACCATCATAGAATATACATAAGATGCTCCATTCTGAAAACATGTCAGAAGGATACCTTCAGATCAATTACTTGTATCTTTACCAAGCTTCATAGAGGGATTCACCTTCCTTCCATCTGAAGGTTTGGACTTCCACTCTAAGCTTGCTCAACTTTTGAGGTGGAAAGAGTTTGGCCAAGAAAGCATAGACCAGCTTTTCCCAAGAGTTCATGCTTTCTTTAGGTTATGAGTCCAACTATGTCCTAGCTCTGTCTCTTACAGCAAAGGGGAAAAGCATAAGTGGTACGCGGAATCGTGATTACACTTTAATTATGTAAAGTTCATTGCTCTTTCTTTCCCTGGAAATGGCGCCAAAAACATGATGCCAAAACCACGGTTCACAACTCCGTGTAACTGACCAGCAAGTGCACTGGGTCGTCCAAGTAATACCTTACGTGAGTAAGGGTCGAATCCCACGGAGATTGTTGGTATGAAGCAAGCTATGGTCATCTTGCAAATCTCAGTTAGGCAGATATAAATTGATAATGGTGTTTTCGAATAATAATTAATAGAATAGGGATAGAAATACTCATGTAATTCATTGGTGAGAATTTCAGATAAGCGAATGGAGATGCTTTCGTTCCTCTGAACCTCTGCTTTCCTGCTATCTTCATCCAATCAGTCTTACTCCTTTCCATGGCTGGCTTTATGTGATACATCACCACTGTCAATGGCTACTTTCGGTCATCTCTCGGGAAAATGATCCAATGCCCTGTCACGGCACGGGTAATCGTCTGGAGGCATCACCCTTGTCAATGGCTTCATCTTATCCTATCAGTGAAAATGGTCAACGCACCCTGTCACGGCACGGCTATTCATCTGTCGGTTCTCGATCATGTTGGAATAGGATTTACTATCCTTTTGCGTCTGTCACTAACACCCCGCAATCGCAAGTTTGGAGCTCGTCACACTCATTTGTTCATTGAATCCTACTCGGAATACCACAGACAAGGTTTAGACTTTCCGGATTCTCTTGAATGCCGCCATCATTCTAGCTTACGCCACGAAGATTCTGATTAAGAGATCTAAGAGATACTCATTCAGTCGAAGGTAGAACGGAAGTGGTTGTCAGGCACGCGTTCATAGGGAATGATGATGATTGTCACGTTCATCACATTCAGATTGAAGTACGAATGAATATCTTAGAAGTGAAATAAGATGAATTGAATAGAAAACAGTAGTACTTTGCATTAATCTTTGAGGAACAGCAGAGCTCCACACCTTAATCTATGGAGTGTAGAAACTCTACCGTGAAAATACATAAGTGAAAGGTCCAGGCATGGCCGAGATGGCCAGCCCCCAAAACGTGATCAATAGATCAAAAGATAATCCAAAGATCCAAAGATGTCTAATACAATAGCAAAAGGTCCTATTTATAATAAACTAGTCACTAGGGTTTACAGAAATAAGTAATTGATGCATAAATCCACTTCCGGGGCCCACTTGGTGTGTACTTGGGCTGAGCTTTAACTTTCCACATGCAGAGGCCATTTGTGGAGTTGAACACCAGGTTTGGATCCATTTCTGGCGTTCAACTCTGGTTTTTGATCCATTTCTGGCGCTGAACTCCAGAATTGGGCAAAGAGCTGGCGTTGAATGCCAGTTTGCGTCGTCTAAACTTGGGCAAAGTATGGACTATTAAATATTGCGGGAAAGCCCTAGATGTCTACTTTTCAAAACAATTAGAAGCGCGCCATTTTGAGTTCTGTAGCTCCAGAAAATCCACTTTGAGTGCAGGGAGGTCAGAATCCAACAGCATCAGCAGTCCTTCTTCAACCTCTGAATCTGATTTTTGCTCAGGTCCCTCAATTTCAGCCAGAAAATACCTGAAATCACAAAAAAACACACAAACTCATAGTAAAGTCCAGAAATGTGAATTTAACATAAAATCTATTAAAAACATCCCTAAAATTAACTAGATTTTACTAAAAATATACTAAAAACAATGCCAAAAAGCGTATAAATTATCCGCTCATCACAACACCAAACTTAAATTGTTGCTTGTCCCCAAGCAACTGAAAATCAAAATAGGATAAAAAGAATAGAATATACTATAAATTCCAAACTATCAATGAAACATAGCTTCAATCATATGAGCGGGACTTATAGCTTTTTGCCTCTTGAATAGTTTTGGCATCTCACTCTATCCATTGAGGTTCAGAATGATTGGCATCTATAGGAACTCAGAGTTCAGATAGTGTTATTGACTCCCCTAGTTCAGTATGATGATTCTTGAACACAGCTTCTTTTATGAGTCTTGGCCGTGGCCCTAAGCACTTTGTTTTCCAGTATTACCGCCGGATACATAAATGCCACAGACACATAATTGGGTGAACCTTTTCAGATTGTTACTCAGCTTTGCTAAAGTCCCCAATTAGAGGTGTCCAGGGTTCTTAAGCACACTCTTTTTTTGCTTTGGACCTTGACTTTAATCGCTCAATCTCAAGTTTTCACTTGACACCTACACGCCACAAGCACATGGTTAGGGACAACTTGGTTTAGCCGCTTAGACTAGGATTTTATTCCTTTATGCCCTCCTATCCACTGATGCTCAAAGCCTTGGGATCCTTTTTATTTGCCCTTGCCTTTTGGTTTTAAGGGTTACTGGCTTTTTGCTCTTGCCTCTTGGTTTTAAGAGCTTTGGCTTTTTCTGCTTGCTTTTTCTTTTTCTTTCTATTTTTTTTTCGCCTATTTTTTTTTCTTTTTTTTTTCTGCAAGCTTTGTTCTTTGCTGCTTTTTCTTGCTTCAAGAATCATTTTTATGATTTTTCAGATTATCAAATAACATGTCTCCTAGTCATCATTCTTTCAAGAGCCAACATATTTAACATTCTTAAACATCAACTTCAAAAGACATATGCACTGTTCAAGCATACATTCAGAAAACAAGAAGCATTGTCACCACATCAATATAATTAAGCTAAGTTCAAGGATAAATTTGAAACTCATGTACTTCTTGTTCTTTTGAATTAAAACATTTTTTCATTTAAGAGAGGTGATGGATTCATAGGACATTCATAACTTTAAGACATAGTTACTAACTACTAATGATCATGTAAAGAAGACACAAACATAGATAAGCACATAACATAGAAAACGAAAAACAAAGAAAGTAAGAACAAGGAATGAATCCACCTTAGTGATGGTGGCGTTTCCTTCTTGAGGAACCAATGATGTCCTTGAGCTCTTTTATGTCTCTTCGTTGTCTTTGTTGCTCCTCCCTCATTGCTTTTTGATTTTCTCTAATTTCATGAAGGATGATGGAGTGCTCTTGATGTTCCACCCTTAGTTGCTTCCAATAATTGTGTGGAAGAAAATGTATCCCCTGAGGTATCTTAGGGATCTCTTGATTTGCAGTCAAATGTTCTACCACTGAGCCATAGACCCTTGATGGAAGCTTTTGTTTTCCCTTTCCTCTTTCTAGAGGTTTCTCTGGCCTTAGGTGCCATCAATGGTTATGGAAAAAACAAAAAAGCTATGCTTTTACCACACCAAACTTAGAATGTTGCTCGCCCTCGAGCAAAAGAAGAAAGAATAGAAGAAGAAGAAGAAGATATGGAGGAAATGGATGGATGTGTGTATTCGGCCATATGGGTGGGGTTGGGTGGGAGAGAGATGTTGAATTTTGAAGGTAGTGGGTGTATGGAAAACAGAAGGGATGATCATGAATGGAAAGAGAAATGATGAGGTAGGTGGGGATCCTGTGGGGTCCACAGATCCTGAGATGATCCTGTGGGATCCACAGATCCTGAGGTGTCAAGGCATTTACATTCCTGCACCAATTTAGGCATGTAAAATGCCCTTGCACACAACTCTGGGCGTTCAGCGCCAGGTTGGTGCCCATTTTGGGCGTTCAACGCCCATTTGTTGCCATTTCTGGCGTTGAACGCCAGAACCATGCTTGTTCTGGGCGTTCAGCACCAGGATGCTGCCCATTTTGGGCGTTCAGCGCCAGAACCATGCTCTGTTCTGGCGTTGAACACCAGGCAGGTGCTTCCTCCAGGGTGTGATTTTTCTTCTGCTGTTTTTGATTCCGTTTTCAATTTTTATATTTATTTTGTGACTCCACATGATCATGAATCTAAAAAGACATATAACTAAGAAAAATATAGTAAGATAAAAATTGGGTTGCCTCCCAACAAGCGCTTCTTTAATGTCAATAGCTTGACAGTGGGCTCTCATGGAGCCTCACGGATGTTCAAAGAATTGTTGAGACTCTCCAACACCAAACTTAGAGTTTGGATATGGGAGTTCAACACCAAACTTAGAGTTTGTTTGTGGCCTCCCAACACCAAACTTAGAGTTTGACTGTGGGGGCTTTGTTTGACTCTGCTTTGAGAGAAGCTTTTTCTGCTTCCTCTCCATGGATGCAGAGAGAGATCCTTGAGTTGTAAACACAAGGTTGTCCTTATTCAATTGAAGGATCAATTCTCCTCTGTCCACATTAATCACAGCTCTTGCTGTGGCTAGGAAAGGTCTTCCTAGGATGATGGATTCATCCTCTTCCTTCCCAGTATCCAGGACTATGAAATCAGCAGGGATGTAAAGGTCTTCAACCTTTACTAACACGTCCTCTACTTGTCCATATGCCTGTTTTCTTGAATTGTCTACCATCTCTAATGAGATTTTAGCAGCTTGCACCCCATAGATTCCCAGTTTCTCTATTACAGAGAGGGGCATGAGGTTTATTCCTGAACCAAGGTCACATAGAGCCTTAAAGATCATGGTGCCTATGGTACAGGGTATTATGAACTTTCCAGGATCTTGTCTCTTCTGAGGCAATGTCAGTTGATCCAGATCACTTAGTTCATTGATGAACAAGGGAGGTTCAACTTCCCAAGTATCAATGCCAAATAATTTGGCATTCAGCTTCATGATTGCACCAAGAAACTTGGCAGTTTACTCTTCAGTAACATCCTCATTCTCTTCAGAAGAGGAATACTCATCAGAGCTCATGAATGGCATAAGGAGGTTCAAAGGAATCTCTATGGTCTCTAGATGAGCCTCAGAGTCCCTTGGTTCCTCAGAGGGAAGCTCCTTATTGATCACTGGACGTCCCAGGAGGTCTTCCTCCTTGGGATTCACGTCCTCCTCTCCCTCATTGGGTTCGGCCATTTTGCTTATGTCAATGGCCTTGCACTCTCCTTTTGGATTCTCTTCTGTATTGCTTGGGAGAGTACTGGGAGGGATTTCAGTGATCCTCTTACTCAGCTGGCCCACTTGTGCTTCCAAATTTCTAATGGAAGACCTGGTTTCATTCATGAAACTCACAGTGGCCTTAGATAGATCAGAGACTAGATTTGCTACGCTAGATGGATTCTGCTCAGAATTCTCTGTCTGTTGCTGAGTGGATGATGGAAAAGGCTTGCTGTTGCTAAACCTGTTTCTTCCACCATTATTAAAGCCTTGTTGAGGCTTTTGATCCTTCCATGAGAAATTTGGTTGATTTCTCCATGATGGATTATAGGTGTTTCCATAAGGTTCACCTAAGTAATTCACCTCTGCTATTGCAGGGTTTTCAGGATCATAAGCTTCTTCTTCATAAGAAGCCTCTTGAGTACTGTTGGATGCAGCTTGCACTCCATTCAGACTCTGAGAAATCATATTGACTTGCTGAGTCAATATTTTATTCTGAGCCAATATGGCATTCAGAGTATCAATCTCAAGAACTCCCTTCTTCATAGGCGTCCCATTATTCACAGGATTCCTTTCAGAAGTGTACATGAACTGGTTATTTGCAACCATGTCAATGAGTTCTTGAGCATCTTAGATAACTCAGACAGACCATCATAGAATATATCCAGGATGGTCCATTCTGAAAGCATGTCAGAAGGACACTTTTTGGTCAGTCCTTTGTATCTCTCCCAAGCTTCATAGAGGGTTTGACCTTCTTTCTGTCTGAAGGTTTGAACATCCACTCTAAGCTTGCTCAGCTTTTGAGGAGGAAAGAACTTGGCTAAGAAAGCCTTGACCAGCTTATCCCAAGAGTTCAGGCTATCCTTAGGTTGAGAGTCCAACCATATTCTAGCTCTGTCTCTTACAGCAAATGGGAAAAGCATGAGCCTGTAGACTTTAGGATCTACTCCATTAGTCTTAACAGTATCACAGATCTGCAAGAATTTAGTTAAGAACTGAAAAGGATCTTCAGATGGAAGTCCATAAAACTTGCAGTTCTGCTGCATCAGAGAAACTAATTGAGGTTTCAGCTCAAAATTGTTTGCTCCAATAGCAGGAATGGAGATGCTTCTTCCATGTAAATTGGAATTAGGTGCAGTGAAGTCACCAAGCATTCTCCTTGCATTATTATTATTTTCAGCTGCCATCTTCTTTTCCTATTTGATAATTTCTGATAGGTGGTTGCTGGTTTGTTGTAATTCAGCTTCTCTTAGTTTCCTCTTCAGAGTCCTTTTAGGTTCTGGATCTGCTTTAACAAGAATATTCTTGTCCTTGCTCCTGCTCATATGACAAAGAAGAGGCACAGAAAAATAATAATAATAGAGATCCTCTTTTTTTTTTTGTGGGTGAGGGAGAGATGTTAGTAGATGAATAAACAAATAGAAGGAGGTGAGAGAGAAGAGAATTTTCGAAAATTATTTTTGAAAAAAGAGTTAGTAATTTTCGAAAATAGTTTTTGAAAAAGGTTAGCAATTTTCGAAAAATAAAAATTTAAAATAATTAGTTAATTAAAAAGAAATTTTGAAAAAAAAGGGGGAGATATTTTCGAAAATGAGAGAGAGAGTTAGTTAGGTAGTTTTGAAAAAGATAAGAAACAAACAAAAAGTTAGTTAGTTAGTTGAAACAAATTTTGAAAATCAATTTTGAAAAGATAAGAAGTTAGGAAGTTAGAAAAGATATTTTGAAATCAAATTTTTGAAAAAGATAAGATAAGAAGATATTTTTGAAAAGATATGATTGAAATTAGTTTTTGAAAAAGATTCGATTTTTAAAATCATAATTAATGACTTGATTAATAAGAAATCACAAGATATGATTCTAGAACTCAAAGTTTGAATCTTTCTTCACAAGCAAGTAACAAACTTGAAATTTTTGAATCAAAACATTAATTGTTATTGTTATTTTCGAAAATTTGGTATAAAAATAAGAAAAAGATTTTTGAAAAATATTTTTGGAATTTTCGAAAATAACTAAGAATTTTGAAAAAGATTTGATTTTTGAAAAAGATTTTGAAAAAGATAAGATTTTCAAATTGAAAATTTGATTTGGCTCATGAAAACAACTAGATTTTAAAAATTTTTTGAAAAAGTCAATCCAAATTTTCGAATTTGACGAGAGAAAAAAGGAAAGATATTTTTTTGATTTTTTTTGAATTTTTATGATGAGAGAGAAAAACACATAAAATAATGCAATGCATGAAATTTTTAGATCAAAACAATGAATGTATGCAAGAATGCTATGAATGTCAAGATGAACACCAAGAACACCGTGAATATCATGATGAACATCAAGAACATATTTTTGAAAAATTTTATATGCAAAGAAAACATGCAAGACACCAAACTTAGAAATCTTTCATGTTTAGACTCTAATAAACGAAAGATGCACATGTAAAACAAGAAAAGACATAAAACAAGAAAACATCAAGATCGAACAAGAAGACTGACCAAGAACAACTTGAAGATCATGAAGAACACTATGAATGCATGAATTTTCAAAAAATGCAAGATGAATATGCAAGTGACACCAAACTTATGATATGACTCAAGACTCAAACAAGAAACACAAAAATATTTTTGATTTTTATGATTTTCTAAATTTTTTTGGTTTTTCTTTTCGAAAATTATTTGAAAAACAAAGATAAGGATTTCAAAATCTTTAATATGAATTCCAGGAATCTTGTCATGTTAGTCTTAAAGCTCCAATCAAAGGGTCAGGCAGGGCTTAATAGCCAGCCAAGCTTTAATAAAAATATAAGTGTAATTCAGACATGACAAGCCTGACATACCCTATCCAGAAGGATTAGGCATGACTCCACTGAGGTGATTAGCCAATCCCAAAGCAGTTTGGGTATGGCTTTACAGCCAGATAGGCTTCAACATGCTTCATGAAACACTAGAATTCATTCTTAAAAATTTTTGAAGCCATAGAATAATTTATTTTTGAAAATTTTTTTTTTTCGAAAACAGGTGAGAAAATTTTGAAAGATTTTTGAAAAATTTTTGAAAAGAAAACAAAAAGAAAATTACCTAATATGAGCAACAAGATGAACCGTCAGTTGTCCAAACTCGAACAATCCCCGGCAATGGCGCCAAAAACTTGGTACGCGGAATCGTGATTACACTTTAATTATGTAAAGTTCATTGCTCTTTCTTTCCCTGGAAATGGCCCCAAAAACATGATGCCAAAACCACGGTTCACAACTCCGTGTAACTGACCAGCAAGTGCACTGGGTCGTCCAAGTAATACCTTACGTGAGTAAGGGTCGAATCCCACGGAGATTGTTGGTATGAAGCAAGCTATGGTCATCTTGCAAATCTCAGTTAGGCAGATATAAATTGATAATGGTGTTTTCGAATAATAATTAATAGAATAGGGATAGAAATACTCATGTAATTCATTGGTGAGAATTTCAGATAAGCGAATGGAGATGCTTTCGTTCCTCTGAACCTCTGCTTTCCTGCTATCTTCATCCAATCAGTCTTACTCCTTTCCATGGCTGGCTTTATGTGATACATCACCACTGTCAATGGCTACTTTCGGTCATCTCTCGGGAAAATGATCCAATGCCCTGTCACGGCACGGGTAATCGTCTGGAGGCATCACCCTTGTCAATGGCTTCATCTTATCCTATCAGTGAAAATGGTCAACGCACCCTGTCACGGCACGGCTATTCATCTGTCGGTTCTCGATCATGTTGGAATAGGATTTACTATCCTTTTGCGTCTGTCACTAACACCCCGCAATCGCAAGTTTGGAGCTCGTCACACTCATTCGTTCATTGAATCCTACTCGGAATACCACAGACAAGGTTTAGACTTTCCGGATTCTCTTGAATGCCGCCATCATTCTAGCTTACGCCACGAAGATTCTGATTAAGAGATCTAAGAGATACTCATTCAGTCGAAGGTAGAACGGAAGTGGTTGTCAGGCACGCGTTCATAGGGAATGATGATGATTGTCACGTTCATCACATTCAGATTGAAGTACGAATGAATATCTTAGAAGCGAAATAAGATGAATTGAATAGAAAACAATAGTACTTTGCATTAATCTTTGAGGAACAGCAGAGCTCCACACCTTAATCTATGGAGTGTAGAAACTCTACCGTGAAAATACATAAGTGAAAGGTCCAGGCATGGCCGAGATGGCCAGCCCCCAAAACATGATCAATAGATCAAAAGATAATCCAAAGATCCAAAGATATCTAATACAATAGCAAAAGGTCCTATTTATAATAAACTAG
The DNA here is from genome assembly GCF_059453495.1 of Arachis ipaensis. Taxonomy (NCBI): domain Eukaryota; kingdom Viridiplantae; phylum Streptophyta; class Magnoliopsida; order Fabales; family Fabaceae; genus Arachis; species Arachis ipaensis. The sequence goes on along the minus strand of NC_142439.1, from coordinate 54,426,952 downwards.
TCACTAGGGTTTACAGAAATAAGTAATTGATGCATAAATCCACTTCCGGGGCCCACTTGGTGTGTACTTGGGCTGAGCTTTAACTTTCCACGTGCAGAGGCCATTTGTGGAGTTGAACGCCAGGTTTGGATCCATTTCTGGCGTTCAACTCTGGTTTTTGATCCATTTCTGGCGCTGAACTCAAGAATTGGGCAGAGAGCTGACGTTGAACGCCAGTTTGCGTCATCTAAACTTGGGCAAAGTATGGACTATTATATATTGCTGGAAAGCCCTGGATGTCTACTTTCCAACACAATTGGAAGCGCGCCATTTTGAGTTCTGTAGCTCCAGAAAAGCCACTTTGAGTGCAGGGAGGTCAGAATCCAACAGCATCAGCAGTCCTTCTTCAACCTCTGAATCTGATTTTTGCTCAGGTCCCTAAATTTCAGCCAGAAAATACCTGAAATCACAAAAAAAATACACAAACTCATAGTAAAGTCCAGAAATGTGAATTTAACATAAAATCTATTAAAAACATCCCTAAAAGTAACTAGATTCTACTAAAAATATACTAAAAACAATGCCAAAAAGCGTATAAATTATCCGCTCATCAATAAGTCTGTAGACCTCAGGATTAACCCCATTGGTCTTAACAGTGTCACAGATTTGCAAGAATTCAACTAAGAACTAATGAGGTTCTTCCAATGGAAGTCCATGAAACTTGCAATTCTGCTGCATTAGAGAAACTAATTGAGGCTTAAGCTCAAAGTTGTTTGCTCCAATTGTAGGAATTGAGATGCTTCTTCCATAGAAATCAGAAGTGGGTGCAGTAAAGTCACCAAGCATCTTCCTTGCATCTCCACCATTATTGTTATTTTCGGCTGCCATCTCTACTTTTTTTTTGAAAATTTCTGTGAGGTCCTCTCCAGAGTTTTGTGCTTTAGCTTCTCTTAACTTCCTCTTTAGAGTCCTTTCAGGTTCAGGATCAGCTTCAACAAGAATGTTCTTATCCTTGTTCCTGCTCATATGAAAAAGAAGAGAATAGAAAAGAATAGGAATCCTCCCTGTTACAGTATAGAGATTCCTTTATGTGAGTAGAAGAATAGAAGAAATATAATGAAGAAGGGAGAAGAAGAATTCGAACACAAAGAGGGGGAGAGGGTTCGAATTATAAATAGAAGAGAAGTGTTAGTAAATAAATAAAATAAATAGAAAGAGATGAGAGAGAGAAGAAATTCGAATTTAAAAAGAGGTAGAAGAAAAATATTTTTAGTTTTATTTAATTAATTAATTAGTATTCAAAAATTAAAGAGAGAAATAAAATAAAATTAGAAATTAAAACAATTAGTTTGTTAAAAAGAATTTTGAAAAAGGGGTTAGTTATTTTCGAAAATTGGAGAGAGAAAAGTAGTTAGGTGGTTTTGAAAAAGATATAATTAAAATAGAAAACTTTTAAAATCAAACAAAAAGTCAAGTAGTTAATTGAAAAATATTTGAAAATCAATTTTTGAACAGATAAGAAGTTAGAAAAAGATTTTGAAATTAAGTTTTGAAAAAGATATGATTGAAATTTATTTTGAAAAAGATTTGAAAAGGAGATTAGAAAGATTCGATTTTTAAAATTAAAGTTAATTACTTGACTAACAAGAAATTAAAAGATATGATTCTAGAATTTGAAGATTGATCCTTTCTTAATAGGCAAGTAACAACTTGAAAAATTTTGAATCTAAATATTAAATGTTAGCATTAATTTCGAAAATATGAAATAAAAATAAGGAAAAGATTTTGAAAATCAATTTTAAAATTTTTGAAAATATTAAGAAGAAAAATGAAAAATATGTGATTTTTGAAAAAGTATTTGAAAAGATAAAATTTTTAAATTGAAATTTTGACTTGACTAACAAGAAACAACTAAATTTTAAAACATTTTGACTAAATCAATTCAAAATTTTGAATTTTATGAGAAGAATAAGGGAAAGATATTATTTTTTATTTTTGAATTTTTAATGAGGAGAGAGAAAAATACCAAAATAACACAACATAAAAATTTAAGATCAAAACAAAAATGCATGCAAGAACACTTTGAATGTCAAGATGAACACCAAGAACACTTTGAAGATCATGATGAACACCAAGAACATAGTTTTGAAAATTTTTAAGAAAAGAAAAATATGCAAGACACCAAACATAAAAATTTGTATTCTATAGACACTAATAATTCAAGAATGCATATGAAAAACAAGAAAAGACACAAAACAAGAAAATGTAAAGATCAAACAAAGAAAATCATTAAGAACAATTTGAAGATCAATGAAGAACACATGCATGAATTTTTTGAATATTTTAGAAAATTAAAGGCATGCAATTGGCACCAAACTTAAAATTTGACACTAGACTCAAACAAGAAACACAAAATATTTTTGGTTTTTATGATTTTATAAAATTTTTTTGGATTTTTTGAAAATTATGTTGGAAAAAGAAAATAAAATGATACAAAATTTTTAATAAGAATTCCAAGAATCATGCAATGTTAGTCTAAAGCTCCGGTCCAAAAGAATTAGACATGGTCAAATGGCCAGCCAAGCTTTGAGTGAAAGCTTCGGTCCAAAAAATTAGACATGGCCAAATAGCCAGCCAAGCTTTAGCATAAAACATACAAGCATGTCAATGAGAAGTGAAAGCCTCAGTCCAAAAGATTAGACATGGCTAAACAGCCAGCCAAGCTTCAACATATCTTATGAAACTCTAGAATTCGTTCTTAAAAATTCTGAAGAACACACAATTTTTTTGAATTTTTCGAAAACTATATTTTTTGTATTTTTTTTAGAAATTAAATAAAAATTAAAAAACTTAAAAATAAAAGTACCTAATCTAAGCAACAAGATGAACCGTCAGTTGTCCAAACTCGAACAATCCCCAGCAACGGCGCCAAAAACTTGGTGCACGGAATTGTGATTCACACTTTTCACACTCCGGTGCAACTAACCAGCAAGTGCACTGGGTCATCCAAGTAATAAATCTTACGTGAGTAAGGGTCGATCCCACGGAGATTGTCGGTTTAAAGCAAGTTATGGTCATCCTTGTAAATCTCAGTCAGGCAGATTCAAATGGTTATGAGGTGTTGATAATTAAAATATAAATAAAATATAAAATAAGATAAAGTTACTTATGTAATTCACTGGTGGGAATTTCAGATAAGCGTATGGAGATGCTTTGTTGCTTCTGAACCTCTGTTTTCCTATTGCCTCCTTCCAACCATGCGTTACTTCCTTCCATGGCAAGCTGTAAGACCCTTTCAGTGAAAATGGTCCTCTACGGTTTCTGCACGGCTAATCAACTGTCAGATTTCTCGTCTCGGATGAAAAATACCAGGTACAGCTACCGCATGGCTAATCATCTGTTGGTTCCCGCTAGCGTTGGAATAGGATCCATTGATCCTTTTGCACACATTCACTTGCGCCCAACATTCGCAGGTTTGAAGCTCTTTACAGTCATCCCTTCCCGGATCCTACTCGAAATACCACAGACAAGGTTTAGACTTTCCGGATCCCAGGAATGCTGCGAATAGTTCTAGCCTATACCACGAAGATACTAATCTCACAGACTTGGTCCGTGTATTAGATATCCAAGAGAATATACTCCGACTGTCGTCCAATGACTACGTTGAACATCATGTAGACCGCTTTGTGGTTGTCAGGCACGCGATCTTGGCTAAGCGTGTAACGAAGATTGGGTGATTGTCACGGGTCACCCTTTCATTCTGACTTAACTGAATGAAATACGAGAGTATATCTTGGAGAAGAAGTAGACATGAATTGAATAGAAAAACAATAGTACTTGCATTGATTCATGAAGAACAACAGAGCTCCACACCTTAATCTATGGGGTGTAGAAACACCACCATAGAAAATACATAAGTGAAAAAGGTCTAGGCATGGCCGTGAGGTCATACTCCATGGTCTATGATAGCCTAAGCTTGATCAAAGATAAAAAGACGTAAAAATAAATCTCTAAAAGTAGTTTTTATACTAAACTAGTAACCTAGGGTTACAGAAAATGAGTAACTAAGTACAGATAATACAGAAATCCACTTCTGGGGCCCACTTGGTGTGAGCTTGGGCTGAGCATTGAAGCTTTTTCATGCATAGGCTGTTCCTGGAGTTAAACGCCAGCTTTGGTGCCAGTTTGGGCGTTTAACTCTACTTCTGGTGCCAGTTTGGGCGTTTTACACCAAGATGTTTTAGGCTTGCTTTGGATGCCAGTTTGGGCCATCAAATCTCGGGCAAAGTATGTACTATTATATATTGCTGAAAAGCCCGGGATGTCTACTTTCCAACGCAATTGAGAGCGTGCCAATTGGGCTTTGGTAGCTCCAGAAAATCTATTTCAAATGCAACAGGGTCAGAATCCAACAACATCTGCAGTCCTTTTTCAGCCTCTGAATCAGATTTTTGCTCAGGTCCCTCAATTTCAGCCAGAAAATACCTGAAATCACAAAAAAACACACAAACTCATAGTAAAGTCCAGAAATGTGATTTTTGAATAAAAAATAGTAAAAATATAATGAAAAATAATTAAATCATACTAAAAATTATGTAAAAATAATGCCAAAAAGGGTATAAATTATCCGCTCATCACTCACTAAACCGAGCGCTGCACTACCCTAGGAGCTGATCAAATGCATCTTGGTCCATGCTAATTAAACCAATCCATGTTGGATCCATTTCTTCACAAATCAAAAGGGCCCACTCCAAGCTTTGAAGACTAAAATAGAAAGTGTATATATAGGAGTTAATTTGATTTGTAAAGGACATTTGGCTCATTGTTAATTTTACCTTTTAGCTCATATTTTAGTTTTGAATTTGGTATTTGGGATTTGAATCTAGTTTTCCTTTTGCATTTTTCTTTCTACTATAGATTTTAATTTCTGTTCTTGGGATTTGAATTGAGATTGAAGAGCTTCATTGATTCTAAGTTTGAGAATCATCTTTTACCTCTCTTCTCAATTGTTCTAAGAATTGGATCTAAATTTAGTTTTTTGTTTTCATTCTCTGCAACTTCTACTTTTTTGTTCTGGGTTTTTGGATTGAGATTGAGGAATTCTATTGAATTTGGATCTGAGTTTATTTTTTCTGTTTTAAATTTCATTTTCTTCTGCAATTTATTTTCTGCTTGATCAAGAGAGTAATTGAGAGTTAGATCTGCTTTCTAACCTCATTGCTCTTCTTCAATCTTTAATTTCTCTTTAAGGTTTTCATAATTGACTCCAGTTCTCTTACTGTTTTATTTCTTGAAGCAATTTTCCATTTCTGTTCTTGCTACTGAGATCCAAATTTGAAGTCTTGCATCTCAGAGCTTCCTGATTTGCTTTAGTTTGCAATTCCTTGTTCAATTCCAAGTCCCAGCACCCAAATCCTTTTACTCTTCAAGCAATTTACATTTCTCAGCAATTTAGATTCAGCAAATTTACATTTCTTGCACTTTAAGTTTCTGCAATTTACTTTTCTTGCAATTTAAGTTTCTGCTCTTTTACTTTCTTGTTCTTTAAGTTACCTGCAATTTATCTCTTCTGCACTTTATTCTTCTGCTTAATTTACCTTCTGCATCTTTGTTTACTTGCAATTTAGCTTTTATCAATCAAAAATCACTCAATTCATTAAATATTCGCTTAACTAAATTCATCACCTAACTAAAATTTCTCAATCTATCAATCCCTGTGGGATCGACCTCACTCTTGTGAGTAATTACTACTTGATGCACCCCGGTACACTTGCTGGTGAGTTTGGTGTGGAATCTGATTTCAACCCATCAAGTTTTTGGCGCCGTTGCTGGGGATTGATATAGATTGACAATGATTAAGTAAGGTGATAATCTAGATTAAGCATTTTTTTTCTTTTCTTTTTCTTTGTTTCTGATAAGCACACTAACTGTTTGAATTTTTATTCAAGATAACCATAACCTCACTCTAGCAGTAGAGTGAATTATTTTTGTTTTCTGGTTTTTCTGTGTGTTTTTCTTGCTGTTGTATGACAGAGGCAAGGAGAGAGATCCCTACCTTCTGTGATCAAGACGAGGAATCAGAGGCAAGGAGAGATCCCTACCTTCTGAAGATTAAGAAGAGAAGCAATAGGGAAGAGAGTTGTTGGAGAAGAGGAATCAGAGGAAGATCGAGAACCAAGAAATGGAGGAAAATTCAACAAATCCACCAGTGGGAGTTGCCAACAACAACGGTCAGCCCCAGAGGAGAGGCTTGGCTTCTTACACGTTTGCTAATCCAAGGCATTGTGGGAGTAGCATCCTTACTCCATATGTCAATGCAAATAACTTTGAATTGAAGCCTCAGCTCATCACCCTTGTGCAGAACAATTGTTCCTATTGAGGAAGCCCACTAGAAGATCCAAATCAACATTTATCTATATTCCTGAGGATCTGTGACACCGTGAAATCTAATGGTGTGCATCCAGACATATATAAACTCTTGTTGTTCCTAATTTCATTGAGGGACAAGGCTGCTCAATGGCTGGAAGCCTTTCCACAAGAAAGCATCACTAACTGGGAGGATCTAGTGAGCAAATTCCTAGCCAAGTTCTACCCACCTCAAAGGATTATCAGATTGAAGACAGAGGTGCAGACTTTCACACAGATGGATGCAGAATCCCTCTATGAGGCTTGGGAGAGATACAAGGCCTTGATTAGAAAATGCCCCCCTGAAATGTTCAATGAATGAGACATACTTCAGAATTTCTATGAAGGATTGACTCTAAAAGCTCAGGAAGCATTAGATCATACAGCAGGAGGTTCATTGCAACTAATGAAGATAGTAGAGGAAGCCCAAAACCTCATAGATATGGTGGCAAACAATCAATACTTCTTTGCTCATCAAAGACAATGCCAACAAGCCCAGAGAAAGGGTGTAATGGAGTTGGAAGGTGTGGACACTATTCTAGCTCAAAACAAGGTGATGCATCAGCAAATTCAGCAACAATTTGAGCAGATGGCTAACAGGATTGATAGTCTGCAAGTTGCATCAGTAAATGCCACCAATCAACCACCAGCTGGGTGGGGACAAAATGCGGACAATACTGAAAGCAGCAGGAGCAATTGAATTACATGCACAACCAAGGAGTAGGACAAAACAAATTCCATGGTGACACCTACAACTCCTCTTGGAGAAACCATCCCAATCTAAGGTGGGGAGACATTCAAAACTAGCAGCCTTGGTAGAAGAACTCAAACCAGAACAACTCAAGAAACACAAATCACAACCAGCAAAATACAAACCATAATACATACAGAAAACCCCAAAATAACTACCCCAATTCCAGCTATTATCCACCCAATAACCCAACCACTAACCAAAACAACTATCATCCACCCTTAACACCCCACAATCAGCCACAACTACCACAAGAAGCTCAAAGGATCTCCAACTTGGAGATACTAATGGAAAAGATAATGAAGCATCAGGAGATGACCAGCAAGAATCATGAAGCCTCAATGAGAAACTTAGAAAGGCAAATTGGGCAAATGTTCAAGCAAGCAGTGATTGAAAGACCAACAAGTTCACTCCCAAGTGACACCATTCCAAATCCCAAAGAAGAATGCAAAGCAATTCAATTAAGGAGTGGAAGGACCTTGGTGAATAACAAAGAAACCAGCAAGAGGCTAGCTGAGAAAGATGAAGCCAGCAGTAAGGATAAAGTTATACTCAACAAGAAAGACCAAGAGGAGCTTAAAGAGAAAGATGAGCAGCTTCAAGCTTCAAGGAATGGGAAGCAAGTCATGGAGGAATCTTCACAAGAACAGAGGAAGGAAGTAAAGACTTAAACTCCTGCCATTCCATATCCTCAAAGGTTGCAGAAGGAGTTAAAAGACCAACAGTTCCCTAAGTTCCTAGAGGTGTTTAAGAAGCTAGAGATCAATATTCCACTTGCTAAAGCTCTAGAACAAATGCCCTTATATGCAAAATTCCTCAAAGAGCTTATAAATAAGAAGAGGAGCTAAAATGAGAAGGAGACTGTCATCCCAACACAAGAATGCAATGCTGTCTGATAAACCCCATTTGTAGGGTTTATCTTGTGCTTGATTTAGGAGATTTTATAACCTTTTACCCATATTTATTCAATGAAATAGCATGCTTTTATGTTTGTCTCCTAATTTGTGCTTAAGTGTGAAAACATGCTTTTTAGGCCCTTAATTGTTAATTCTAATTCACCTTTGATTCCACTAGATGCCTTGATATGTTTGTTAGTGATTTCAGGTTGAAAAGGCTAGGAATAGATCAAAGGAATGGAGAGGAAAGCATGAAAAGTGGAGAAATAATGGAAAAGCAAGGATTTGGGATAAGATCAACGACGCGCACGCGCAGCAGACACGCACGTGCGGATTGTGATGTCGCATGGCGACGCGTACGCACACATGACGCGTACACGTGGATGGAAAATTGTCAATCGACGCGCACGCGCACTGTACGCGTACGCGCCGATGTCCGCACGTGACCTACTTAAAGTGAATCCGCTTGGTGTGAATTCTAGGCTTCCCAGACCCAAATCCAACTCACTTCTGATGCTATTTAACCTAAGAAATGAAGAGGAATCAATATACTTTTACACACTAATTTAGTTTAGTTTAATTTTTTGGAGGGAAAGTTAGTTTTAGAGAAAGAAGCTCTCACTTCTCTCTAGGATTAGGATTAGGTTAGATCTAGCTTAGAATTTCTTAGATCTAGGTTTACTTCATGCTTTGATCTACTTTTCTCTTTGTAATTCTTCTCCTTCTACCTTTTCTCTCTCTAGTTTTGCATTTAATTCATGTAGTTCTCTACTTTTATATTGATGCACTTTTGTTTCTTCTATTTTCATTTCAATGCACTTTAGAAACTATACTTGCAACGAGAATTCAATTGTGAAATTCTAAACCGTCAAAAGTCCGATCATCATTGTCATCCAAAGAGGTCTTCCCCCAAAGCTCAAAGATCCAGGAAGCTTCATCCTATCTTGCACTATAGGCAACAGAACATTGGACAAAGCCCTCTGTGACTTAGGAACCAGCATCAATTTGATGCCCCTCTCACTAATGAAGAAGCTTGCAATAGAGGAAGTCAAGCCTACCAGGATGTCACTCCAAATGGCTGACAGATCACTGAAAATACCAAATGGGGTTGTGAAAAACTTGTTCGTGAAGATTGGAGAGTTCATTTTCCCTGATGACTTTGTTATCTTAGACATGGAAGAAGAGGGACACAATTCAGTCATATTGGGACGACCTTTCTTAGCAACAGCAAGACCATTATTGATGTAGAGAAAGGGGAGATGACCCTCAGGGTGCATGATGAAAGGATGATCATCAATGTCTTTAAGGCCATGCAATATCCACTAGAGAAGGAGAAGCACATGAGAGTAGAGGTGATAGAAGAAGTGGAGGAAAAGCTACTGGAAGATGACAACCAGGAGGAACAAGAGGAGGAAATAGAGGAGGAACAAGAGTTCCTAAAAGAGGAAGTGGTAGAAATCTCCTTTGAAAGCAAGACAGAGGAGAAGCCAAAACAAGAATTAAAGCCCCTTCCCTTCGTCTCAAGTATGTATTTCTTGGGGAAGCAGATGCCTCACCAGTAATCATAAATTCCTCTCTGAACATAGAAGAAGAAACAAAGCTCATTGAATTGTTGAAGGCTCACAAGACAACCTTGGGTTGGATGATTGATGTTATCAAGGGCATAAGCCCTGCTATTTATATACATAAAATTTTATTGGAGGAAGATTCAAAGCCTGTAGTTCAACCCCAGAGAAGGCTCAACCCAACTATGAAGGAGGTGGTTCAAAAAGAAGTCACGAAGCTATGGAATGCGGGGATAATCTTTCCAATTTCAGACATCTCATGGGTGAGTCTGGTTCAAGTTGTACCAAAGAAAGGAGGAATGACAGTCATCTTCAATGAGAAAAAATGAGTTGATTCCCACCAGGACAGTGACTGGATGGAGGATGTGCATAGATTATAGAAGACTGAATGATGCTACAAGGAAAGATCATTTTCCTCTCTAATTCATCGACCAGATGCTGGAAAGATTGGCTGGCCACGCCTATTATTGCTTCCTGGATGGGTACTCTGGGTACAATCAAATAGTGGTGGATCCCAAGGATCAAGAAAAGACTTCCTTCACCTGTCCATTTGGAGTTTTTGCTTACAGAAGGATGCCCTTTGGTCTGTGTAATGCCCCTGCAACTTTTCAAAGGTGTATGCTTTCTATATTCTCTGACATGGTGGAAAAGTTTTTAGAAGTCTTCATGGATGATTTTTCTGTCTTCAGTAATTCATTTAACACCTGCTTGCATCATTTAACTCTTGTTTTGAAAAGATGCCAAGAAACTAACCTGGTATTGAATTGGGAGAAATGCCATTTCAAGGTTCCTGAAGGGATAGTTCTTGGGCATAAGGTTTCAAGCAAGGGTATAGAAGTTGATAAAGCAAAAATAGAAATCATTGAAAAGCTTCCTATACCTGTTAATGTGAAAGTAGTAAGGAGTTTTCTTGGACATGCTAGTTTTTACAGGAGGTTCATTAAAGATTTTTCAAAAATAGCAAAACCATTGAGCAATTTGCTATTGATTGATAGTCCTTTCATCTTTAATGACAATTGCAAGCATGCCTTTGAAACTGTAAAGAGAAAACTCATTACAGCACCAATCATCACACCCCCTGATTGGGAATTACCTTTTGAACTTATGTGTGATGCAAGTGACTTTGCAATTGGTGCTGTATTGGGACAAAAGAAAGACAAGCTGCATCATGTTATATATTATGCTAGCAAGGTGTTGAATGAAGCACAGAAAAATTATACCACCACAGAGAAAGAGCTCTTGGCAATTGTATATGCATTTGATAAATTTACACAATACTTGATTGGTTCAAAGGTGATAGTATATACTGATCATGCTGCTTGGTGTGCGAAATTGTGATTCACACTTTTCACAACTCCGCACAACTAACCAGCAAGTGCACTGGGTCGTCCAAGTAATACCTTACGTGAGTAAGGGTCGATCCCATGGAGATTGTCGGCTTGAAGTAAGCTATGGTTATCTTGAAGATCTCAGTCCGGTGGATTCAAATGGTTATGAGTATTGATAATTAAAAGATAACTAAACATAAAATAAAATAAAGATACTTATGTAATTCATTGGTGGAAATTTCAGATAAGCGTTTGGAGATGCTTTGTTGCTTCTGAACCTCTGCTTTCCTATTGTCTTCTTCCAATCATGCGTGCTCCCATCCATGGCAAGCTGTATGATCCTCTCGGATGAAAAATACCAGGTACGATCTCTGCACGGCTAATCAACTGTCAGATTTCTCGTCTCGGATGAAAAATACCAAGTACACTTACCGCACGGCTAATCATCTGTCGGTTCCCGCTAGCGTCGGAATAGGACCCTTGTCCTTTTGCACACTTTCACTGCGCGCAACATTCGCAAGTTTGAAGCTCATCACAGTCATCCCTTCCCAGATCCTACTCGGAATACCACAGACAAGGTTTAGACTTTCCGGATCTCAGGAATGGCTGCCAATTGGTTCTAGCCTCTACCACGAAGATAATAATCTCACGGACTCGGTCCGTGTATTAGATACACAAGAGACACGCACTTAAGTTGTCGCCCAATGACTATGTTGAGCTCAGATAGAACAGAAGTGGTTGTCAGGCACGCGTTCATAGAATTGAGAATAATGATGAGTGTCACGGATCATATCATTCTCCAGATTGAAGTACGAGTGAGTATCTTAGAAATAGAATCAAGAGTGATTGAATAGAGAACAATAGTAATTGTATTAATTCATGAAGAACAGCAGAGTTCCCCACCTTAATCTATGGGGTGTAGAAACTCCACCGTAGAAAATACATAAGTGAGAATGATGATGAGTGTCATGGATCATCACATTCATCAAGTTGAAGTGCGAATGAATATCTTGAAATAAGAATAAGCTTGAATTAAATAGAAAAACAATAGTACTTTGCATTAATTCATGAAGAACAGCAGAGCTCCATCGTTGAAAATACAAAAGTGATAATGGTGGTCATTGGCTTCGGCCCCAAAGAGGGAACCAGAAGAACCAAGATAAGATACAATAGCAAAAGGTCCTATTTATAGAGAACTAGTAGCCTAGGGTTTACAGTAATAAGTAATTAATGCAGAAATCTTCTTCCGGGCCCACTTTGTGTGTGCTTGGGCTGAGCATTGAAGCTTTTACATGTAGAGACTTTTCTTGGAGTTAAACGCCAGCTTTTGTGCAAGTTTGGGCGTTTAACTCCAGCTTTTATGCTAGTTCTGGCGTTTTGACGCCAGAATTTTTATGCTGACTTGGAACGCCGATTTGGGCCATTGAATCTCGAGCAAAGTATGGACTACTATATTGATGCGGGCAGAAATTAGCGAATTAAAAATTGTTAAAATATATACGTTGCAAGTATAGTTCTTAATTCGCCAGAAATCCGCCTATCAATTTAGAAAGGTGTCACAGAAAATTGAAATTAAAATACTGGGAGTATGAATTCCAGGTTGTCTCCCAACGAGTTGCAGAAAAGTGTGCTATATTCTATTAATCAGAGGTTTTCAAAAAGATTTGAATTGGGCAAACAGGAATTTAAATTGATGAATTTGAATAATGTAAATAAAAGCCTTGACTGGGAATTGATTAGTTGGAATCCCTATTATTGTTGGAATGTTCTCAGGATTAATTGACAATTAAAGGTTATCCTATTTAGTTATCCTTCACTAGGTGAAGGAAAGTCAAACAAGTTGGAATGCTACGTCCGTTCACAAGTTGCAATCCACTTAATTAAAAGGGATTGGTGTTAGTGATTAGGAGGCAATCCAACCATAAACCCAATTACAATTTTTCTTTCAAGCCTTCCAACTCAAAGGTTCCTTTCAATTAATTCCCCATCAAGTTAGGGAACTAGTCACCCATTGTAAAGGTAAAATTCATAGCATATGAAAAGGAATTAAAGAAAGACATTGTAAATAAAAATTAAAAATAAAAGTGATCCTTGTATTAAATAATCATAAGAATATTCCAATGGTAAAATTAACAAAGCAAAGAACATGGAAGAGTAACCAAGTAAAGAAAATGAACTAGAATGACGAAGTCTTGATGAGGTAATAACTCTTCTCAGTGTTCCAATGCCAAAAAAGTAAGAGAAACTAAAATCCTAAGAACTATGAATGTGTAGAGAGAAAACCTAGAGGAGGAGTAAAAAACTAGATCTAAAAACTAAAAACTGTTTAGAATGAATGTTGTTCTTGGTTTCTGCATGTTCTCTGGCTCTAGTCTGCTGTTCTGGGCCAAAAATTGGGTCAAAATAGGATCCAAAATCGCCCCCAGCGATTCTGTAAATTATGCAGATCGCGCATGCCACGCGATCGCGTCATCCATGCGGACGCGTCATTCGCGCTTTTCCTCGCCACGCGTTCGTGTCATTCACGCCTCTGCGTCGCTCGTGCTTTTCCAGTCCGCGCGATCGTGTGAGCCATGCGGCCGCGTCACTGCGATTTCTCCTCTTTCGCGCGGTCGCATGAGCCATGTGGCCGCGTCACTTCTCGCTGGTTATCTCCTCAATTTCTTGTGTTCCTTCCATTTTTTGCTGGCTTCCCTTCCAATCTCCAACTCATTCACGCCATATAAAGCCTGAAACGCTTAACACACAGATCACGGCATCGAATGGAATAAAGGAGAATTAAAATGCATAATTAAAAGTCTCTAGGAAGCAGTTTTTAATCATGTAATAATTTCAGGAAGGAAATATAAATGCATGATATTTTAATGAATAAGTGGGTAAGGATCATGATAAAACCACACAATTGAACACAATATAAACCATAAAATAATGGTTTATCAACCTCCCCACACTTAAACATTAGCATGTTCTCGTGCTTAATTGAAGGAGATAAAGTAAACAAGTATGAACATGCAGAAACTCATGCAATGCAATGCAATCCTATATATATGAATGCAACTATATGATTCATGTCCACTTGATCAAAAGTAAAGAAGCTCTTCAAAATAATTCCAAATCAAATTCCACTAATTCTATAATTATACAGTAAGACAGATAAAAGTGCAAGAAGATAGCTTATGAAAGCAGGGAATATGAAAATTCAAGCATTGAACCCTCACTAATGATGTATGTACGCTCTAATCTCTCTAGTGTATAGGGTAATCACTCTATCCTTCTCTAATCATGCTCTCTAACTTTTGTTCTTCTCCTAACCAATCAACAACAGTTAATATACCAATGCAAACATCATGAGGTCTTTTCAAGGTTGTAATGGGGCCAAGGTAGGTAGGGATACATGTATGGTCAAGTGAGCTTATAAATTGAATCTTTAATTAACCCAAGCTTCAACCTAACCTATATAACTTGCATAACCTTAGAATTCATACCTAGCTACCCAGAATTCCCCTTTTACATTCCATACTCATGTATCAACTTTTTATTTTAATTTTTATCATATGTGCATTGATCTTTGAATTCTCAATTCAGCATTGGGATAATTTTGTCCCCTTATTCATTTATTTATTAAAATTTTTTTAAATAAAAGCAAAAATAAACATAGCTTATCAATGCACATAGATTTTTAATTCTCATAGTTTCACATGAGTAGGTATCCAAATTCCCATTAAATTATCATGACACATTCCCTTAATAACTTTTGTTCCCACAATTTCCCATATTTAATTAGCACACACAATTCTATCTCAAGCTAACCAAAGATTCAATTTGGGATATACAATTGTTTTTCCGCTTAAGGCTAGTAATGTGGTGAAATATAGAAAAATGGGAATTAAAGGCTCAAAGTGGTTAACAAAGGTAGTTGAAAAAGGGTAGGCTTAATTTGGATAAGTGAGTTTAAACAAATAATGGCCTCAATCATATGCAAGCATACAAATATAATAAATATTGGACATATAAGATAAAACAAAATATAGATTACAATCATAGAGAAGTAAACACACAAGAATAAAATAATTATGGTTAAATAATGTAACCATTCATAAAGGCTCAAATCTCACAGGTTGTGTGTTCTTTAGCTCAAACATCATGTTCCAAATACAACTTCAAGAAAATTTATCATAAAAAATGTTTTTCTTTTTTTTTTTTTTTAAATTAGTGAAATTTTGTTCCAAAGATAGAGTCTTAGAAGAAACTTATTGTCTTTTCAATCAAGTAGAGCATGCATGCAACTAACCTATTACTATGCAATTTATCCTATTCTATAAAAGAAAGAAAAACTAACTAAAATATCCTAATTTATTGGTGCTAGGGAAGAGAAATTACCTCTAGAAGTCAGGTACTGACCGACCTCCCCACACTTAAGGCTTTGCACCGTCCTCGGTGCCATCTGTCAGGAACAGGGGTGGGCTGGTAGCAGTATCTCCACAGTCGGGACCATCATGGCTCCCTGTGCTGGTAAAAGAAGTGGAGTCCGGGGTGTCTGAGTCCTTGAAGTGTCCCTTGAGTAGCTCATTGAGGTGTTTGAATTGGCGCTCGTTACGGCGCTCTCTTAACTTCGTTTTCTGTTCTAGCCGATCTAATCTTTTGATTATCTGCTGGAGCAGTTCATCTGTTGTAGGTGCTTGTGGTGTTGAAGAAGGAGTATCTTCAACCGGAGCAGTGGGAAGGCTTGTAGTGGCTGCTGAAAGTCTAAGGTACTTTCCATTGGGGACATACTGATCATCCCGTGGAAGCATGGCTTTGGTGTCTCCAGCTCTGTAGGAGACTCCAGCTGCTGAGACAAGATCTGAGACCAAGGCGGGAAAAGGTAAGTTGCCCGTAATTTGTACGTGTCCCATGGCATTCCGGATATGTCTTGGTAGATTCAGAGGCTGGTCTGTAAGGATGCACCATAGTAGAACGGCCATGTCTGCAGTGAAGGAGGACTCGTGAGTACTCGGAAAGACATAATGGGACATGATCTGTGCCCATACGCGAGCCTCCAAGGTAAGTGCTGAAGCTAATTTTCCCTTAGGGCGGGTATGATGGTATCCGTAGATCCAACGGCTGCCAGGTAGTGCGATAACTCTGAGAACAGCTTCCCAGTCAAATTGGTACATCTGGCGCTTGAGTGCAGCTTCTTGAAAGGCGTCCAATCCTTCTGGAATAGGGGGAAGACTCAAAGCTTGTTGAATAGCCTCTTCTGTAATGGGGACTTGCTTCTGACGGACAAAGACAGACTGCAGGGTAGGTAGGTAGAAGTTAGAGTAGAACTCGACTACCCAAGAAAGATTGACCTGCTTCTGTTGTCTCTGTAGGAAACCCCATTGTCTTCGTTCAATTTGCGGCTCAACAAAAGTAGCAATATTGGGCGGGAGGATAAGAAGGTATTCGTTGTTATAACTCCTTTCAGCCAGAATAGGGAACATCTGCTCACAGTAGCGATTTGGAAATCGCGCAGTGTCCTTTGCTGGAAAGGCTTTCTCCTTTTCATCAACCTTGATAATCCTCTAAACTCTTTTTGTTGAGGGCTTGACTACAGTTGAAGAAGGCTCTGCCACTAGTGTTCTTTTAGTTCCTCTTCTTGCTGGTGGTTTGGGAGTAGCTTTCTCTTTTCCTTTCTTGGTGGCCATCCTGAAAAGGGAAGAGAGAGTAGATTGAATTCAAAGAGATATATAGCAATGAAAAGGATGGTTGTAAATGCACATTAAAAGGTAAATGATGTCAACACACGCTCATGAGTACATGTGAAAGATCATTAATGGAAAATAGTTAGTGCATATGATGACAAGTGAATGCAAGGTGTTTATTGGCATGCTGGCAAAGGGCATGAGTAGCATAGACCAAGCATTACTTTGTAACAAACCATCACGTTTGTATTGACAATTAAATTCAATTAATATAATAGTAAAGGGAATTTGTGAAAAGCAAGCATTGAATAGTAGAATAACATAGAGAAGTGCATAATGCCACATGGGCTTTTTCACAAAAACATAGCATACATGGTGAAGAAGGTATAGAAAGTATTAAAGTGAACATGCAAGTAACCCTTTAAAGAAAATAATATATAATTGTCAAACAATTTGCAACAATCCACAAGCATATAATGAAAATAATGACTCAAATAAAATTCTAATACCATGTAAAAAGGAAAGAAGAAGGAAGAAAATATGAATAATGAAGAAAAAAGAAAAGAAAAGAAAATAACATATAAAATAAGAAGAATGATAGAAAAGAGAAGGATGAAGAAGAAAATAAAACCTTGTTAATGGAGGTGAGGGAGAGAGAGTGAAAGGTGAGATAGAAGGAAGAGGGGAGGAGGAAGAGATAAGGAGGGAAAAGAAAAAGTAGGATTTGGAGAAGAAAAAAATATGATAATTGACAAAATTAGGCTGAGCTGTGCGGCGCAAGCGACGCGATTGCATGGGGCACGCGGTCGCGCGACTTGCGCTTAAGGTGAGGGACGCGGTCGCGTCGGTCACGCGGTCGCGTGACCCAGTTTGTGCCAGTGGCGCGAGGGTTGCCTTGCACTCGCACAACTCCCTGTTCAAAATCATTAAATGCCAAATTTTAGGTGACGCGATCGCATGGGGCATGCGATCGCGTGAGTGGGCAGTTTATGGGGTATGACGCGGCCGCGTGGGGCACGCGTTCACGATAGGGGGATTGCGCGTCCAGCGCCAGTCCAGCACCACTCTAGCACAACTTTCAGCTTTGCACTCTTTCTACGTCGAAAATCAGGGCACGCGGTCGCGTGGGAGGTCATTATGCCCATACGACGCGGACGCGTCGACGACGCGGTCGCGTGGGCTGATTTGTGCCACTGGCACTCCTCCAGCCACGCTCCAGCATGACTCTCTGTTCGTTTTTTATTTTTCACCCCTCTCCTTGGCACGCGGACGCGTCACTGATGCGGTCGCGTCGCGTGGCACCTTCCTCTCTTCTTTTTTTTTTTTTTTTAAATATGCAGATGCAGATGCACGAAAGTACTAATAAAGAGAAGAGTTATTGAATATGAAAAACTAAAAATAAAGAAAAGAACGATCATACCATGGTGGGTTGTCTCCCACCTAGCACTTTGCTTTAACGTCCGTAAGTTGGACGCTCCACTAGCTCAATTTTCTGCTATGTGGGGATCTTCCAAGAGGAAGATCTCAAGCTCCTTGTTTTTCTGCATCTTCTTGCCATGGTATAGCTTTAGGCGTTGTCCATTAACTTTGATAAGTTCAGAACTTCAAGGATGACTTAGGTGATAAACTCCGTACGGTTCGGCCTTCTCTACTTTGTATGGACCTTCCCATCTGGATCTCAACTTGCCTGGCATGAGCCTCAGACGAGATTTGTAAAGGTGGACTAAATCCCGAGGTTGGAACTCTTTCCTCTTGATGTGCTGATCAAGTGCAGCCTTCATCTTTTCCTTGTATAGTCTTGAGTTCTCATAAGCTTCTAGGCGAAGGCTTTCCAGTTCTTGCAGTTGCAACTTCCTTTCAGCTCTGGCATTCTCCATCCCCATGTTGCACTCCTTGACTGCCCAAAAGGCTTTGTGCTCTAACTCAATAGGGAGATGACAAGCTTTTCCATAAACTAAGCGGAATGGACTCATCCCAATGGGTGTTTTGTATGCTGTTCTGTATGCCCAAAGTGCATCTTGTAGCCTGGTGCTCCAGTCTTTTCTATGAGGTTTGACTATCTTCTGCAAGATACACTTTATCTCTCTGTTCGATACCTCGGCTTGCCCATTGGTCTGAGGATGGTATGCTGTTGCAACCTTATGAATTATCCCACGCCTCTTTGATAAACCCATATTTTATGATATATTTTGTGCTTAATTTGAGTGATTTATTCAATTCTTCACCCACTTATTCATATTAATTGCATGGTTTTACTTTCCCTTCCTTATTATGTGATGTATGTGAAAAACATGTTTCCTAAGCTTTAAAATTAATTATTTTAATTACCTTTATTTCCATTCGATGCCGTGATTAGTGTGTTGAGTAGTTTCAGATTTTCTAAGGCAGAATGACTTACGGAATGGAAAAGAAAACATACAAAAATGGAAGGAAAGCACAAAACGGAGCTTCTGAAGAAACTGGCATCCACGCGATCGCAAGGACGAAGCGATCGCGTGCCAAGCGCGAATCAGCAGCGACGCGGCCGCATGACTGACGCGACCGCGCGCCTTAAGGAGAACGCACATGACGCGGTCGCATGACTGACGCGACCGCGTGACCCACGCGGACGCGTGACAGAGGCCACGCACCAGAAATTACAGAAAATGCTCATAGCGAATTCTGAAGCCCTTTTTGGCCCAAATCCAAGTCCAGAAGGCATAGACCAGAGGTTACAAAGTGAGGGAACGCATCCATTCAGGGAGAGCTCGCCAATTTACCTTTCCATGATTTAGATTTAGTTTGAGAGAGGTTTTCTCCTCTCTCTTTTAGGATTAGGATTAGGATTTAGGACTTCTCTTAGTTTGTAAGAGTGACTCTCGATCCAGGTTTAATATTTACTTTAATGCTTTTATTCATACCTATAAATGTTGCCAACTTGACTTATGAACCCTTTCCATGTTATGATTTGAGTTAATGATTATTTGAGGTATTTCAGTTATTGATTTCTTTCTCTTTAATTTGTGTTACCATTGCTTTCCATCTAAGGACATTTTTATTCCAGCAATTTTACTTCTTCTCCTTTTGGTCTTGGTTAAGAAATCAGTAACTCAACATTATTAAACTCAGCATAATTGGTAATCGCTATCTTGCTAATTGAACTGAACTTCAATAATCCCAACTTTTTCTTAGGAAATAAATAGGATTCGAAGGTCAAACTAATTAGTCCCTTGATTTTCCTTTGCTTTAGTAAAGGTTGACTAAGTGGAATTTAGATTCAACTTTCAATATTGTTGGGAGAGATAACTAAGTTGGACTTCCAATTTCTCTTACCTTGCTAGAAGTTTGCTTTACAGTATTTATTTATTTTAATTACCATTTACTCTACTTGTCATTCAAATCACTTGCTTCTCACCTTCTAAACCTCGATTACAACCTTTATAGCCAATAATAAGAACATACTTCCTTGCAGTTCCTTGAGAAGACGACCCGGGGTTTGAATACTCGGTTAACAATTTTTAAGGGGTTTGTTACTTGTGACAACCAAAACGTTTGCACGAAGGGATTTTTGTTGGTTTAGAGACTATATCTACAACGCGACTGTTTTTATGAACTTCTTTACTGGCAAAAATCCTAACGTCAAAATGGCGCCGTTGCCGGGGAACTGCTAACGTGTGCCTTATTATTGGTTATTGTAAATATTTTTCTTTTGCTTGTTTCTCTATTTTTGTTCTTCCTTTTCATCTTTATTTTCTACCATGAACTCTCACCCCTCTCGCTTTGAGTTTGGTTCTAAATTTGTTGAAGAAAATAGAAGTTACAGCAGGAATATGCATCAAGGTCAGACCAATCAAGGATGGATGGAGCCAAGAGGATCTAATCAACCCTTTAGGCAGCAACACCCTCCAAGATATCCTGGACAAAGACCATTCTACAGTGCATACCCAGCTGAAGGATATGGTGGACAACCTTGTAACTACCAACAAGCCCCACCCCGTGCATATAAACCATCCTTTCAACATAACCTCGAACCACCACACTCACGAGCTTCTCTTCACCATTCGCTACCATATGATCCTTCCTTACCCCAGTACCAATCCAATCACTCCCAATCACCACCAATTTCCTATGTATCATGCCCAAGTCCGGCAACCCGAGAAGTAGAGGTTCGCCTAAGGGAAACAATAAATAAATTTCAAACAACCATTCAACAACTGGAGCAAGTAGTAATTCAATGGGTTTCTAGATGCTCAAATACACAAGGATCAGCCACAGCCCCATGTGAACAGTCTAACGAAGAGCGTAGTATGAAGGAAATACCAGAAACTCCAGTGGATAAGACAGAGAATGAATTCGTACTAAAACAAGTAGAAGAACTATCATTGTTCAAGAAGAAGAGTTGGTTGAAGATCTAGGAGATGCTGAACCTCCATGGGAATCCAGAACTGAGGAGAACTCCGTCAAGGACGCTACAGTTGATGCTAAGGAGGATATTGTACAATCTCCAAGGCAAGTTGTTTATGACAAATCAGACGGAATAACCCAGGACACAAATTCCCTTGATGATGATAGTCACAAGTCAATTTCTCTTAGTAATGAACTTGCATCCGCAAGTGAATTCTCTGAGACCGAAGAATCTTCCCCAAGTGAATACGAAGATAATGCAGAGGTAGATTTCTCTCAACCTCCAATCTATGACTCGAGTGATGAGGAAGACATAGAAGACTTTGATCAGGACACGGATACAATTGTAGAACCTTGCAAGGAAGTGGAGGAATTCACAGAAGAACCCAAGGGAGTAGAACTTACAGAACCGCCGGAAACACCTATCCCAAGGCCATTACCACCCAATACAAGCTTCAAGTGGGTACAATCCTTAACCTTTAACTTTACTTATTCACTTGAATATGGTTTGCTTGAAACATATGGCCAGCTTAGAGCTCTTTGCGGCTTTAAGAGTAAGAGGGAAATGGCTCGTACTCAGAGTTGGTGCACAAGGTTCAATAAGGTTCCATGCTTCACCTCAAAGTACATGGATTGGTATCATGCTCAATTGCATGGATCACGGAGAACGTTTGGTCACCTGGTGAGATTCTACTTTCTAAACCGCCCGGATGGAAACATATAGATCAAGATGGAGGCGGATTTAATAGCAAAGCTTGGGATCCTGGAATCTATTCTGACATTCGTCACCCCGGGAGCCTGAAAATTTGTCTGAAGCTGATCAGAAGCTTTACATGCCTAGTATGGGACCCCGGAGGCTATTGGCATTCCAAGCACTGGTGGAGATTTCTGGATGAATTTAAACACAAACCACCATAACAGGAAGCCCTTCCAATGTCCAACTTAAGGAATTTAACTAAAAGTGCTAGGTGGGAGACAACCCATAATGGTATGATCCTTCCTTTTGCAATTTTAATTTTATTTCATTTTGTTTGTTTTTGAATTTTGTTTTTATTTTATTAAATCTGGAATCACGCATATCATTCACATTAAGCATTGCATCCTGCATTCATTTCAAAAAAAAAAAGGATGCACGACGCGACCGCATAACCCCATGCGATCGCGTCATCCACGCGGCCGCGTGCCGTAGAGATCGGCGTCAAAAATCCAACGTCCAGAGAGTTAGGTTGGAATTGTGCGGCGCTTGTGTGTTTTGCACAAATCGGCCCACGCGATCGCATGCACCATGCGATCGCGTCACTTGCACAAAACCAATCCTACGCGACCGCGTGAGCGACGCGATCGCGTTGCATGGATGGCACAACTCCCTAGGACGAGACAGAGAGTTGCGCTGAAACGGTGCTGGAGTCGTGCGTTTAGCACAATTTCCAGCGACGCGATCGCGCGACCCACGCGATCGCGTCATCCCCTCTCCTATCCTTCTCACGCGATTGCGCGACCTACGCGATCGCGTCACCCCCATTCTCACCCCCACCACGCGACCGCGTCCCCCACGCGATCGCGTGGATTTGAAAATATAACCCCCCCAGCCACGCGAACCCTATCAGTCGCGCAACCCCCTAACCCTCTTCTCCCTCTCTGCCCCTCTTCTCTCAACCACCACCTAGCCACCATTGCCGCCGCCCCGACCACCACCCAGTTGCTACCGCCGCCCGGATGCTGCCGCCGCCACCGCCCCCTTCCTCCCTCCCCTTCTTTCTTTCTCTTTCTTCCTCTATCTCCCTCCTTCTCCGCCACTGCCCTCCGCGACTGCCCACCTCACACCGCCGCCACCAACCCAGCCGTGCCCCCCTCCGCCACCCACACGCAACCCCCCTCCCTTCCTCTATCAATTACCCTAAACCCTATCCCCATTACCCCCTTCTCCATTGCCCCCTCAGCCGCCACCGCACCGCCGTACCCCTCCACCGCGCCGGACGCCGTCGCAGCCACCACCCAGCCGCTTTCTTACCCCGTTCTACTCCTCACGCCTACCAGGTTCCGATGAACGCTGCCTTCCTATCCTTCGCAGTTATTTTACAATTTTTTTTGTTTCTGTTCATAATTAGGATAGATAGATATGCATGCTGTAGTGGATTTTTAGGTTGTTAGGTAGCTTAGGCTGTGGTTAGTGGATCTAGGTCTGTTTACTTGCACTGTTCATGCTTCTGTTTTATCAAAACTGCAATTCTACTGTTCCTGTGACCCTGTTCATATGCTGTGATTTCCTGCAATTGCTGCTTGTTAATCTGACTTTTCATGTTTCTATTAATTATAGATAACTGTAGTAAGTTTTTTTAATTCATATGAACTGCCTTGTTTGCTGTTTATTTTCCGGGACAATCCAACTTTAGCCGGAATGCTGCCCAAATTTTTTGAATTATTTTCATTCATGTTTTGGTTTGGCAATCTGAAATCTGTTGTCCTTTGCTTTACCCAAACCACTTCATGAATGCTATGGCAGACTTTCTTATCCTCTTTGATTTCCTGGTTTATAAACTGCATTTGTGATATTCTGATTCCAGTTCTTGCTTTCTTTATATCTATTAGAATCAACATCACCCTATTTTCCTTGTTAGGTTTTGAGTTATTTTTAGTCATAATTGTGAATCCTTGTTATATGGAATATTTTCTTTATGCCATTTACCTTAACCCATATTTTACTGACTCACTAATTTTAATTTAATAACTTCTTTTTCAAATTCTAACATTACTAACCTTTCAAAGTCTCTTTTCTGATTTTTCACTTTCCTCTAACTTTCTAACCATGGCATAATGACTATTTTTCTATTTAACTTGAATTCTGATAAATTTTGGATTGTAAATTCTTCCTTTCAAACTTTTAAACTACTATACAATCCTTAATACACCATTACTTAACTCATTTACCTATTTCCAATTCTCTTTTGCCGCTTCGATTTTTCTTTGTTTATTTGCCTATTTGCTTCCCTATTTTTATCCATATCCTGGTTTTCTATTTTTCAGGATGTCTGCCTCATAGAGGAAAGGAAAAGGCAAGGCTACTGGCAAGCGCAAGAGAGGAGATTCCTCCCAGTCCATCATTGACCTAATGCATGATTCCTCATGGTGGGAGAAGAACTTTACACAGCAGGAAAAAGCTGACCAGCTGCTCCCTGCAAATGATCCAATAAAATTTGCAAACCGGTACTGTGAGCTGAAGTATACGGCATTTGCAAACTCCAGAAATCTATACCCGGAGAGAACTCTAAGGATTCCAGAAGCACTCCAGTAGTACACCACTGAGCAAATCAAGGAAAGAGGCTGGTTCTTTCTGGAGCGAACACTGACAGAGTTCAATGCATCTTGGGTCCGGGAATTCTACTACAACTACTACATCACCACCCTCGATGCAGTAAACCTGAGAGAAAAACAAATTCTAGTCACTGAGGAGGCCTTAGAGGACATTCTCCAGCTCCCAGCCAAGTCCGATCAGCCTGACGGTTATTCAAAGGCTGAGGAGGACATGTGCCAGATGCAGTTTGATTGGGATGCTGTAAAGGCACGGATTGCTCTCGACCCGACTGTTCCTTGGGAGATGGGTCAGGACACCACCATGCCTAGAGGGATCAAGAGGGCGTACTTAAATGATGAGGCTCGGTTATGGCACCAAATCTTGGGCAATTATGTGATGCCGAGTACTCATGAGACGGAGATCCCGGCTGCTATGATCACCCTCCTATGGTGTGTGTTGGAGGGTAAAGACCTTTATCTACCACGCTTCATCCAGCATTATATGGCCAGGGTCCATGTCCGAGGCACCCTCCCTTTCCCGTATCTGGTTACACAGCTAGGCCGTCGAGCTAACGTGCCATGGGAGGATGCCGATGAAAGACCACCAGCGGCGGACTGCAGGAAGATCATTCCTCACAGCAGGAACTTCCTAGCCTTGGGCTCCAGACCACCACCTTTCACTGCTACTGATGAGACAGCCCCACCGTCTGCTGGACCCTCTTCATCCACTGCTGCCCCTGCTACCCCTGCTGCTACCACTGCACCTCCACCTGCCTCTGAGCCCGTATACCGCCTCGTGCACCGCCTATTTCGACAGCTTGATCAGATGGAGCGCCGTAACCGGCGCCGGTATGAGAGATTGGAGCGTCGCAGCCAGTGACGCTATTCGCATCTGAAGCTGATGATCCAGGGTGGTGACATCCCCTCTGAGCCCAACACACCATCTGAGCCATCAGAGAAGGAGGAGGATGAGCACGAGGAGGAGACTCATTTCCAGGAGGAGACCCATCAGCAGGCAGCCACAGAGCAGGCCGCCCTGCATCAGGAGGTTACGCATCAGATAGAGGCTGCAGATCCGGAGATCCCGATCCAGTCATCACCATCTCTACAGCAGCCAGACCCTCAGCCCACCACCACCACAGAGCCTCCAGCTACCATCCCTACCAGTGATGACACCCCTTCACACCCGGCTTGACTGAGCATCAGGGACGATGCTTCATTTAAGTGTGGGGAGGTCGCCATCTCTGGCGTTTTATTTTGGTAAACCACTACATCTCTTTTTTTCTTTGTTTTTTGGATATTTTTCTGTATTTTTCTTTTTACTGTTATTTTCTGAGTACTTATACATTGCTACTTGTGTGTATTTTTACTCTATTTCTGCATTTTGCATTTTTAGTTCATATTTTTAGATATTTAGTTTAGTTGGCAATTCTGACTTATTAGTGGATTAATTAGTATAGTTTACCCTTTTTAGCATAAGATAGCATAGTTTAAATTGAAAAATATAAAAAGGAAGTAAGCTAGGAAATTGAACATAACAGATTTAAATCCATAAACCTTGTATATATAGCATTACATCATATAGTTAAGTTGACAACATTTCATCAAGGAGGAACATGAAAACTTTAAAGGCTACCCTAAATAATTTTTTTTATGAGAATAATGAGAATTTTTAACTAAACCTGCATAACATATATGAATGATATATGATGCTTGAGTTAGAGAACACACAGCCTGTGAGTTTTGAGCTTAATTGTATGGTTGCATTCAAACCATAATTTCATTCTTGTGTGCTTCGCTTCTTTTTATTCTGATGTTCTTTACTTTGCTTTAATCTATATGTCCGATTATAGAATATAGATACATGCCAAAAGAATGATTGAGGCCATCATTTGATTTTAGCTCACTTACCCCAAATAACCTACCTTTCATATCACCCTTGTTAGCCCCTTGAGCCTTTAAAATCCCTTTTATTCTATTTAGCCACACTACTAGCCTTAAGCAGAAAAACGAAATAAAATCCCAAGTCGAATCCTTGGTTAGCTTAAGATAGAAAATTATGAATAGATTAAAATGTGGGAAACCTATTGGGAACATGGATGATAGAAACAAAAGGTAGAAAAGTTAAAAGAAATAAAATAAGATTTGGGAAGCATGCTCATGAGAAATCAAAGTGATTCAACTACCACGTGCATTAAAAAAAAAAGAAGTTATTTTTCAGCATTTAATAAAAGGGAATACAAAAGAATTCCCCAATGTAAAATAAAAGCAATGCACATGGGATAAAAACAAAAAAATTGAAACATGAGCATGTAACAACAAGTGGGATAATATGGGAAAATTGGTAAAGAAAGTTTTGTTCTACTAAATATGTATGTTAGGTGAGATCTTAGTCTAATTAAGGATTCACTTATTAGCTCACTTAACCTTATACATATATCCTTACCCCTGCCTTGGCCCCATTACAACCTTAATTAAAGACCTCATGACTTTTGGTATGACTGTACTCTATAATTGTTGATTGGTTAGATGAAGAACAAAGTTATAGGAAGTAAGAATAAAAAGAAAAATAGAGTGAATAAACCCAATAAACACTGAGTGACTAGAGGGTAAACACAAAATCCAGTGAGGGTTCAATAACTCATCAACATATATTTGTGCTTAATTTACTAATTGTTTTGCAAGTTTGTACAATATTTTTATTTCCCATATCATTTGCTAAAATGCTTTATTATTTAAGGGTAAGCTATATATATATATATATATGACTCCTTGAGAATGTGAATTAATTTGACTACATGTAAGCTTTCTATATGAGTGGATAAAT
Source organism: Arachis ipaensis (assembly GCF_059453495.1). Taxonomy (NCBI): domain Eukaryota; kingdom Viridiplantae; phylum Streptophyta; class Magnoliopsida; order Fabales; family Fabaceae; genus Arachis; species Arachis ipaensis. The sequence continues at coordinate 54,399,861 of NC_142439.1, read as the reverse complement.
TGGAATTGCATGACTCATTTAGGTAGATGCATTTAGGATAGGTTGCATTGCATAACATTCCACCACTTTAACCTTACACTTTTCCTTGGATTTAGCATGAGGACATGCTATTGTTTAAGTGTGGGGAGGTTGATAAACCCATATTTTATGATATATTTTGTGCTTAATTTGAGTGATTTATTCAATCCTTCACCCACTTATTCATATTAATTGCATGGTTTTACTTTCCCTTCCTTATTATGTGATGTATGTGAAAAACATGTTTCCAAAGCTTTAAAATTAATTATTTTAATTACCTTTATTTCCATTCGATGCAGTGATTAGTGTGTTGAGTAGTTTCAGATTTTCTAAGGCAGAATGACTTAAGGGATGGAAAAGGAAACATACAAAAATGGAAAGAAAGCACAAAACGGAGCTTCTGAAGAAACTGGCATCCACGCAATCGCATGGACGAAGCAATCGCGTGCCAAGCGCGAATCAGCAACGACGCGGCCGCATGACTGACGCGACTGCGAGCCTTAAGCAGAACGCACATGACGCAGTCGCATGACTGACGCGATCGCGTGGAAAGGAAATGCTCTGAATGACGCGACCGCGTGACCCACGCGGACGCGTGACAGAGGCCACGCACCAGAAATTGCAGAAAACGCTCATAGCAAATTCTGAAGCCCTTTTTGGCCCAAATCCAAGTCCAGAAGGCATAGACCAGAGGTTACAAAGTGAGGGAACGCATCCATTCAGGGAGAGCTCGCCAATTTTCACTTTCCATGATTTAGATTTAGTTTGAGAGAGGTTCTCTCCTCTCTCTCTTAGGATTAGGATTAGGATTTAGGACTTCTCTTAGTTTGTAAGAGTGACTCTCGATCCAGGTTTAATATTTACTTTAATGCTTTTATTCGTACCTATAAATGTTGCCAACTTGACTTATGAACCCTTTCCATGTTATGATTTGAGTTAATGATTATTTGAGGTATTTCAGTTATTGATTGCTTTCTCTTTAATTTGTGTTACCATTGCTTTCCATCTAAGGACATTTTTATTCCAGCAATTTTACTTCTTCTCCTTTTGGTCTTGGTTAAGAAATCAGTAACTCAACATTATTAAACTCAGCATAATTGATAATCGCTATCTTGCTAATTGAACTGAACTTCAATAATCCCAACTTTTTCTTAGGAAATAAATAAGATTCGAAGGTCAAACTAATTAGTCCCTTGACTTTCCTTTGCTTTAGTAAAGGTTAACTAAGTGGAATTTAGATTCAACTTTCAATATTGTTGGGAGAGATAACTAAGTTGGACTTCCAATTTCTCTTACCTTGCCAGAAGTTTGCTTTACAGTATTTATTTTTTTTAATTGCCATTTACTCTACTTGTCATTCAAATCACTTGCTTCTCACCTTCTAAACCCCGATTACAACCTTTATAGCCAATAATAAGAACATACTTCCTTGCAGTTCCTTGAGAAGACGACCCGAGGTTTGAATACTCGGTTAACAATTTTTAAGGGGTTTGTTACTTGTGACAACCAAAACATTTGCACGAAGGGATTTTTGTTGGTTTAGAGACTATATCTACAACGCAACTGTTTTTATGAACTTCTTTACTGGCAAAAATCCTAACGTCACTCTTCATTAATCCTGTTAGTCTCCTGTTACAAAAATGGGTGCCTTGATCGCTCACGATTGCTCGTGGTGATCCAAAATGTCAAATAATGTGGTTTCTCACAAAGGAAACAACAGTGTTAGCATCATCAGTGCGGGTAGGAATTGCTTCCACCCATTTGAAAATGTAGTCCACAGCTAATAATATATAAAAATAACCATTAGAATTTGGAAATGGACCCATGAAGTCAATGCCCCAAACATCAAAAATTTCACAGAAAAGCATAATTTGTTGAGGCATCTCATCCCTCCTGGATATATTACCAAATTTTTGGCATGGGGGACAAGATTTACAAAATTCAGCAGCGTCTCTAAAAAGAGTAGGCCACCAGAATCCACAGTCCAAGATTTTTCTAGCAGTCCTTTGAAGGCCAAAATGTCCTCCACTCTCAGATGAGTAACAGGCCTCTAAGATGGACTGGAATTTTGATTGAGGCACACACCGTCTAATTACCTGATCAGCGTCACATCTCCATAAATATGGGTCATCCCATATATAATATTTAGACTCGCTTTTCAGCTTGTCTCTTTGATTCTTAGAAAAGTTAGGAGGAAATGTTCGGCTAACTAGATAATTAGCTACAGGTGCATACCAGGGAGATACCTCAGATACTGCTTGCAGGTTATCAAATGGAAAATTATCATCTATAGGAGCAGAATCATCCTTAATGTGCTCAAGGCGACTCAAGTGGTCTGCCACTAAATTCTGGTTACCACTCCTATCCTTTATTTCTAAATCAAATTCTTGTAATAGTAGTATCCAACGTATGAGCCTTGGTTTGGGTTCCTTTTTAGATAATAGATACTTTAAAGCTGCATGGTCCGAATACACTACTACTCTAGTACCAAGTAAATAAGCTCGGAATTTATCCAGAGCAAAAATAATAGCAAGAAGCTCTTTCTCAGTAGTAGTATAATTGGACTGGGCAGCGTCTAAAGTCTTAGACGCGTAAGCAATAACAAAAGGATCCTTACCTTCGCACTGAGCTAGCGCTGCTCCTGCATGGTTGGAAGCATCGCACATGATTTCAAACGACTGGCTCTAGTCTGGTCCTCTCACAATTGGAGCTTGAGTCAGGGCGGCCTTCAGCTTATCAAACGCTTGCTTGCAATCTTCACTAAACTCGAACTCAATATCCTTCTGTAGTAATCTGGATAAGGAAAGTGCTACCTTACTAAAGTCCTTAATAAATCTCCTGTAAAAACTTACATGGCCCAAGAACGAACGGACTTGCCTCACAGAGGATGGGTAAGGTAAACTAAAAATAACATTTACCTTTGCTGGGTCTACAGAAATGCCAGTATTAGATACCACATGTCCTAATACAATCCCTTGTTTCACCATAAAATGACATTTTCAAAATTCAATACAAGGTTTGTATTAACACATCTATCTAATACTCTAGATAATCCATCTAAGAAAAGGCTAAAAGAATCACCATAAACGCTAAAATCATCCATAAAAACCTCCATACAGTCTTCAATAAGATCAGAGAAAAGACTCATCATACACCTTTGGAAAGTAGCTGGTGCATTGCACAAGCCAAAGGGCATTCTCTTGTAAGCATAAGTCCCAAAAGGACATGTAAAAGTGGTCTTTTCCTGATCCTCAGGAGCTATATGAATCTGGAAATAACCTGTGTAACCATCTAAAAAGAAATAATGTGATTTACCTGACAGGCGATCTAGCATTTGATCAATGAATGGAAGTAGGTAGTGATCCTTACGGGTAGCTTGGTTGAGACGCCTGTAATCAATGCAGACTCTCCAAGCATTCTGAACTCTAGTTGCTATGAGCTCTCCATGCTCATTCTTCACTGTAGTGACTCCAGACTTCTTGGGCACCACTTGTACTGGACTAACCCATTCACTGTCTGAGATGGGATAGATGATACCTGCTTCCAATAGTCTGGTCACTTCCTTTTTGACAACTTCCAAGATAGTGGGATTCAATCTTCTTTGGGGTTGACGGACAGGTCTTGCTCCCTCTTCTAAAAATATTCTGTGCTCACATACTTGAGGATTGATGCGTACTATGTCTGCCAAACTCTACCCAATTGCTTTCTTATGCCTCCTCAGTACATCAAGTAACTGCTCTTCTTGTTGGGAAGTGAGTTCCCGTGCAATGATAACGGGGAACTTCTGCTCATCTTCAAGATAAGCATATTTGAGATGTGGAGGAAGAGGTTTTAATTCCAACTTCTGATCATGGGTAGGCTCTGGATTGTCTGGAGCTTGTGAAAATGCTGAGGTGCCCTCATTGTCAGGCAAGAGGATCCCCACACTTGGACCTTGTCCAATGTGCTTCTCTTCTAACTCTTCCTTGTGAACTTCAGCTACAGTTTAATCTATGACATCACACTGGAAGATAGAATGATCTTCTGGAGGGTTGTTTATGACTCTATTCAGATTGAAGATTACTATTCGGCCATCTATTTCAAAAGAGTATGTTCCTGAAAAAGCATCCAATTTGAATTTTGATGTCTTCAGGAATGGTCTTCCAAGTAGGATTGATGATGGCTTATCTGAGTCATTATGGGGTATCTCCAAGATATAAAAATCAGTGGGAAATGTAAGCCCTTTAATGTTCACTAAAACATCTTCAGCAACTCCAGCCACTGTAATAATGCTTTTATCTGCTAACACAAAACGAGCTGCCGACCTTTTTAAGGGAGGGAGCCTCAAAATATCATATATAGACAAAGGCATTATACTAACACAGGCTCCTAAATCACACATGCAATCATAAATTACTACTCCACCAATAGTACAACTAACTATACAAGGACCTGGGTCACTACACTTTTCAGGTAATCCCCCCATTAAAGTAGATATGGAACTACCTAAAGGAATAGTTTCTAATTCATTAATTTTGTCTTTATGTATACATAAATCTTTTAGAAACTTTGCATATTTAGGTACTTGTTGAATAACATCAAAAAGAGGAACGGTTACTTCAACCTTTTTGAATATTTCTACCATTTTGGGATCGGTTTCCAGTTGCTTCCTGGGCTTCCTTGCAAGTTGTGGAAATGGAATGGGAGTGGTGTTTTCTGCAGTGTCTGCGCCTCTTGGTGCTTCCTCCTGTGGTTGGGCTTCTTCTTTTTCAGTTATGTCCTGTATGTCTTCTTCCTCTTCAAAATCTTCTATTTCTACGACCTCTTCAGCTGAGGCATGCTCTGGTGGGCTTGACTCATCCTGATTCCTCTCCTGCAGTATTGTTCTGGACCTTAGGGTGACGACATTAATGCCCCCCTTCGGATTGGGTAATGGTTGAGAGGGAATTCCAGTGGAACTTGAAGGTTGGTTATTGGAATTTTGCATTGATCCAATCTGTGAGACAAGAGCTTGCAGAGTAGCGGTCAGACCATTCAGACTGGCATTAATGTTATTCTCTATGGTCTGTTGACTTCGCTCAAAAAATTTTAGTAGCTCTTCATTAGGAGATGAAGAAGGGTGAGTAAATTGAGAGGTCTGCTGTTGGGTATTCTGTGGTCCTTGGGACTGCCTCAGGTGAGGTGCTCTGTAAGGTTGGTTCTACTACCTGTTGTTGTTATTAGTCCACCACTGATTTCCCTGATTATCTCTGCCTCCTTGATGAGCGGATAATTTATACGCTTTTTGGCATTGTTTTTAGTATGTTTTTAGTAGAATCTAGTTACTTTTAGGGATGTTTTCATTAGTTTTTATGTTAAATTCACATTTTTGTACTTTACTATGAGTGTGTGTTTTTTTGTGATTTCAGGTATTTTCTGGCTGAAATTGAGGGACTTGAGCAAAAATCAGATTCAGAGGTTGAAGAAGGACTGCTGATACTGTTGGATTCTGAGCTCCCTGCACTCAAAGTGGATTTTCTGGAGCTACAGAACTCAAAATGGTGCGCTTCTAATTGCGTTAGAAAGTAGACATCCAGGGCTTTCCAGCAATATATAATAGTCCATACTTTGGCCAAGTTTAGACGACGTAAAAGGGCGTTGAACGCCAGTTCTACGCTGCTATCTGGAGTTAAACGCCAGAAACACGTCACGAACCAGAGTTGAACGCCAGAAATACGTTACAACCTGGCGTTCAACTCCAGAAAGAGCCTCTGCACGTGTAACATTCAAGCTCAGTCCAAGCACACACCAAGTGGGCCCCGGAAGTGAATTTATGCATCAATTACTTACTTCTGTAAACCCTAGTAGCTAGTTTATTATAAATAGGACTTTTTACTATTGTATTAAACATCTTATGATCATATTTTGATCCTGTGATCTCGTTTTGGGGGCTGGCCATTCGGCCATTCCTGGACCTTTCAGTTATGTATTTTTAACAGTAGAGTTTCTACACTCTATAGATTAAGGTGTGGAGCTCTGCTGTTCCTCAAAGTTTAATGCAAAGTACTACTATTTTTCTATTCAACTCAACTTATTCCGCTTCTAAGATATTCATTCGCACTTCAACATGAATGTGATGAACGTGACAATCATCATCATTCCCTATGAACGCATGCATGACAACCACTTCTGTTCTACCTTAGATTGAATGAGTATCTCTTGGATCTCTTAATCAGAATCTTCGTGGTATAAGCTAGATTGATGGCGGCATTCATGAGAGTCCGGAAAGTCCAAACCTTGTCTGTGGTATTCCGAGTAGGACTCTGGGATTGAATGACTGTGACGAACTTCAAACTCGCGAGTGCTGGCCGTAGTGACAGACGCAAAAGGAGGGTGAATCCTATTCCAGCATAATCGAGAACCTCAGATGATTAGCCGTGCTGTGACAGAGCATTTAGACCATTTTCACAAGAGGATGGGATGCAGCCATTGACAAGGGTGATGCCTCCAGACGATTAGCCATGCAGTGACAGCGCATCGGACCATTTTCCAGAGAGGATAAAAAGTAGCCATTGACAATGGTGATGTCCTTACATAAAGCCAGCCATGGAAAGGAGTAGGATTGATTGGATGAAGACAGCAGGAAAGCAGAGGTTCAGAGGAACGATATCATCTCTATACGCTTATCTGAAATTCTCACCAATGATTTACATAAGTATTTCTATCCTTATTTTCTATTTATTATTAATATTCGAAAACTCCATAACCTTTTGATATCTGCCTGACTGAGATTTACAAGGTGACCATAGCTTGCTTCAAGCCGACAATCTCCGTGGGATCGACCCTTACTCACGTAAGGTTTATTACTTGGACGACCTAGTGCACTTGCTGGTTAGTTGTATCGAAGTTGTGAATGAAAAACAATTTATTAAGACGTGCGTACAGAGTTTTTAACGCCGTTGCCTGAGATCACAATTTCGTGCACCAAGTTTTTGGCGCCGTTGCCGGGGATTGTTCGAGTTTGGACAACTGATGATTCATCTTGTTGCTCAGATTAGGTAATTTTCTTTTTGTTTTATTTTCAAAAATATTTCTTCAAAAATTTTCTCCTTTGTTTTCGAAAAAAAAAATTTTAAAATAAATGTTTTCAAAAATATATTTTTCTTCAGAATTTTTAAGAATGAATTCTAGTGTTTCATGAAGCATGTTGAAGCCTGACTGGCTGTAAAGCCATGTCTAAATTCGTTTGGACTGAGGCTTCAACTATTCACTTCAATGCATGTAATTCCATACTAAAGCTTGGCTGGCTATTAAGCCATGCCTAACCCTCAGATTGGAGCTTTAGACTAAGATTGTAAGATTCCTAGAATTCATATTAAAAATTTTGGAATCCTTATTTTTATTTTTCAAATAATTTTCGAAAAATACAAAAAGAAAAAAATTAGAAAATCATAAAAATCAAAAATATTTTGTGTTTCTTGTTTGAGTCTTGAGTCAATTTCAAGTTTGGTGTCAATTGCATGTTCATCTTGCATTTTTTCGAAAAATTCATGCATTCATAGTGTTCTTCATGATCTTCAAGTTGTTCTTGGTAAGTCTTCTTGTTTGATCTTGATGTTTTCATGTTTTGTGTCTTTTCTTGTTTTTCATATGCATTCTTGCATTCATAGTGTCTATACATGAAAAATTTTTAAGTTTGGTGTCTTGCATGTTTTCTTTGCATTAAAAATTTTTCAAAAATAAGTTCTTGATGTTCATCTTGACATTCAAAGTGTTCTTGGTGTTCATCTTGACATTCATAGCATTCTTGCATGCATTCATTGCTTTGATCCAAAATTTTCATGCATTGCATCATTTTCATGTTTTTCTCCCTCATCATTAAAAATTCAAAAAAATCAAAAAAATATCTTCCCCTTTTTCTCTCATAAATTTTCGAAAATTAGATTTGACTTTTTAAAAAATTTTTAAAATTTAGTTGTTTTTTTTTATGAGTCAAATCAAATTTTCAATTTAAAAATCTTATCTTTTTCAAAATCTTTTTCAAAAATCAAATCTTTTTCATTTTTCTTAGTTATTTTCGAAAATTTTAAAAATATTTTTCAAAAATCTTTTTCTTATCTTTATCTCCTAATTTTCGAAAATAACATCATCAATTAATGTTTTGATTCAAAAATTTCAAGTTTGTTACTTGCTTGTTAAGAAAGATTCAAACTTTGAGTTCTAGAATCATATCTTGTGATTTCTTGTGAATCAAGTTATTAATTGTGATTTTAAAAATCAAATCTTTTTCAAAACTAATTTCAATCATATATTTTCAAAAATATCTTCTTATCTTATCTTTTTCAAAAATTTGATTTTAAAATATCCTTTCTAACTTCTTATCTTCTTATCTTTTTAAAATTCATTTTCAAATTTGTTTCAACTAACTAACTAACTTTTTGTTTGTTTTTTATCTTTTTCAAAACTACCTAACTAACTCTCTCTCTCTAATTTTCGAAAATATCTTTCCTCTTTTTCAAAATTTCTTTTTAATTAACTAATATTTTAATTTTTGATTTTAATTTTTGAAAAATTACTAACCTTTTTCAAAAACTATTTTCGAAAATCACTAACTCTTTTTCAAAAATTATTTTCAAAAATCCTCTTTCCCTCTCATCTCCTTCTATTTATTTATTCACATCTCATCCGAACCCTCTCTCTCTGAGTTCAGATTTTCTCTTCTTCTTTTCTTCTACTCACATAATGGAACCTTTATACTGTGGTAAAAAGGATCCCTATTATTATTATTTTTCTGTTCCTTCTTTTTCATATGAGCAGGAGCAAAGACAAGAACATTCTTGTTGAAGCAGATCCAGAACCTGAAAGGACTCTGAAGAGAAAACTAAGAGAAGCTAAAATACAACAATCCAGAGATAACCTTACAGAAATTTTCGAACAGGAAGAGGAGATGGCAGCCGAAAATAATAATAATGCAAGGAGGATGCTTGGTGACTTTACTGCACCTAATTTCAATTTACATGGAAGAAGCATCTCCATTCCTGCCATTGGAGCAAACAATTTTGAGCTGAAACCTCAATTAGTTTCTCTGATGCAGCAGAACTGCAAGTTTCATGGACTTCCATCTGAAGATCCTTTTCAGTTCTTAACTGAATTCTTGCAGATATGTGATACTGTTAAGACTAATGGAGTAGATCCTGAAGTCTACAGGCTCATGCTTTTTGATGCGTATTTTCGGAAAACGAAAAAATGATTTCCAAAACACCCAAAACTCACTGGCAAGTGCACCGGGTCGCATTAAGTAGTAAAACTCACGGGAGTGAGGTCAATCCCACAGGGATTGATGGATCAAGCAACTTTAGTGGGTGATTAGTTTAGTCAAGCTAACATTTGAGTGATAATTGATGCAGTAGAAAGTAAATGACAAGGAAAATTAAAGTGCAGAAAGTAAATTGGACAGTAACTTAAAGAACAAGAAAGTAAAATAGCTGAAACTTAAATTGCAAGAAATGTAAATTGCATGAAATTAAAGGGGAGTGGGTACTGGAAATTAAAGAGAGCAATAGATCAAAGCTTAGAGAAAATTAAACTTGCAGGAAAAGTAAATCAGATCATGAACAGAAATGTAAAATGCAGAGCACTTGCAGAAGAATTAAATTGCTTGAAAGTAAATTGAATTCAGTGAGAACAGAAAGCAATAAGAACCAAAGATCAAAATCAAGCTCAATGTAAATTAAATTGTAAACTTGCAGCAAAGGAACTTGTAGTAGAGGAGAAATTAAAATTTCAGAAGAAGAACAAGAGAAATCTTAGACCGAGAGGGAAACAGAATTCCTTCTCCCCTCAATCCAAGATTTAAATTCAAAGAAAGAAAAACTAGAAGAGGGAGATTTCTGTATTCCTAATGCTCCCTAGTGGAGCTCGCCTCCCAATAAAAATGAAACAGATGCCTATTTATAGGCATTTTTACAAAATAAAAATGAAATTTAAAATAAATTACAATTAAAATGAAATTTCTATTCTAACTATCTCTTGTGCCTTTGAGTGGTGTCAATTGGGCCCTTACTCTTGATGGAATTGGGTTGACAAAAGCCTCTGTTGATTGCTCTTGGAGTTGGAGAGAAACCCATTGTGAACCGGGCCATGAATCATAAATGTTTGAGTAAAAGTTTGAGTAAAAGTTTGAGACAAACTTTTACGCAAACTTTTTATACCAGCTGCCCTTATTTGCTGCTACCAACGTTTGGGCTAAAGTTTGAGGTCAAACTTTTAGCCAAACGTTGGGCCTTCTTGCATGCATGTTGGGGTACTACTTTGTCTGCTTGTCAACATTGCAAATTTCATGCCCACTATAGACTATAATATATGGTTAGAAAGCTCTGAATGTCAGCTTTCTAACCCAATTGGAATCACCTCAATTGGACATCTACAACTCAAGTTATGCTCATTTGAAGAGGACAAGGTCGCTGGCCTTGGTGTGCAGCGTTTGAGGTAAAGTTTGCCTCAAACGTGGTCAAAAACGCCAGTTCTGGAGGCTCAAACATATTTTCCACCCCATACTATTATATATTTTTGGAAAGCCCTGAATGTCTACATTCCAATTCTGTTGGAAGCGCATCATTTGGAGCTCTACAGCTCGAGTTATACTCCGTCGAAGGTGCAGAGGTCAGTTGGCCTCACTGCAGGTTGCCACCATGTTCATTTATGCTCATTGCGGGGCAGTTTTCTCCCTCAATTTTAGTGTCCACCATGCAGTGCCATATATGCTTGGAAAGCTCTCGATTCCTACTTTCCATTGCTTTTTGAATCACCTCATTTGGAGCTATGTAGCTCAAGTTATTCTTGTTGGAAGTATACCCCTTCAGGCTGTTGTGGTGTGGTGCCAACGTTTGCCAAAAAGCTTGAGGCAAACGTTGGCGCAAGCTTTTTCCTCCAGGGTGTTTGTTTTGTGATGCCAACGTTTGCCAAAACGTTTGAGGCAAACATTGGCTCAAGCTTTTCTCCCAAAAGTTTGAGCTAAAGTTTGAGGCAAGCTTTGGCTCAAGCTTTTTGTCCTCTCTTGCTCTTTGTTTTGAGCCACGCTTTTTTTTCCTTTGGGCCACGCTTCTCTTCCTTTGGGCCACGCTTCTCTTCCTTGATTTGGTCATGGGCCACGCTTTTAGAAGTGTGTCCTAAGCCTCCAAAGTGTGCTCCAACTTCAAAGTGTGCCCAAAATTCCTCTTTTCTTCTTTTTAGCTTATTTTGTGCTCTTTTTGCTTCTTTTTCTTCTTATTTCCTACAAAGTTTATCAAATCAAAAGATCAAAGAAATATACCATTTAAGCACCAAAGAATGCAATATTTAAGAACTAATCATAAATTTCTTGTATGAAAAAGCATAGAAAAACATGACATGATGACATATCATCACAACACCAAAATTAAACCTTGCTTGTCCCCAAGCAAGAAAAGAATCATGCAATAGAGATTGACAATCCAAGGTAAGAAGAATAGCAACTCAATGTTCATGGTAAGCTAGTTTTCTAAGCATACTACAATCACAAAAGAAATGTAAATGATTGATGCTTCCATCTAGCTCAATTTATGAAGTCTTTCTCTTATATTTCTTCCTTGAAACAAGCTTTTGATTTTTTTTATTAGCTTCTCCTTATGGGTGCTTTGCCCCATGAGTTGATAACAAAGCTACGACTTCTAAATGCTTTGTTTTCAAGTATTATCACTTGATACATAAGCACCACAAGCATTTGATTAGAGGACTTCATTAAGCTCATTTGTTTCTTTTCTTTTCTTGACTCTCTAATCATTGATGCTCAGAGCCTTGAGCTTTGAGGGAGTGCTTTTGCACTTTGAGCCTAACCTTGACTTCTAAGTGTTTTGTTTTCAAGCATTTGGCTTGATACATAAACACCACAAGCACTTAACAAATAAATTGCCATTGGTACTCAGAGCCTTCAGCTTTCTCATTCTTTCCCTTTTTCTTTTCTTGCTTTATTTTGCATTTGCTTTCAAGGTTTTCATGATTTTAAAAGATTTCACAAAACGTGCTAGATGAAAACTTCAATTAAATAAAATCTAATGCAATTAAGCAACAATCAAACATACTAGCTTCCCAATACTTTTATGCACATGCTAAAATCTTCTTTAATGCCTTGTTTGTTTATGATCATGATACTTTGTTGCTTTTGAATTCACAAAACTCAAGTTGGTAATCATAATGACACAGCACCATGTTGCAAATCAAGATTCAAGTCATGCTTTATTCATACACACATGTAAACAGAAAGGATGAAGACAATCATGCAATTTAAGTGCTGGAAACAAATGAGGAGAAAAGGAACTTTACAACCTTGTAGTTTATCTTCATTATTGTTGTCCTTTTTCCTCTATTCTTCCTCCTTCCCTTGCCAAACTCAGAATGCTTGCTCATCCTCAAGCAACAATTAGAACCATGGCTATGGGGCTAAGATGGATCATGAGTGTCTTACACAATGAAAAGTTAGTAGTACATGTGTTCTAAGCAAGCAAAATTAAAGATAATAATCAAGGCACAAGAGACAGAGACATTGTGATTGCAAACTTAAGAAGGTGAGCATAATACTTTGCATAAAGAATAAGTGGCACACCAAACTTAGTGTGACACTTTCACTTAGAATTAATGCAAGTATCTTGTAAGGATTAGAACCAAATTTTGTTGCATAGCAACACCAAACTTAGAATGCAACCACATGTCAATTTATTTGAAATAAAACTAAACGAAAGAAACTGTTATATGTTGAATACAATCACCAAGCCAAGAATCTGTCATGTATAAAGCTCTCTTGGTAATGTATTAACAAACACAGTAAATAAGCAAACTAAAATGAAAGCATTAAAAACAAAGAATTAACTAAAGTAAACAGAGTAACACAATATCAAACCAAAAGAGAATTAACACTGCAAAGACATTATGGTTATGCAGACAAGTGGTGTTGCTGAATGATTTGCATAGAAAAATAGGTGGCACACCAAACTTAGAATCTTGGTGTGTCACTTTCATGTAAAATTGATGCAATCATCCATGAAGATGGAAAACAGTTTGTTGCAGGGCAACACCAAACTTAGAATGTAACCATATGCCAATTTATTGAATTTGAACAAAGAAAGGAGAAAAAAATGTACCTACTGTCTACCTGTTCTTTACTTTCTTCCTCTTCTTCCAATTTGTTAAGAGAAATGACTTCAAAGGAGGAGAAGTTTCAGCTACTGTCCCTTGCCTTGGCCTTTCCTCAGCAAGCTTCCTTTTGCAAATGGCTTGATTGATCTTGCTTGCTGGATCAGGGACAGGATTGGTGCTCTTGTTAGTTGCCTTCACTTCTTTGAATCCAAGTCTTGGTTGCTGTGTGATTATTGGAGTTTTGTATTCATCCAGAGCCTTTTGAACTAGTGGTTCCATGAACTCCTCCTTCATGTACTTCTCTGCCTAACTTGAGTTGGAATGACTTCCTCACTTTCTTGCTCCTCCACTTCCTCTTTTACACTCAACATTTGTTTTAATAGCTCTTTCATGGAGGAGGTTTGTTGATCTTCCCAACATTTCTTCATCTCCTCTTCATATTTCTCGATCACAGATTCAAGGGAAGTTTGTGAGGGTTGTGAATGTTCATGTTCCTTTGTTACCTCAAGTGTAGTTTCATTTTCAACCACCTTATTCTTCATTGGAAGTTCACTTAATACAGTAGCCTCCTCATCTTGCTCTTCCACTTTATCCTTCACATCCATCAATTGGTCTTTATCCTTACTGTTTGATGGTTCTAAGTTTCCCCTTGTTTGTTCTAAGGGCCCATTCATCTTCTTGAAGATGATTTCTTTCCAGGATGGGGATTTTGTGTATCTTTCCACTAGTTTTCTATGTATTTCAATGGCTTGAAGGTAATCCTCATCTGTTGGTTCAAGAGATGAAGGTTGAGAATAATTTTGGTGACATGGATGTATTGTGGTGAAGTTGTGTTGAGGGGTGTGGAATGAGTTGTGTGATTGATGGGATGACTTGTATGGATTTTGGGGGAAACTTTGTGTTGAGGCATAATCAAGTGATGAAGATCTTTCAAATGAGAAACTGGGACATGAGGGAGGATGCTCTTCCATTCTTCGGTGATGCTTCCATCCACCATGAGGATAATGATATGAATCATTTTGTGGTGGTGGTTGGTATCCCATATGATTTTCTTGCTCATCTTGTGTCTCTGAAGCAAATCTCCATGAATTGGAGTGCTCAGAATGTGTATTCTCTTGGTGATATTCCCAGCCACCAATAGAGATTGGTGATGGTAGTTAATATCCCATAAAATTTGTTTGATCATAAGATGAGTTGAACTCCATTTGAATTTTGTAAAACACAACACCAAGGAAAATTGAAATTCATATCTCAGAGATGAATTTCTTAGTGAAGCAATAACTCAAACACCTTGGTTTCAACTTAGAACAGAGAACAAAAATATAGAAAATGCTTGATCTAGACTTTTCACCCACTTAATCATTGTTGATCTAAATCAATCCCCGGCAACGGCGCCAAAAACTTGATGCGTATTTTCGGAAAACAAAAAAATGATTTCCAAAACACCCAAAACTCACCGGCAAGTGCACCGGGTCGCATCAAGTAGTAAAACTCACGGGAGTGAGGTCGATCCCACAGGGATTGATGGATCAAGCAACTTTAGTGGGTGATTAGTTTAGTCAAGCTAACATTTGAGTGATAATTGATGTAGCAGAAAGTAAATGACAAAGAAAATTAAAGTGCAAAAAGTAAATTGGACAGTAACTTAAAGAACAAGAAAGTAAAATAGCTGAAACTTAAATTGCAAGAAATGTAAATTGCATGAAATTAAAGGGGAGTGGGTGCTGGAAATTAAAGAGAGCAATAGATCAAAGCTTAGAGAAAATTAAACTTGCAGGAAAAGTAAATCAGATCATGAACAGAAATGTAAAATGCAGAGCACTTGCAGAAGAATTAAATTGCTTGAAAGTAAATTGAATTCAGTGAGAACAGAAAGCAATGAGAACCAAAGATCAAAATCAAGCTCAATGTAAATTAAATTGTAAACTTGCAGCAAAGGAACTTGTAGTAGAGGAGAAATTAAAATTTCAGAAGAAGAACAAGAGAAATCTTAGACCGAGAGGGAAACAGAATTCCTTCGCCCCTCAATCCAAGATTTAAATTCAAAGAAAGAAAAACTAGAAGAGGGAGATTTCTGTATTCCTAATGCTCCCTAGTGGAGCTCGCCTCCCAATAAAAATGAAACAGATGCCTATTTATAGGCATTTTTACAAAATAAAAATGAAATTTAAAACAAATTACAATTAAAATAAAATTTCTATTCTAACTATCTCTTGTGCCTTTGAGTGGTGTCAATTGGGCCCTTGCTCTTGATGGAATTGGGTTGACAAAAGCCTCTGTTGATTGCTCTTGGAGTTGGAGAGAAACCCATTGTGAACCGGGCCATGAATCATAAATGTTTTTGTAAAAGTTTGAGTAAAAGTTTGAGTATACGTTTGAGGCAAACTTTTACTCAAAATTTTTATACCAGCTGCCCTTATTTGCTACTACCAACATTTGGGCTAAAGTTTGAGGTCAAACTTTTAGCCAAACGTTGGGCCTTCTTGCATGCATGTTGGGGTACTACTTTGTCTGCTTGTCAACGTTGCAAATTTCATGCTCACTATAGACTATTATAAATGGTTAGAAAGCTCTGAATGTCAGCTTTCTAACCCAATTGGAATCACCTCAATTGGACATCTACAACTCAAGTTATGCTCATTTGAAGAGGACAAGGTCGCTAGCCTTGGTGTGCAGCGTTTGAGGTAAAGTTTGCCTCAAACGTTGTCGAAAACGCCAGTTCTGGAGGCTCAAACATATTGTCCATCCCATACTATTATACATTGTTGGAAAGCCCTGAATGTCTACTTTCGAATGCCGTTGGAAGCGCATCATTTGGAGCTCTACAGCTCGAGTTATACTCCGTCGAAGGTGCAGAGGTCAGTTGGCCTCACTGCAGGTTGCCACAATGTTCATTTATGCTCATTGCGGGGCAGTTTTCTCCCTCAATTTTAGTGTCCACCATGCAGTGCCATATATGCTTGGAAAGCTCTCGATTCCTACTTTCCATTGCTTTTTGAATCACCTCATTTGGAGCTATGTAGCTCAAGTTATTCTTGTTGGAAGTATACCCCTTCAGGCTGTTGTGGTGTGGCGCCAACGTTTGCCAAAAAGCTTGAGGCAAACGTTGGCGCAAGCTTTTTCCTCCAGAGTGTTTGTTTTGTGATGCCAACGTTTGCTAAAAAGTTTGAGGCAAACGTTGGCTCAAGCTTTTCTCCCAAAAGTTTGAGCTAAAGTTTGAGGCAAACTTTGGCTCAAGCTTTTTGTCCTCTTTTGCTCTTTGTTTTGAGCCACGCTTTTTTTCCTTTGGGCCACGCTTCTCTTCCTTGATTTGGTCATGGGCCACGCTTTTAGAAGCGTGGCCTAAGCCTCCAAAGTGTGCTCCAACTTCAGAGTGTGCCCAAAATTCCTCTTTTCTTCTTTTTAGCTTATTTTGTGCTCTTTTTGCTTCTTTTTCTTCTTATTTCCTACAAAGTTTATCAAATCAAAAGATCAAAGAAATATACCATTTAAGCACCAAAGAATGCAATATTTAAGCACTAATCATAAATTTCTTGTATGAAAAAGCATAGAAAAACATGACATGATGACATGTCATCATCCCTTTTGCTGTAAGAGGCAGAGCTAGAGTATGGTTGGACTCAACCTAAGGATAGCCTGAACTCTTGGGATAAGCTGGTCAAGGCTTTCTTAGCCAAGTTCTTTCCTCCTCAAAAGCTGAGTAAGCTTAGAGTGGATGTTCAAACCTTCAGACAGAAAGAAGGTGAATCCCTCTATGAAGCTTAGGAGAGATACAAAGAACTGACCAAAAAGTGTCCTTCTGACATGCTTTCAGAATGGACCATCCTGGACATATTCTATGATGGTCTATCTGAATTAGCTAAAATGTCCTTGGATACCTCTGCAGGTAGATCCATTCACTTAAAGAAAACGCCTGCAGAAGCTCAAGAACTCATTGACATGGTTGCTAATAACCAGTTCATGTACACTTCTGAGAGGAATCCTGTGAGTAATGGGACGCCTCAGAAGAAAGGAGTTCTTGAAATTGATACTCTGAATGCCATATTGGCTCAGAATAAAATATTGACTCATCAAGTCAATATGATTTCTCAGAGTCTGAATGGAATGCAAGCTGCATCCAACAGTACTCAAGAGGCACCTTCTGAAGAAGAGGCCTATGGTCCTGAGAACCCTGCAATAACAGAGGTAAATTACTTAGGTGAACCTTATGGAAACACCTATAACTCATCATGGAGAAATCATCCAAATTTCTCATGGAAGGATCAACAAAAGCCTCAACAAGGCTTTAATAATGGTGGAAGAAACAGGTTTAGCAATAGCAAGCCTTTTCCATCATCTACTCAGCAACAGACAGAGAACTCTGAACAAAATACCTCTAATTTAGCAAACTTAGTCTCTGATCTATCTAAGGCCATTGTGAGTTTCATGAATGAAACAAGATCCTCCATTAGAAATTTGGAAGCACAAGTGGGCCAGCTGAGTAAAAGAGTCACTGAAATCCCTCCTAGTACTCTCCCAAGCAATATAGAAGAAAATCCAAAAGGAGAGTGCAAGGCCATTGATATAACCATCATGGCCGAATCCAAAGAGGGAGGGGATGACGTGAATCCCAGTGAGGAAGACCTCTTGGGACGTCCAGTGATCAATAAGAAGTTTCCCTTTGAGGAACCAAAGGAATCTGAGGCTCATCTAGAGACCATAGAGATTCCATTAAACCTCCTTATGCCATTCATGAGCTCTGATGAGTATTCCTCTTTTAAAGAGAATGAGGATGTTACTGAGGGGCAAGTTACCAAGTACCTTGGTGCAATCATGAAGTTGAATGCCAAACTATTTTGTATTGAGACTTGGGAAGATGAACCTCCCTTGTTCACCAATGAACTGAGTGATCTAGATCAACTGACATTGCCTCAGAAGAAACAGGATCTTGGAAAGTTCCTAATACCTTGTACTATAGGCACCATGATCTTTGAAAAAGCTCTGTGTGACCTTGGTTCCGGGATAAACCTCATGCCCCTCTCTGTAATTGAGAAATTGGGAATCTTTGGGGTGCAAGCTACTAAAATCTCGTTAGAGATGGCAGACAATTCAAGAAAACAGGCTTATGGACAAGTAGAGGACGTGTTAGTAAAGGTTGAAGGCCTTTACATCCCTGCTGATTTCATAATCCTTGATACTGGGAAGGATGAGGATGAATCCATCATCCTTGGAAGACCCTTCCTAGCCACAGCAAGAGCTGTGATTGATGTTGACAGAGGTGAACTAGTTCTTCAATTGAATGAGGACTCCCTTGAGTTTAAAACTCAAGGACATCCTTCTGTAAACATGGAAAAGAGGCACAATAAGCTTCTCTCAAAACAGAGTCAACCAGAGCCCCCACAGTAAAACTCTAAGTTTGGTGTTGGGAGGTCACAACCAAACTCTAAGTTTGGTGTTGAACTCCCATATCCAAACTCTAAGTTTGGTGTTGGGGAGTCTCAACAATGCTCTGAACATCTGTGAGGCTCCATGAGAGCCCACTGTCAAACTATTGACATTAAAGAAGCGCTTGTTGGGAGGCAACCCAATTTTTATTTATCTAATTTTATTTTTTCTTGTTCTTTCATGTCTTATTAGGTTCATGATCATGTGGAGTCACAAAATAAATATAAAAATTGAAAACGGAATCAAAAACAGCAGAAGAAAAATCACACCCTAGAGGAAGACCTTACTGGCGTTTAAACGCCAGTAAGAAGCATCTGGCTGGCGTTCAACGCCAGAATAGAGCATGGTTCTGGTGCTGAACACCCAAAATGGGCAGCATCTGGGCGTTTGAACGCCAGAATTGCACCCTGGAGAAGAGCTGGCGCTGAACGCCCAGAACAAGCATGGTTTTGGCGTTCAACGCCAGAAATGGGCAACAAATGGGTGTTCAACGCCCAGAGCAAGCACTAATCTGGCGCTGAACGCCCAGAGTTGTGTGCAAGGGCATTTTGCATGCCCAATTTGGTGCAAGGTTGTAAATCCTTGAACACCTCAGGATCTGTGGACCTCACAGGATCACCTCAGGATCTGTGGACCCCATAGGATCCCCACCTACCTCCACTCACTTCTTCTCATCCCTCTTTCACACAATTCCAAAAACACTCTTCCCCAAAACTCTTCACCAATCACCTCAATCTCTCTTCACCACTCACATCCATCCACTCTTCCCCATAAACCTACCTCATAAACTCCACCCACCTTCAAAATTCAAAATCAATTTCCCACCCAAAACCCACCCTTATGGCCGAACCTTACCCCCCCTCCCTTCCCTATATATAGCCCTTCATTCTTCCTCATTTTCACACAACACAACCCTCTCTTCTCTTCTTGGCCGAACTTTCCCCCCTCTCCTCCATATTTTCGTCTTCTTCTTCATCTATTCTTTCTTCTCTTGCTCAAGGGCGAGCAATATTCTAAGTTTGGTGTGGTAAAAGCATAAGCTTTTTGTTTTTCCATTACCATTGATGGCACCCAAGACCGGAGAATCCTCTAGAAAAGGAAAAGGGAAGACAAAAGCTTCCACCTCCGAGTCATGGGAGATGGAAAGATTCATCTCCAAAGATCATCAAGACCACTTCTATGATGTTGTGGCCAAGAAGAAGGTGATCCCCGAGGTCCCTTTCAAGCTCAAGAGAAATGAGTATCCGGAGATCCGACATGAAATCCAAAGGAGAGGTTGGGAAGTTCTAACAAACCCCATCCAACAAGTCGGCATCCTAATGGTTCAAGAGTTCTATGCCAATGCATGGATCACTAGGAACCATGATCAAAGTAAGAACCCGAACCCAAAGAATTATCTCACCATGGTTCGGGGGAAATACTTAGATTTTAGTCCGGAAAATGTGAGGTTGGCGTTCAACTTGCCTATGAT
Organism: Arachis ipaensis; assembly: GCF_059453495.1. Lineage (NCBI taxonomy): Eukaryota > Viridiplantae > Streptophyta > Magnoliopsida > Fabales > Fabaceae > Arachis > Arachis ipaensis. The sequence continues at coordinate 54,379,841 of NC_142439.1, read as the reverse complement.
GCAAGGAGATGCACGCCCCTACACTAGAAGGGTCAACTTTAATCAAAGGTTGGACCAAGTCCTCATGGACATATGTGTGGAAGGAGCTCAATGGAAGATTGACTCCAAAGGCAAGCCGGTTCAATTAAGAAGACTGGACCTCAAGCCTGTAGCTAGAGGATATTCATCCAACGCTCCATCATCCCCACTAGCAACCGATCTGAAGTTACTGTGGATCGGGCCATCATGATCCATAGCATCATGATTGGAGAGGAAGTAGAAGTTCATGAAGTCATCTCCCTTGAACTCTACAAAATAGCCGAAAAGCCCTCTCCTGGGACAAGGCTAGCTTTCCCTCATCTTATTTGCCATCTATGTTACTCAGCTGCAGCTTTCATAGAAGGAGACATTCCCGTTGAGGAAGAGAAGCCCATCACTAAGAAAAGGATGGAGCAAGCAAGAGAGCCCATTCATGGATCTCAAGAGACGCATGAAGCTCATCACCATGAGATCCCGGAGATGCCTCAAATGCATTTTCCTCCACAAAACTATTGGGAGCAAATCAACACCTCCCTAGGAGAATTAAGTTCAAACATGGGACAATTAAGGGTGGAACATCAAGAGCACTCCGTCATCCTTCATGAAATTAGAGAAGATCAAAAAGCAATGAGGGAGGAGCAACAAAGACAATGAAGAGACATAGAAGAGCTCAAGGACATCATTGGTTCCTCAAGAAGGAAATGCCACCATCACTAAGGTGGACTCATTCCTTGTTCTTATTTTCTGTTTTTCGTTTTCTTAATGTTAAGTGCTTATCATGTTTGTGTCTTCATTACATGATCATTAGTATTTAGTAACTTTGTCTTAAAGTTATGAATGTCCTATGAATCCATCACCTCTCTTAAATGAAAAATGTTTTAATTCAAAAGAACAAGAAGTACATGAGTTTCGAATTATCCTTGAACTTAGTTTAATTATATTGATGTGGTGACAATGCTTCTTGTTTTCTGAATGAATGCTTGAACAGTGCATATGTCTTTTGAAGTTGTTCTTTAAGAATGTTAAATATGTTGGCTCTTAAAAGAATGATGACAAGGAGACATGTTATTTGATAATCTGAAAAATCATAAAAATGATTCTTGAAGCAAGAAAAAGCAGCAAAGAATAAAGCTTGCAGAAAAAAAAGCAAAAAAAAAATAGAAAGAAAAAGAAAAAGCAAGCAGAAAAAGCCAAAAGCTCTTAAAACCAAGAGGCAAGAGCAAAAAGCCAATAACCCTTAAAACCAAAAGGCAAGGGTAAATAAAAAGGATCCCAAGGCTTTGAGCATCAGTGGATAGGAGGGCCTAAAGGAATAAAATCCTGGCCTAAGCGGCTAAACCAAGCTTGAGACTGAGCGGTTAAAGTCAAGGTCCAAAGCAAAAGAAGAGTGTGCTTAAGAACCCTGGACATCTCTAATTGGGGACTTTAGCAAAGCTGAGTCACAATCTGAAAAGGTTCACCCAATTATGTGTCTGTGGCATTTATGTATCCGGTGGTAATACTGGAAAACAAAGTGCTTAGGGCCACGGCCAAGACTCATAAAATAGCTGTGTTCAAGAATCATCATACTGAACTAGGAGAATCAATAACACTATCTGAACTCTGAGTTCCTATAGATGTCAATCATTCTGAACCTCAATGGATAAAGTGAGATGCCAAAACTATTCAAGAAGCAAAAAGCTACAAGTCCCGCTCATCTAATTGGAGCTATGTTTCATTGATAGTTTGGAATTTATAGTATATTCTCTTCTTTTTATCCTATTTGATTTTCAGTTGCTTGGGGACAAGCAACAATTTAAGTTTGGTGTTGTGATGAGCGGATAATTTATACGCTTTTTGGCATTGTTTTTAGTATGTTTTTAGTAGAATCTAGTTACTTTTAGGGATGTTTTCATTAGTTTTTATGTTAAATTCACATTTCTGTACTTTACTATGAGTTTGTGTGTTTTTCTGTGATTTCAGGTATTTTTTGGCTGAAATTGAGGGACTTGAGCAAAAATCAGATTCAGAGGTTGAAGAAGGACTGCTGATGCTGTTGGATTCTGACCTCCCTGCACTCAAAGTGGATTTTCTGGAGCTAGAGAACTCAAAATGGCGCGCTTCCAATTGCGTTGGAAAGTAGACATCCAGGGCTTTCCAGCAATATATAATAGTCCTTACTTTTGCCAAGTTTAGATGATGTAAAAGGGCGTTGACGCCAGTTCTACGCTACTATCTGGAGTTAAACGCCAGAAATACGTTACAACCTGGCGTTCAACTCCAGAAAGAGCCTCTGCACGTGTAACATTCAAGCTCAGTCCAAGCACATACCAAGTGGGCCCCGAAAGTGGATTTATGCATCAATTACTTACTTCTGTAAACCCTAGTAGCTAGTTTATTATAAATAGGACTTTTTACTATTGTATTAAACATCTTATGATCATATTTTGATCCTGTGATCTCGTTTTGGGGGCTGGCCATTCGGCCATGCCTGGACCTTTCACTTATGTATTTTTAACGGTAGAGTTTCTACACTCCATAGATTAAGGTGTGGAGCTCTACTGTTCCTCAAAGATTAATGCAAAGTACTACTGTTTTTCTATTCAACTCAACTTATTCCGCTTCTAAGATATTCATTCGCACTTCAACATGAATGTGATGAACGTGACAATCATCATCATTCCCTATGAACGCGTGCCTGACATCCACTTCCATTCTACCTTAGATTGAATGAGTATCTCTTGGATCTCTTAATCAGAATCTTCGTGGTATAAGCTAGATTGATGGCGGCATTCATGAGAGTCCAAAAAGTCTAAACCTTGTCTGTGGTATTCCGAGTAAGACTCTGGGATTGAATGACTGTGACGAACTTCAAACTCGCGAGTGCTGGGCGTAGTGACAGACACAAAAGGAGGGTGAATCCTATTCCAGCATGATTGAGAACCTCAGATGATTAGCCGTGCTGTGACAGAGCATTTGGACCATTTTCACAAGAGGATGGGATGCAGCCATTGACAAGGGTGATGCCTCCAGACGATTAGCCATGCAGTGACAGCGCATCGGACCATTTTCCAGAGAGGATAAAAAGTAGCCATTGACAATGGTGATGTCCTTACATAAAGCCAGCCATGGAAAGGAGTAGGATTGATTGGATGAAGACAGCAGGAAAGCAGAGGTTCAGAGGAACGATATCATCTCTATACGCTTATCTGAAATTCTCACCAATGATTTACATAAGTATTTCTATCCTTATTTTCTATTTATTATTAATATTCGAAAACTCCATAACCTTTTGATATCTGCTTGACTGAGATTTACAAGGTGACCATAGTGCACTTGCTGGTTAGTTGTATCGAAGTTGTGAATGAAAAACAATTTATTAAGACGTGCGTACAGAGTTTTTGACGCCGTTGCCTGAGATCACAATTTCGTGCACCACTCCTCTATTATTGTTGTCCCTCCAATTCTGGTTAGAATTGTCCTGCCATCCATGGTTATTATTTCCACCTTGATTGTACCCTTGGTTGGGGCGATCATAGAAGTTATGAGTGGATGCCACCATGTTGTCTTCCTGTTGGAGTTGCGGGCATTCATCAGTATAATGGCTATAATCAGCACAAATTCCGCAAACTCTCTGTGGGACTAACTGTTGGTTTTGCTCTGGTGAAGGAGGTTGAGCTTGCTGAACTTGTTATTGATTCAATTGCATCTGCTTCAGCATGTTGGTCATTTCATAGATACTCTGAGTTAGAGCAGCAGTCTCTCTGCTAGAGGATACTTCTGCAACGGCTTTTGAACGGCCTTGCTTCTGTCTGTGGTTCCTAGTAGATTCAGCTAAGTCGCTGACCAATTGCCATGCCTCATCGGTGGTCTTGTACTTCTTCATAGACCCATTGCTAGCACTTTCCAATGTGGTCTTATCTTGGGGCCTCATACCCTGTGTGATATAGCTGAGCAACACTATCTTGTCGATCATGTGGTGGGGGCATGCTTCCAGAAGATTATTGAAGCGCTCCCAGTATTCAAAGAGAGTCTCGTTGTCATCTTGAACAATCGTGGAAATGTCTTTCCTCAGTTTATCAGTAACTTCAGATGGAAAGAATTTCTCCAAAAACTCTTTTATGAGCGTATCCCAGTTGGATACATTTGCTAGGGGTTGAGTGTAGTACCACTCTCTTGCTTTTCCCTCAAGAGAAAACGGGAAAGCTTTCAGTAGAATTGAAGTTTCATTTGTACCATCTCGCCTGACAGTAGAACAGGCTGCCTAGAAATCTCTCAGGTGCTTGATAGGCTCTTGAGCAGGTAAGCCATGAAACTTGGACATCAAATTGAGCAGTGCGGTCTTTATTTCGAAATTTGTAGCCACCGCTGGGTGATGCGCTTGAAACGGTTGCATTGTAAAATTAGGGGCTCCTTCCTCCTGGATGGTAACTCTCATAGGTTCTGCCATGTCTTCTGCACGTGAATCAACCGAATCAGTAGAACGGGAGCTGGTTTCTTTCTCAAGTTCACTTTCAGATCCGCCCTCAGAGCGGACTAACCGACTCCGAGCTCGCCTTATTCGTGAAATAGTCCTTTCAATTTCGGGATCGAATATTAGCAAGCGCGGATTAGGAAGTGAACGCGTCATTTGACGAAAGAAACAGGCAGCTCATAGTAGCAAAATAAAATAAAATGCAAATAAATAAATTCTAATTAATAACTTTGGCACACTATTGCAACTCCCCGGCGACGGCGCCAAAAATTGATGCGGGCAGAAATTAGCGAATTAAAAATTGTTAAAATATATAAGTTGCAAGTATAGTTCTTAATTCGCCAGAAATCCGCCTATCAATTTAGAAAGGTGTCACAGAAAATTGAAATTAAGATACTGGGAGTATGAATCCCAGGTCGTCTCCCAACGAGTTGTAGAAAATTGTGCTATTCTATTAATCAGAGGTTTTCAAAAAGATTTGAATTGGGCAAACAGGAATTTAAATTGATGAATTTGAATAATGTAAATAAAAGCCTTGAATGGGAATTGATTAGTTGGAATCCCTATTATTGTTGGGATGCTCTCAGGATTAACTGACAATTAAAGGTTATCTTATTTAGTTATCCTTCACTAGGTGAAGGAAAGTCAAACAAGTTGGAATGCTACGTCCGTTCACAAGTTGCAATCCACTTAATTAAAAGGGATTGGTGTTAGTGATTAGGAGGCAATCCAACCATAAACCCAATTACAATTTTTCTTTCAAGCCTTCCAACTCAATGGTTCCTTTCAATCAATTCCCCATCAAGTTAGGAAACTACTCACTCATTGAAAGGTAAAATTCATAGCATATAAAAAGGAATTAAAGAAAGACATTATAAATAAAAATTAAAATAGTCAATTAAAAATAAAAGTGATCCTTGTATTAAATAATCCTAAGAATATTCCAATGGTAAAATTAACAAAGCAAAGAACATGTAAGAGTAACCAAGTAAAGAAAACGAACTAGAATGACGAAGTCTTGATGAGGTAATAACTCTTCTCAGTGTTCCAATGCCAAAAAAGTAAGAGAAACTAAAATCCTAAGAACTATGAATGTGTAGAGAGAAAACCTAAAGGAGGAGTAAAAAACTAGATCTAAAAACTAAAAACTGTATAGAATGAATGTTGTTCTTGATTTCTGCATGTTCTCTGGCTCTAGTCTGCTGTTCTGGGCCAAAAATTGGGTCAAAATAGGGTCCAAAATTGCCCCTAGCGATTCTGCAAATTATGCAGATCGCGCATGCCACGCGATCGCGTCATCTATACGGACGCGTCATTCGCGCTTTTCCTCGCCACGCGTTCGCGTCGTCCACGCCTCCGCGTCGCTCGTGATTTTCCAGTCCACGCAGTCACGTGAGCCATGTGGCCGCGTCACTGTGCTTTCTCCTCTTTCGCGCGGTCGCATGAGCCATGCGGCCGCGTCACTTCTCGCTGGTTATCTCCTCAATTTCTTGTGTTCCTTCTATTTTTTTGCTAGCTTCCTTTCCAATCTCCAACTCATTCACGCCCTATAAAGCCTGAAACGCTTAACACACATATCACGGCATTGAATGGAATAAAGGAGAATTAAAATGCATAATTAAAAGTCTCTAGGAAGCAATTTTTAATCATGTAATAATTTTAGGAAGGAAATATAAATGCATGCTATTTTAATGAATAAGTGGGTAAGGATCATGATTAAACCACACAATTAAACACAATATAAAACATAAAATAGTGGTTTATCATATATATTGCGAGAAAGCCCAGGATGGCTACTTTCCAACGCAATTGAGAGCGCGCCAATTGGGCTTCTGTAGCTCCAGAAAATCCGCTTCGAGTGCATGGAGGTCAGAATCCAACAGCATCTACAGTCCTTTTTCAGCCTCTGAATGAGATTTTTGCTCAGGTCCCTCAATTTTAGCCAGAAAATACCTGAAATCACAGAAAAATACACAAACTCATAGTAAAGTCCAGAAATGTGATTTTTATTTAAAAACTAATAAAAATATAATAAAAACTAACTAAAACATGCTAAAAACATACTAAAAACAATGCCAAAAAGCGTATAAATTATCCGCTCATCAGGAGGCTTCTTTAGTACTGCCTGATGCAGCTTGTATTTCAGTCAGACTCTGAGAAATCATATTGACTTGCTGAGTCAATATTTTGTTCTGAGCCAATATGGCATTCAGAGTATCAATCTCAAGAACTCCTCTCTTCTGAGTTGTCCCATTATTCATAGGATTTCTTTCAGAAGTGTACATGAACTGATTATTTGCAACCATTTCAATGAGTTCCTGGACTTCTACAGGCATCTTCTTCAGATGAAGAGATCCACCAGCAGAGTGGTCCAATGACATCTTAGACAATTCAGACAGACCATCATAGAATATACATAAGATGCTCCATTCTGAAAGCATGTCAGAAGGACACCTTCTGATCAATTGCTTGTATCTTTTCCAAGCTTCATAGACGGATTCACTTTCCTTCTGTCTGAAGGTTTGGACTTCCACTCTAAGCTTGCTCAACTTTTGAGGTGGAAAAAATTTGGCCAAGAAGGCATTGACCAACTTTTCCCAAGAGTTCAGGCTTTCTTTAGGTTGTGAGTCCAACCATATCCTAGCTCTGTCTCTTACAGCAAAGGGGAAAAGCATAAGCCTGTAGACCTTAGGATTAACCCCATTGGTCTTAACAGTGTCACAAATTTGCAAGAATTCAGCTAAGAACTGATAAGGATCTTGCAATGGAAGTCCATGAAACTTGCAATTCTACTGCATTAAAGAAACTAATTGAGGCTTAAGCTCAAAGTTGTTTGCTCCAATTGCAGGAATTGAGATGCTTCTTCCATAGAAGTCAGAAGTTGGTGCAGTAAAGTCACCAAGCACTTTCCTTGCATCTCCACCATTGTTGTTATTTTCGGCTGCCATCTCTACCTCTTTTTCAAAATATTCTGTTAGGTCCTCTCTAGAGTGTTGTGCTTTAGCTTCTCTTAGCTTCCTATTTAGAGTCCTTTCAGGTTCAGGATCAACTTCAACAAGAATGTTGTTATCATTGTTCCTGCTCATATGAAAAAGAAGAGAACAGAAAAGAAGATGAATCCTCTATGTCACAGTATAGAGATTCTTTTATGTGTGCAGAAGAATAGAAGAGTAGAATGAAGAAGGGAGAAGAAGAAGAATTCGAACACAGAGAGTGGGAGAGGGTTCGAATTATAAATAGAAGAGAAGTGTTAGTAAATAAATAAAATAAATAGAAAGAGATGAGAGAGTGTGTGTATTCAAATTTTTAATTAAAAGAAAAGAAAAATATTTTTGTTTTTATTTTAATTATTGGTTAGAATTCGAAAATTAAAAGGAGAAATAAAATAAAATTAGAATTTAAAACAATTAGTTAATTAAAAAGAATTTTGAAAATGGGGTTAGTAGTTTTTGAAAATTAGAGAGGGAGAGAGAAAGGTAGTTAGGTGGTTTTGAAAAAGATAAGAAATGGTAAAACAAACAAAAATTAAAACAAACTAATCAAGTGGTTAATTGAAAAAGATTTGAAAATCAATTTTGAAAAGATAAGAAGTTAGAAAAGGATTTTGAAATTGAATTTTGAAAACAATATGATTGAAATTCATTTTGAAAAAGATTTGAAAAGGAAATTAAAAAGATTTAATTTTTGAAGTTAAAGTTGATTACTTGACTAAGAAGAAACTAAAAGATATGATTCTATAATTTAAAGATTGATCATTTCTTAATAGACAAGTAACAACTTGAAAATTTGTTTGAATCTAAACATTAAATGTTAGTAATGATTTCGAAAATATGGAATAAAATTAAGAAAAAGATTTTGAAAATTAATTTTGAGATTTTCGAAAACATGAAAGAAAAATGAAAAAAAAAGATTTGATTTTGAAAAAGATCTGAAAAAGATAGAATTTTTAAATTGAAATTTTGACTTGATTAACAAAAACAACTAAATTTTAAAACTTTTGACTAAATCAACCCAAAATTTCGAAATTTATGAGTAAAATAAGGGAAAGATATTATTTTTTATTTTTTAAATTTTAATAAGGAGAGAGAAAAACACAAAATGACACAAAACATAAAAATTTGAGATAAAAAAAAACAATATGCAAGAACACTTTGAATGTCAAGATGAACACCAAGAACACTTTGAAGATCATGATGAACACCAAGAACATATTTTTGAAAATTTTTAAGAAAAGAAAAATATGCAAGACACCAAACTTAAAAATTTTTAAATTTTAGACACTAGTAATTCAAAAATGCATATGAAATACAAGAAAAGACACCAAACAAGAAAATTTAAAGATCAAACAAGGAAAATCATCAAGAACAACTTGAAGATCAATGAAGAACACAATGCATATATTTTCGAAAATTAAAGAAAAATTAAAACATGCAATTGACACCAAACTTAAAACTTGACACTAAACTCAAACAAGAAACATAAATTTTTTTTTGGTTTTTATGGTTTTATTAAATTTTTTTTTTTGAAAATTATTTTGGAAAAAAGAAATAAAGGGATACAAAATTTTTAATAAGAATTCTAGGAATCATGCAATGCTAGTCTAAAGCTTCGGTCCAAAAGAATTAGACATGGCCAAATGGCCAGCCAAGCTTTAGCAGAGCATTACATACAATAGCCAAATTGATGGGAACCAAAAGACTCCTGCAAAGATAAGTGGAAACCTCGGTCCAAAAGATTAGACATGGCTTAACAGCCAACCAGGTTTCAACATATCTTATGAAACTCTAGAATTCATTCTTAAAAATTCTGAAGAACAAATCTTTTTTCTTTGAATTTTTCGAAACATATATATTTTTTTATTATTTTTTCAAAAATAAAAAAATAAAAAATAAAAAACTTAAACATAAAATAAAATTACCTAATCTAAGCAACAAGATGAACCGTTAGTTGTCCAAACTCGAACAATCCCCGGCAACGGCGCCAAAAACTTGGTGTGGGAAATCGTGATTCACACTTTTCATATCTTCGCACAACTAACCAGCAAGTGCACTAGGTCGTCCAAGTAATAAACCTTACGTGAGTAAGGGTCGATCCCACGGAGATTGTCGGCTTGAAGCAAGCTATGGTCATCCTTGTAAATCTCAGTCTGGCGGATTCAAATGGTTGTGAGGTTTTGATAATTAAAAGATAAATAAAAGATAAAATAAAATAAGGTTACTTATGTAATTCATTGGTGGGAATTTCAGATAAGCGTCTGGAGATGCTTTGTTGCTTCTGAACCTCAGCTTTCCTATTGCCTTCTTCCAACCATACATGCTCCCTTCCATGGCAAGCTGTAGGATCCTCTCAGTGAAAATGGTCCTCTACGGTTTCTGCACGGCTAATCAACTGTCGGATTTCTCGTCTCGGATGAAAAATACCAGGCACAGCTACCGCATGGCTAATCATCTATCGGTTCCCGCTAGCGTCGGAATAAGATCCATTGATCCTTTTGCACACTGTCACTGCGCCCAACATTCGCAGGTTTGAAGCTCATCATAGTCATCCCTTCCCAGATCCTACTCGAAATACCACAGACAAGGTTTAGACTTTCCGAATCCCAGTTAGAAAAGGATTTTGAAATTAAATTTTGAAAAAGATATGATTGAAATTCATTTTGAAAAAGATTTGAAAAGGAAATTAAAAAGATTTGATTTTTGAAATTAAAGTTGATTACTTGACTAACAAGAAACTAAAAGATATGATTCTATAATTTAAAGATTGAACCTTTCTTAATAGGTAAGTAACAACTTGAAATTTTTTAATCTAAACATTAAATGTTAGCAATAAATTCGAAAATATGAAATAGAAATTAAGAAAAAAATTTTGAAAATTAATTTTAAAATTTTCGAAAATATTAAGAAGAAAAATGAAAAAGATTTTGAAAAATTTTAAGAAAGAATTCGAAAATATTAAGAAAAAAAGTGGAAAAGATTTGATTTTTGAAAAAAAGATTTGAAAGGATAAAGTTTTTAAATTGAGATTTTGACTTGACTAACAAGAAACACTAAAATTTAAAACTTTTGACTAACTCAACCCAAAATTTCGAAATTTATGAGTAAAATAAGGGAAAGATATAATTTTTTTTTTTTGAATTTTTAATGAGGAGAGAGAAAAATAACAAAATGACACAAGACATAAAAATTTAAGATCAAAACAAAAAATGCATGCAAGAACACTTTGAATGTCAAAATGAACACCAAGAACACTTTGACGATCATGATGAACATCAAGAACATATTTTTGAAAATTTTTAAGAAAAGAAAAACATGCAAGACAACAAAGTTAGAAATTTTTAATGTCTAGACACTATTAATTCGAAAATGCATATGAAAAACAAGAAAAGACACAAAACAAGAAACACAAATATTTTGGTTTTTATGATTTTATTAAATTTTTTTCGAAAATATTTTTTTTTTGGAAAAGGAAAATAAAGAGATATAAAATTTTTAATAAGAATTCCATGATTCGTGCAGTGTTAGTCTAAAGCTCCGGTCCAACAGAATTAGACATGGCCAATGGCCAGCCAAGCTTTAGCATAAAAATACAAACATGTCCTTTCTACAATGGAAAGTCGAAATGATAAACCACTATTTTATGATTTATCTTGTGTTTTATTGAGTGGTTTTTATCAAGCCTTTACCCACTTATTCATATGATTTGCATGATTTTATAATCCCTTCCTAGTATTGTTTTATGATTGAAAACTTGTTTCCTAGAGATCTTTAATTAGTATATTTTAATTCTTCTTTATACCATTCAATGCCGTGATCCGTGTGTTAAGTGTTTCAGGCTTTATAGGGCAGGAATGGCTTTGAGAATGGAGAGGAAGCTTGCAAAAATGGAAGGAACACAAGAAACTAAGAAGATGACCAGCGAACGCCGACGCGTGCGGATGGCTCACGCAAGCGCGCAGAATAGAGAAAATTGTAGCGACGCATGCGCGTGCTTGACGCATATGCGTGGATTGGAGTCTGCACAAAAGACGCGAACGCGTGGACGACACGTACGCGTGACAAGGAAAAATGCCAAATGACGCGCACGCGTGACTGACGTGTACGCGTAAGCTGCGCGATCTGCAAAATTAACAGAAAACGCTGGGGGCGATCTTGGGCCACATTTTGACCCAGTTTTTGGCCCAGAAACACAGAATAAAGCCAGGGAACAAGCAGAGACTCAACACACAGAGATATACACACTCACATATTCTCATTAGGATAGTTTTTAGGTTTCTAGATCTGAATCTAGAGAGAAACTACTCTTCCTCTAGGTTCTGTTTACATTCATAGATTATTGCTTTTGCTTTTGGATACTGAAGAGTCATCACCTCCGTTGAAGATACTATTCTAGTTTGTTTCCTTACTCTTTTATTTATTTATTCCATATTCATAATTATTGTTTAAAGTGGTAATTGGAATATTTTCATGGATTGTTAATGCAAAGGATTACTTTTATTTTTAATTAATTTCAATCCCTATTTTATTTGATTTATTATGTCTTCTTCTTATATTTCTACAAGCGTTATATTCATGTCAATGGAGTTGATTCCCTACTTGACATGCGGTTAATTAAAAGGAGACACTTGAGTTGGAATGCTTAAGTGATGGTTAAATTGGAAGTTGTTGGCTAGTTCTGTATTTACTAACGCTAGACCTTCCCATGGGAAAGGACTAGGATTTGCGAATAAGAGTTAGCTCAATCACTTGACTTTCCTTTATTTAGTAAGGGTTAACTAAGTGAAAACAACAACCTTTTTGATACTACACTTAAGAGATCCCAACAAGGATAGAACTTCCGATTAATCATTCCTCCAGTCAAGGCTTTTTATTTAGAATATTATAAATCTCTTTTAATTTTCATTGCACTGAATTACAATTGTTTATTTTCTGTTAATCAATTCTTAAAACTCTCGGAAAACCCCTGATTAATAAATTAGCACGCTTTCTAGCAACTCGTTGGGAGATGACCTGGGATTCATACTCCCAGTATTTTTATTCTAAACCTTTTTTTGTGACAACCTTTCTAAATTGATGAGGCGGATTTTAGCTGGTTAAGGGCTATACTCGCAACGCTGTTCTTATATTACAATCTCTTAATTGGTCTAACTTCTGCCGCTCGTCAAGAAACCTTGGTCCAAAAGATTAGACATGGCTTAACAGCCAGCCAAGCTTCAACATATCTCAAGAAGCTCTAGAATTCATTCTTAAAAATTCTGAAGAACACATTTTTTTTGTTTTGAATTTTTCGAAAACTAAAAATTTTTTTGTAATTTTTTTCGAAAATAAAAATAAAAAGCTTAAACATAAAATAAAATTTCCTAATCTAAGCAACAAGATGAACTGTCAGTTTTCCAAACTCGAACAATCCCCGGCAACGGCACCAAAAATTTGGTGTGCGAAATTGTGATTCACACTTTTCACAACTCTGCACAACTAACCAGCAAGTGCACTGGGTCGTCCAAGTAATACCTTACGTGAGTAAAGGTCGATCCCACGGAGATTGTCGGCTTGAAGCAAGCTATGGTTATCTTGTAGATCTCAGTCAGGCGGATTCAAATGGTTATGAGTATTGATAATTAAAAGATAAATAAACATAAAATAAAATAAAGATACTTATGTAATTCATTGGTGGGAATTTCAGATAAGCGTTTGGAGATGCTTTGTTGCTTTTGAACCTCTGCTTTCCTATTGTCCTCTTCCATTCATGCGTGCTCCCTTCCATGGCAAGCTGTATGATCATCTCGGATGAAAAATACCAGGTACAGTTACCACACGGATAATCATCTGTCGGTTCCCGCTAGCATCGGAATAGGACCCTTGTCCTTTTGCACATTGCCACTGCACCCAACATTCGCAAGTTTGAAGCTCGTCACAGTCATCCCTTCCCAGATCCTACTCGGAATACCACAGACAAGGTTTAGAATTTCCGGATCTCAAGAGATACACACTCAAGCTGTCGCCCAATGACTACGTTAAGCTCAGATAGAACGGAAGTGGTTGTCAGGCACGCGTTCATATAATTGAGAATAATGATGAGTGTCATGGATCATATCATTCTCCAGATTGAAGTACGAGTGAGTATCTTAGAAATAGAATCAAGTGTGATTGAATAGAGAATAGTAGTAATTGCATTAATTCATGAAGAACAGCAGAGCTCCCCACATTAATCTATGGGGTGTAAAAACTCCACCGTAGAAAATACATAAGTGAAAATAGTCTAGGCATGGCCATGAGGTCAGCCTCCAAATGTAACATAAAAGTGATCAAAAGATCAAAAGTCGATCAAAAGATATAAAATAAATCTCTAAAAGTAGTTTTTATACTAAACTAGTAACCTAGGTTTACAGAAAATGAGTAACTAAGTGCAGATAGTGCAGAAATCCACTTCTGGGACCCACTTGGTGTGTGCTTGGGCTGAGCATTGAAGCTTTCACGTGCATAGGCTGTTCTTGGAGTTAAACGCCAGCTTGGGTGCCAGTTTGGGCATTTAACTCCAATTTTGGTGCCAGTTCTGGCGTTTTATGCCAGAAAGTTTTAGGCTGGCTTTTAGCGCCAGTTTGGGCCATCAAATCTCGAAAAAAGTATGGACTACTATATATTGATGGAAAGCCCAAGATGTCTACTTTCCAACGCAATTGAGAGCATGCCAATTAGGCTTCTGTAACTCCATAAAATCTACTTTGAGTACAGGAGAGTCAGAATCCAACAACATCTGTAGTCCATTTTCAGCCTCTAAATCATATTTTTGCTCAGGTCCCTCAATTTCAGCCAGAAAATACCTGAAATCACAGAAAAATACACAAACTCATAGTAAAGTCCAGAAATGTGATTTTTGAATAAAAACTAATAAAAAGTATAATAAAAAGTAACCAAAACATACTAAAAAATATGTAAAAATAATGCCAAAAAGGGTATAAATTATCCGCTCATCACTGCTCTCAAGTATCTCATGTCTAAACAGGATTCAAAACCAAGGCTTATTAGGTGGGTGCTGCTGCTACAAGAGTTTGATATTGAAGTGAGAGATAGTGATGAGTCCAATTCACACCCCCATTCAAAAAAATTGGTGAATTAGTTCTTTTGGCAAGCACACAAAATTATCGTCAAGTAATAACCCACAGTGGAGTGGGATCGTATCCACAGAGATTGGCAAATTTGAGCAATTTTTATCAATTGATGAATTAGTCAAGCGAAACAGATAGATTGTGATTTGCAGATAAATGGAAGAAATGTAAATGACTAAAATGTAAAGGAAAGCAATAAAGTACAGAAATGGAAATAACAGAATGTAAAGTACAGAATCATAAATGACTTGAATGTAAACGGGGATGGAGAATTGCAGAATGTAAAAATAAGCTATACAGAAAGTGGTAGATAAGAATGGGGAAATTCATTGAGATTACGAGATGTTGTCTCTTTGGATCAACTTCAGCTTATATCCTCTTCAATCATGCAATTCATTGACCTCTTGGCAATCATGATTGATTGAGCCCCAATCCCTTGGTGACTCAATCTCTCAGATCTTGATCAATAGCCAATTCCTTGGTCTAATTGTTCATGAAGAGAGATATGCTTGGTCCCTGATTATACCACACATTATCATAGGTTCAAGTAGAGGGAGGATTATATGTCACCATATCCAAACATCAAAACCCAGATCCTACTCAATTTTGAGAAGGGATTTCAAGCATGGTTTCATGTTTCCTTTCCCAAGGTTCCCATGAAACCCATTTTGCATTCAATCTCTTTCCCAAGATAATTGAACACTAAGCATTAAGAATGAAATTCCTTCTAGCAAATCAAAGAGATGATGAAGAGAAGAAGAATTTCACTATCATCAATCCATCAAGTACAACAGAGCTCCCTCTCTCAATGAGAGGGAATTTAGCTACTAATAGCTCAAAGAAAAGTACTCAAAGTAAAGAAGATGATGAAGTGTAAAAGTGAATCTAAAACTGCTATCTCTAACTGCTTAACCCCCTCTTCAATACTTCTTGGGGGTATTTATACTACTCCTAGCAAAAAATAAAAGAATTACAAAAGTGAAAAAGGAAAATTACATTTTGGAGGGAAAATAAACTCAATAAGCATGACTTCCCAGCTGGCGTGTGATTGGCGCTTCAGTGGCATGTCACATGCTCCCTCAATTCTGGCTTGGCGTGGCACGCTCAATCCCTCAAGTGGCACGCTCGCCTTCAATGACACCCCTGGCGTGCCACGCCTTCGAGCTCAAGTGGCATGCCCAGGGTCTTTTAATGCCCAGGTAGCATGGCGTGCCACGCCTTTGAGCTTAAGTGGCATGCCTCAGCCTTTTTCCACTTCTCTTTGCCTCTGGAAACTTGGACTAGCGTGGGACGCCCAGGGTATGGTGTGCCACGCCCTTGTTGCATGCTTGACCAAGCTCTCTGGGAAGTTGAACTAGCGTGGCACGCCTAGGGTCTGGCATGCCACGCCCCTTTGTGAACAAGTGACTCCTCTATTTGGCGTGCCACACCACGAACTCAAGTGGCACGCCCCAATGGTTCTTTTACTCTCTGAATGACACTAGCGTGCCACGCCTGGGATTCAAGTGGCACGCCCAAGTGAGGAATAGTGGATGGCGTGCCACGCCTTCGACACCAAGTGGCACACCCCATGTATTTGGCCTCCTTCACCCTCTCTGGAAACTTATACCAGCGTGCCACGCCCATAATCTTGCCTTCGTTCCAGTAGCTGGTGTGCCACGCCCAGTACTCAAGTGGTACGCCACAGTGAGATTCTTGGGTTGGCGTACCACGCCATCGACATCAAGTGGCACACCCAGCCCTTGCTTTAGCCTCTTTGTGCATTGGCGTGCCACGCCTGGTCGCTCAAATGGCACGCCTATGTGAGATTTAGAGCCTGGCGTGCCACGCCTTCGACTTCAAGTGGCACGCCCTGTCTTCAATTGCCTTCAACCCCTTCTCTAGATTTTTGTACTAGCGTGCCCGCCATGCTGTTCAAGTGGCACGCCCATACATTTGTGGACTCATCAAGCTTGGCGTGCCACGCCCGGATCCTCAAGTGGCACGCCCAAATGACTTTTTGGAGTTGGCGTGCCACGCCTTCGATACCATGTGGCACGCTATAGTGAAGGTTCCCCCTAGAGTGATGAGTTGGCGTGCCACGCCCCTTGGCTCAAGTGGCACGCCCATAGTGGCTGATGGGTTAGGCGTGCCACGCCCAACATGGCGTGCCACGCCCCTTTTGTGTCCTCCATTGTTGCTCTCTGGAACTTTGTACTAGTGTGCCACGCCCAGTTCCTGGCGTGCCACACCCAAATGAATGCTTGGGAATTCTTCTCTGCAATTTAGTACTGGCATGCCACGCCCAGCTCTTGGCGTGCCACGCCAGTGCATTTTTGTGGCGTTTGTTCCAAGTGACATGCCAGTTTCACATGCCCAGCTTCTTTGTTGCTTTCTTCCCATTTTTATGCCTTTTTCACCTGAAATTCAGCACAACTCATCTCAAAGTAATGTACCATAATATCCATCAAATAATGCATGAATTGTACTGATCAAATGAGATTTATGCTCTTTTATGTTCCTCTTTATGCAAGAAAGAAGGGTAAATGTTGCAAGTCATCACAACACCAAACTTAAGCTTTGCTTGTCCCAAGCAAATCAATGTGAGTAGCCCTTTTATAAATTGAGACCTTGGCCTTTGAATGAATGCAACATAACTAAGGATAGGATTAAGTGTTCACACATGTATGAATGTTTTAATGTCATGAAAAACTATTAGATCCTTGAGGGTTCTTTCAAGTATAAGCTTCAGAGGTCCTTTCTATTGATTGTCACCTTAAAGTAGTAAGAGTTGTTTCACTTTCTCTTTGGTTGTGCTTTCTTGACCACAACTCTAAGTGTTTTGTCTCAAGACATCCCTTTAATTAAGCTTTCAATTAGCACTCCTAAACCAGTTATCTTTAGGGTACTGGGTGTTGAATCACCCCTAAGAATCTACTTGCCTAGGCCTCTTCTTGACACATCTTCACCACAAGCATCTACTAGGATCCTTAACCCTCCTTTTTTGAGCTTTTTAATGTTTCTTTTCCATCCAAGTAGTTGATGCTTAGAGCCTTGGGTCTTTATTGCTTACTACTTCATGGTTCTATGGATATTCAAGGAACACCCTTTAACCTTTTCTTGTTATACCTTCTAAGACTAGTTACATTCCATGACTTATTTTCTTTTTAGTTCATTCAAGGTTCTACACTTAGTTTCTTATTCCTTAGTTTGTTGGATGATCTATCTTTGGCGTTGGTTTCTCTTACGTCCTGTTTTTGCACAACTAACAGTAACTCTTATGGAAACAAACTATACTTTGTTTATGTTGAAGAAGACTTGAAATACATTGCATTTTCTTTCTTGTAATCTAAAGGACTCATAAAGACTTCAAACATGAAATAAAACTAAGAAGAAAACCTAAACTATCCTAGCATGACTATTTATTTTGACAGAAAATAAATCAACAAAAACATACACATGATTTCAGAAATTAGAGATTGTCAAACATGGGACTCAACAACCTTAAGCAGCTTCATCTTCAGTTCATTGGCCCCTTTCCTTTGTCCTTATTCTTGGAAGGGGAAGAGCCACCTTCATCTTGCATGGAGGAATGATGAGAGGATAATTTATACGCTTTTTGGCATTGTTTTTACATAGTTTTTAGTATGATTTAGTTAGTTTTTAGTATATTTTTATTAGTTTTTAAATAAAATTTACATTTCTGGACTTTACTATAAGTTTGTGTGTTTTTCTGTGATTTCAGATAATTTCTGGCTGAAATTGGGGGACTTGAGCAAAAATCAGATTCAGAGGCTGAAGAAGGCACTACAAGAAAAAAGGTTTATGGACACGCTTTTTTTTTGCTACGCTTTAAAAGCGTGGCCAAAAGTGGTCTATGGCCACGCTTTTGTGAGGGTGGCGCTTGAATAGAGATTTGGCCACGTTTTTTATTGCTACGCTTCAAAAGCGTGGCGAAAAAGGTCAATGGCCACGCTTTTTTGAGGGTGGCAGTTGATGCAAGATTTAGCCACGTTTTTTTCTGCGACGCTTATAAAGCGTAGCCATAGAGAGATTTTGGCACGCTTTTAAAGCGTGGCAACAAAAATCTATTATTGTAGCGTTTGAAAAGCGTAGCCGTTTCCTAGAAGCCTTTTGGCACGCTTCAAAAGCGTGGCCAAAAGGTTACCTCAGAAAAAAAAAATAAAAAATGTTTGAGTCTCTTGTAACTTAAAACTTTTTGGGATTAAAGAATAAAGAGCTCGTATACTAACTCCTTCATCAGAAGCTCCTTCGAAGACCCTAAACCCTAACTCCTCCTTCTTCAAACATTATTAAGCCCTAACTCCTGCGACGACGAACCACTCCTGCGACGACGGCACCCCTGCGACGACGAACCACTCCTGCGACGACGGCACTCCTGCGACGACGGCACCCCTGCGACGACGAACCACTCCTGCGACGACGACACTCTGTGAAGAACCTAGCTGCGCTCGCGATGCCTCCGCCGGTTCCGGCACCCCTAACCCTCATTCTGCGGTGACTCTCTTGCAGTGACTCCCTCCGCTCAGTTGCCGTCGCAAACTTGCCGACGATGAAGCCTTTGCCGCCGCTCCCTTCCGTTTCTGCAAACCCTTGACTCGTTCGGCGCCGCTCCCTTCCTGCTTAGCTTTGGAAGAAAGTAGACTCTCCACGCATTTGAAAAGTCCTGTTCTTTGTAAGTCCTGTTCTTATTCCTTTAATTTCTTTTATTTCTTTTTTATTTCACACTTTCTGTAAAAGATTTGAAAAGAACTAGGGGACAATTTTTTATACTTCCAAAATAAGGGTTGTTTTCGTAACTAGAGTTAGTGCAATGCGAAGTATTGAAAATTTGTTAATAAGGTTTTGGCTATTCACTTTTGGATCGCCAGGTTATTCCTGGATACGGACATGGTGTTTTGCACAAAACAGATCCAAGATACACATGCCAGAGGGAGTTTGCTTTGAAGCATTTGCCAAATGATCCATATTTCCAGCTGGTAATTGTTTATTTCCTAATGTCAATATTATTTCCTAGGGGAGTTAATGAGCCAACAAATGTTGTAACTAACCTTCCAAATGGTGAATATTTGGAGAAGCATTTTCTCGTGTGATCTTTGTCATTGAAGTTACTGAGTGCCTTGTTGATTGGTTGAGTTTTTCTGTAGCACGATTGGAATTGTTGGTGCTAATTGGAGGCTTCCATGAATTTCCAAAGCTTTTATTTGTCACTGAGGTCTGAAAAAGGATAAATATTTAAACTAGAATAAAACATTATGAGTAGCAAGTCTGAATATTTAAACTTAATTAAATGACGTTATGATAATATATGTATAGGAAATATAATATCTGTTGGAACTTGGTGAGAGGAAAGAGTGTGAATGGAAGAGTTGGAAGTTGAAACCTGTAGGGGCTAGTTATTCCTACTATATTCATCTGTGCTAACAGATTGCAAGCTTCTGTCTTTATTTTCTGACTCGTTTTCTGTCTAATTATATAAACACATACTGAAAAGGGTTCAACATAGACTCAGAAATCAAAATGCAGTACATAAAAGAAACTGACCAATCCACCTCATAGTTAACTTGTCTTTCTATCAAAGTAAAGACCCCTCTGTTCATTGCATTTGTTGCTCATTCATTGAACACTAGCTTGCTATGCATGTGTGTGTGTGAATTGGGATAGTGTGTTGAATTAACAGAACCAGACAACCAGTGGTTGTTGGTAGTACATGGTAGAGTGAATGAACCATTTTTTTGTATGTGCTGATTTTTTAATAATTCAGTTAAATAGTCCTTTAAAGAAATTGGTTAAAATAGTGGAAAACATAAAAAATAGTGAAAGGCAAATCTTCGTGCTTTTTTAGTAAATCTTCGATCATCATTTAACTGAAACCATCTTACAAAATTTTACTAATAGCAAGTTCAAAATGGGTCTACTAATTTTCATTGAATGTTATGTGCTGTCTGAATTTATGTTTTATTGTTGAATTTTTTATAGCTCTCAGGAAATCCAAGTTCTGGGTTGATTCTTTTCTGGTTCAGTAAGACGAGTTCTCAGGAAAAGTCTCTGATTGATTTTTTATGTCTCATCTTTTTTTTTCCCTACTCTAAGTTGACATATCTTTTGATTTGCATGATTAGGCTGCAAGGGAAACTGGTGCACTTCAAGAAGCAAAGGACAACTTTAAGAAACGGTGGAGCAACTCACCTGGCATCTCCAACTAGAAAAAAGTTTGCGGGTGAGAGTGTTGTTCGTTTTGCTGTTAGATATAAGTTGGTGGACTTTGTTATTTTGATACCTTTACAAAATCATGCATACTGTAACTCCGGAAGAAAACTATGTTGAATTCTGCAGACCAACCTCGAAGAGTCCAAAGCACAAGAGATATCAAATCTGCAGAATTCATTACAGGAGATGCAGGGTAAACGTGATGAAACCAATGCTCTGCAGGGTAAACTTGATGAAACCAATGCTCTGCTTGTCAAGGAGCGAGAGAATGTAGAGAAGGTTATCATCGAAGCAACTCCGGTTATCCAAGAAAAGGAGGTTATTGCTGAAGACACTGCAAAGATTGATGCACTAACAGTGGAAGTTGAGAGGCTAAAGGTAACCATGTTCAACATTTCAAATCTTTTACTATAGCAAAGATTGTATCTGTTCTGTTTTATTATTAGTTATTATAGCAATTGGATATCATGGAATTAATATATTTAGAGTGACAGATAATTAAAAGAAAATGGAAAAAAGTAATTAGTATATAGTTATTACTTGTTTCAATTTATGTGGAGTTTAATATGGTGAATAATTAGGGATTAATTTGATTTGATTTGTGTGATGAAGGGACCCAGAATTTGGATGGTGAAGAATCCGAAGATGCATCACTTCTACTTTCTTTAGCTAAGGCATGACTTCTTTAATATTGATGGTTATTTCTAGTTTATTAACTTATTATTTTATTGTCAAACTTTTTTTTTGGGAGACTAAATTGTGAATGTGTTGAGATGCTAATTGTCCTTGCTATTTGATTTAGGTTTTGCATTAACTATCCTTGATTCTGGGGGATGGGGGGTTCTTAATCCTTTTTCATTTATATCAGTTTCATTTTGTGAAAAACTAAAGTAGACAACTAACTGAGACTTGGGCTAGATGCTTTACTGTGAATTCTTATCCAGATATGTATTACAGGTTTAGACACAATAGACAATACTAGTAATAGTTGAAAAGTACAAATTGGGAAAAGTTCAAATTGTTTAACTAAATACAAAGCTAATAGATAAGATACTCGTGTTTATATGCCTAGGTGCGACGAGAAATCCCTTGAGAATTCATTTTGCAAATGTGCTATGGTCACTGGCGGATATAAAATAACAAAGTCACTTGATCCCGTTGCTGCAAGTCTCAGTAGTGATGCTTTGGCTAAAATTATTTATTCAAGGCTTTTTGACTGGTCATTTCTCTCTGTTATATGTTCTTTCTTTTAGGAGATATGCCTCACCTCTTTTTCATTGTACATGCAAGATAATGATGGTGAAGAGAAAGCACATAAGTAGGGTAAGCCATAGTTATGAATTCTTTTTATACAGCTGCTGTTGTCTATGTTTATCTATTACTTGAAGCCACTATCACTTGGATTTCCTTTTCTAGGCTTGAGTTCTTCATTGGACTAATTTATGCATAATTTAATGGTCTTTAACTTGAATAAGTAGTTCTTAATTTAACACTGTGTGCTTGAATTGTTCAGAGTACTGTGAGAAGTATGCTAAAGCTGAAGATG
The DNA here is from genome assembly GCF_059453495.1 of Arachis ipaensis. Lineage (NCBI taxonomy): Eukaryota > Viridiplantae > Streptophyta > Magnoliopsida > Fabales > Fabaceae > Arachis > Arachis ipaensis. The sequence goes on along the minus strand of NC_142439.1, from coordinate 54,357,512 downwards.
TAGGAGCTGCACCAGAAGAGAAATCAAGTGATGATGAGGAAATAAGTGAAGATCAATATGATTCAAGTGATGAACAGGTTGCTGGTAAAGCAGATCCTTAGCTGCTTCAAATGATGAACTTGGAATTGTGGTCAAAGGGGGAAATCCCCCTTATTGTTGTTCAGTTTCATGTCAATGTAAATAATGTACCATTGATTTCCTGATGCAATCTTAGTTTCTTGTTGTGGTGGCTCTTTCAAATTGATGCATTGTGCTTTTTAGCTTAGCATGGTACTACCATAATATGCACAAATACTCTTCCTGTAACTCATTTAATGCAATGTTCACAACTATTCATCTTTTGATCTTTGAAACTTGTAGAAAAGTCTTCAAACAAATTGATTGACAATTGTTGTTTCTTGACCAGCGACTTAGTCATTGTCTAAATTTTACAATTATCTATGAATTTTATAAGATTTTATTACGGAGATTAAAAAAAAATAACAAAACCTGAATAAACTTATAGCTACGCTTTAAAAGCGTAGCCATATTGTACTGCAGTCATCAACAGCTACGCTTAAAAAATGTAGCGATATCTCAAGCTATTGGCACGCTTTAAAAGCGTAGCGTTATCTCTTGCTGTTGGTACGCTTTAAAAGCGTAGCCCTATCTCTAGCTGTTGGCACGCTTTAAAAGCGTAGCCATATCTCTCACATATGGCCACGCTTGAAAGCGTGGCAATAGATAAAAGCGTAGCGACAAAAAAAGCGTAGCGGTAGGTCACCAAAAGCGTGGCGATAGAGCAACCGGCACCCTTGCAGTTGTGACCCTTTCAAAAGCGTGCCGGTAGCTCAAAAAGCGTGGCGAAAAGCTATCGCTACGCTTTTTTGGACTTTTTGCCACGCTTTAAAAGTGTAGCAAAAAGCTTGTTTTCTTGTAGTGAGGACTGCAGATGCTGTTGGATTCTGACCTCCCTGCATTCAAAGTGGATTTTTTGGAGCTACAGAAGTCTAAATGGCGCGCTCTCAATTGCTTTAGAAAGTAGACATCCAGGGATTTTCAGCAATATATAATAGTACATACTTTGCCTGAGTTTAGACTACGCAAATTGGCGTTCAACGCCAGCTCTCTGCCCTATTCTGGAGTTAAACGGCAGAAACAGGTTGCAAAGCAGAGTTAAACGCCAGAAACAGGTTACAAATTGGCGTTTAACTCCAAAAAGAGTCTCTACACATGAAAGCTCAATGCTCAGCCCAAGCACACACTAAGTGGGCCCGGAAGTAGATTTTTACATCATTTAATTATCTCTGTAAACCCTAGTAACTAGTTTAGCATAAATAGAACTTTTTACTATTATACTAGGTCTTTTTCCCTATATTCGAATTCATATGCCATTTGGGGAGGCTGGCCATTCGGCCATGCCTGGACCTTGTTCTTATGTATTTTCAACGGTAGAATTTTTACACATCATAGATTAAGGTGTGGAGCTCTGCTGTTCCTCATGAATTAATGCAAAGTACTATTGCTTTTCTATTCAAATCAAGCCTATTTCTTCTCTAAGATATTCATTCACACACGAGAACATGATGAATGTGATGATTATGTGACGCTCATCACCATTCTCACCTATGAACACGTGCCTGACAACCACTTCCGTTCTACATGCAAACAAGCTTGAATGTGTATCTCTTAGCCTCCTGATCTACGATCAGAGTCTTCGTGGTATAGGCTAGAATTATTGGCGGCCATTCTTGAGATCCGGAAAGTCTAAACCTTGTCTGTGGTATTCCGAGTAGGATCTGGGAAGGGATGGCTGTGACGAGCTTCAAACTCGCGAGTGCTGGGCGTAGTGACAAATGCAAAAGGATTACTGAATCCTATTCCAGCAGGATCGAGAACCGACAGATGATTAGCCGTGTGGTGATAGTGCATTTTGGACCATTTTTACTGAGAGGACGGGATGTAGCCATTGACAACGGTGATGTCCAACATACAACTTGCCATGGAAAGGAGTATGAAGGATTGGATGAAAGCAGTAGGAAAGTAGAGATTCAGAAGGAACTAAGCATCTCTATACGCTTATCTGAAATTCTCACCAATGAATTACATAAGTATCTCTATCTTTATTTTACGTTTTATTTATCTTTTAATTATTAAAACTCTATAACCATTTGAATTTGCCTGACTGAGATTTACAAGGTGACCATAGCTTGCTTCTAGCCGACAATCTCCGTGGGATCGACCCTTACTCACGTAAGGTTTATTACTTGGACGACCCTGTGCACTTGCTGGTTAGTTGTGCGAGATTGTGAAGAAGAACTAAGATTATGAACATGCGTATTAAGTTTTTAGCGCCGTTACCAAGGAATGAACGATCACTATTTTGTGCACCAAGTTTTTGGCGCCGTTGCCGGGGATTGTTTCAGTTTGGACAACTGACGGTTCATCTTGTTGCTCAGATTAGGTAATTTTATTTTAATTTTAATCTTTTTGTTTTTATTATTCTTATTTTCGAAAAAAAAAATCTTATAAAATCATAAAACCAAAAAATTTGATGTTTCTTGTTTGAGTCTTATGTCAATTTTTAAGTTTGATGTCAATTGCATTTTCTTAAAATTTTCGAAAATTCATGCATGTGTTCTTCATGATCTTCAAGTTGTTCTTGATGATTTTCTATGTTTAATCTTTAATTTTTCTTGTTTCTCATATGCATTTTCAATTTGTTAGTGTCTAAAGTTTGAAAATTTCTAAGTTTGGTGTCTTGCATATTTTCTTTTCTTAACAAAATTTTCAAAAATAAGTCTTGATGTTCATCTTGATCTTCAAAGTATTCTTGGTGTTCATCTTGACCTTCATAGTGTTCTTGCATGCATCATTTGTTTTGATCCAAAATTTTCATGCATTGAGTCTTTTTGATATTTTTCTCTCTCAACATTAAAATTCAAAAATTAAAAAAATTATCTTTCCCTTATTTCACTCATAATTTTTGAAAATTTGGTTTGACTTAGTCAAAAAGTTTTTAAAATTTAATTGTTTCTTATGAGTCAAGTCAAATTTTCAATTTAAAAATTCTATCTTTATCAAATCTTTTTCATTTTTCTTTTATGATTTTTGAAACTTTCAAAATGATTTTCAGAAATCTTTTTCTTATTTTTGTTTCATATTTCTGAAATTAATGCTAACAATTAATGTGATTGATTCAAATATTTTTAGTTTGTTACTTTCCTAATAAGAAAGGTTCAATCTTTAAATTTTAAAATCATATCTTTTTGTTTCTTGTTAGTCAAGTAATCAACTTTAATTTTCAAAATCAAATCTTTTTAAATTTCTTTTTAAAATCTTTTTCAAATTAAATTTCAATCATATCTTTTTAATTTCAATCATATCTTTTTCAAAATCAATTTCAAAATCTTTCATAACTTCTCACCCTTTCAAATTTGATTTTCAAATCTTTTTCAATTAACCACTTAACTTTTTGTTTGATTTTAAAAGTTTACTATTTCAATCATATCTTTTTCAAAACTCCTAACTACTTTTCTCTCTCCAATTTTCAAAAATCACTAACCTTTTTTTAAAATTCTTTTTAATTAACTAATTGTTTTAAAATTCAATTTTATTTTATTTTTTTTATGTTTTCGAATTCTAATTAATTAATTTAATAAAAACAAAAATATTTTCCTTTTATTTTAATTTGAAATTCGAATTCTTCATCTTCTCTCCTCTCCATTCTATTCTCCTATTCTTCTCTTCTTCTACTCATATAAAGGAATCTCTATACTATGACATAGAGGATTCCATATTTTCTTTTCTTTTCTCTTCTTTTTCATATGAGCAGGAACAAGGATAAGAACATTCTTGTTGAAGCTGATCCGGAACCTGAAAGGACTTTGAAGAGGAAGCTAAGGGAAGCTAAAGCACAACTCTTTGGAGAAAATCTGACAGAAATTTTCGAAAAAGATGTAGACATGGCCGAAAATAATAATAATGATGGAGATGCAAGGAGGATGCTTGGTGACTTTACTGCACCAAATTCCATCTTACATGGAAGAAGCATCTCAATCCCTGCCATTGGAGCAAACAATTTTGAGCTAAAGCCTCAATTAGTTTCTCTGATGGAATAGAATTGCAAGTTTCATGGACTTCCATCAGAAGATCCTTTTCAGTTCTTAACTGAATTCTTGCAGATCTGTGATACTGTTAAGACCAATGAGGTTGATCCCGAGGTCTACAGGCTTATGCTTTTCCCATTTGCTGTAAGAGACAGAGCTAGAATATGGTTGGACTTTCAACCTAAAGATAGCCTGAACTCTTGGGATAAGCTGGTCATGGCTCTCTTAGCCAAGTTCTTTCCTCCTCAAAAGCTTAGCAAGCTTAGAGTGGATGTTCAAACCTTCAAACAAAAGAAGGTGAATCCCTCTATGAAGCTTGGGAGAGATACAAGCAACTGACCAAAAAGTGTCCTTCTGACATGCTTTCAGAATAGACCATCCTGGATATATTCTATGATGGTCTGTCTGAATTATCTAAGATGTCATTAGACCATTCTGCAGGTGGATCCATTCACCTAAAGAAAATGCCTGCAGAAGCTCAGGAACTCATTGACATGGTTGCAAATAACCAGTTCATGTACACTCCTGAATGGAATCCTGTGAGTAATGGGACACCTCAGAAGAAGGGAGTTCTTGAAATTGATACTCTGAATGCCATATTGGCTCAGAATAAAATATTAACTCAGCAAGTCAATATGATTTCTCAGAGTTTGAATGGATTGCAAGCTACATCCAACAGTACTCAAGAGGCATCTTCTGAAGAAGAAGCTTATGATCCTGAGAACCCTGCAATAGCAGAGGTGAATTACATGAGGGAACCCTATGGAAATACCTATAATCCCTCATGGAGAAATCATCCAAATTTCTCATGGAAGGATCAACAAAAGCCTCAACAAGGCTTTAATAATGGTGGAAGAAACAGGTTTAGCAATAGCACGCCTTTTCCATTATCTACTCAGCAACAGACAGAGAGTTTTGAGCAGAGTCCATCTAGCTTAGCAAATATAGTCTCTGATCTATCTAAGGCCACTCTAAGTTTCATGAATGAAACAAGGTCCTCCATCAGAAATCTGGAGGCACAAGTGGGCCAGCTGAGTAAAAGGGTCACTGAAACTCCTCCTAGTACTCTCCCAAGCAATACAGAAGAGAATCCAAAAAGAGAGTGCAAGGCCATTACCTTACTTGGTGTGGCCGAACTCAGAGAGGAGGAGAAGGACGTGAATCCTAGTGAGGAAGACCTCCTAGGACGTTCACTGACCAATAAGGAATTTTCCTTTGAGGAACCAAAGGAATCTGAGGCTCATCTAGAGACCATAGAGATTCCATTGAACCTCCTTTTACCCTTCATGAGCTCTGATGAGTATTCATCACCTGAAGAGGATGAAGACATTATTGAAGAGCAAGTTGGTAAATACCTTGGTGCAATCATGAAGCTGAATGCCAAATTATTTGGTAATGAGACTTGGGAAGATGAACCTCCCTTGCTCACTAATGAACTGAATGCATTGGATAGGCAGAAATTACCTCAAAAGAAACAGGATCCTGGTAAATTCTTAATACCCTGTACCATAGGCACCATAACCTTTGAGAAGGCTCTGTGTGACCTGGGGTCAGGCATTAACCTTATGCCACTCTCTGTAATGGAGAAACTTGGGATCTTTGAGGTACAAGCTGCCAGAATCTCATTAGAGATGGGAGACAACTCAAGAAAACAGGCTTATGGACTAGTAGAGGACGAGCTAGTAAAGGTTGAAGGCCTTTACATCCCTGCTGATTTCATAATCCTAGACACTGGGAAGGATGAGGATGAATCCATCATCCTTTGAAGACCCTTCCTAGCCACAGCAAAAGCTGTGATTGATGTGGACAGAGGAGAGTTGGTCCTTCAACTGAATGAGGACAACCTTGTGTTTAAAACTCAAGGATCTCCTTCTGTAACCATGGAGAGTTAGCATGAAAAGCTTCTCTCACTGCAGAGTCAACCAAAGCCCCCACAGTCAAACTCTAAGTTTGGTGTTGGGAGGCCACAACCAAACTCTAAGTTTGGTGTTGAACCCCCACAGTCAAACTCTAAGTTTGGTGTTGGGAGGTCCCAACGATGCTCTGAACATCTGTGAGGCTCCATGAGAGCTCACTGTCAAGCTATTGACATTAAAGAAGCGCTTGTTGGGAGGCAACCCAATGTTATTTAATTATATCTATTTATTTTCCATTGCTATTTTATGTTTTCTTTAGGTTGATGATCATGTGAAGTCACAAAAAAAACTACTGGAAAATCAAAAACAGAATGAAAAACAGCATTAAAAATAGCACAACCTGGAGGAAGAGCATTCTTGCGTTTAAATGCCAGATACAAGCATCTGTCTGGCGCTTAACAGCAGAAACAAGCACCAAGTTGGCGTTTAACGTCAGAAACATGCATCAACCTGGCATTAAACGCCAGAAACAGGCTACATTTGGGCGTTTAACGCCAAAAACAGGCAGCAGTCTGGCGTTAAATGCCAGTATTGCATACAAAGGGCATTTTGCAAGCCTAATTGGAGCAGGGATGCTAAGTCCTTGACCCCTCAGGATCTGTGGACCCCATAGGATTCCCACCTACCCCACCTCTTCTTCTCTCCTTTTCACACCTTTTCATAACACTCTTCCCCACCTACCCTTCACCAATCACCTCCATACCTCTTTCCCAAATTCCCTTAACCACTCACATCCATCCATCCTTCCTCATAAACCCCACCTACCTCCAAAATTCAAATTATTTTCCCTCCCAAACTCAACCCTAATGGCCGAAACCTACCACCCACCCCACCCCTATATAAACCCCTCAACACTACTCCATTTTCACACATTACAACCATCACTTCTCCCCCTTGGCCGAATAAACCTTCTCCCACTATCTCTTCCATTTTTCTTCTTCTCCTTCTTTCTTTCTTCTTTTGCTCGAGGATGAGCAAACATTTTAAGTTTGGTGTAGTAAAAGCATTGCTTTTTGTTTTTCCATAACCATTAATGGCACCTAAGGCCAGAGAAACCTCAAGAAAGAGGAAAGGGAAGGCAATTGCTTCCACCTCTGAGTCATGGAAGATGGAGAGATTCATCTCAAAGGTCCATCAAGACCACTTCTATGAAGTTGTGGCCAAGAAGAAAGTGATGCCCGAGGTTCCTTTCAAGCTCAAAAAGAATGGGTATCCAGAGATCCGACAAGAGATTAGAAGAAGAGGGTGGGAAGTTCTCTCTAATCCTATTCAACAAGTCGGGATCTTAATGGTTCAAGAGTTCTATGCAAACGCATGGATCACTAGGAACCATGATCAAAGTAGGAACCCGAATCCAAAGAATTGGCTTACAATGGTTCGGGGGAAATACTTAGATTTCAGTCGGAAAAATGTAAGATTGGCGTTCAACTTGCCAATGATGCAAGAAAATGCACGCCCCTACACTAGAAGGGTCAACTTTGATCAAAGGTTGGACCAAGTCCTCATGGACATATGTGTGGAAGGAGCTCAATGGAAAGTTGACTCAAGAGGCAAGCCGGTTCAATTGAGAAGACTGGACCTCAAGCCTGTAGCTAGAGGATGGTTGGAGTTCATTCAACGCTCAATCATTCCTACTAGCAACCGGTCTGAAGTTACTATAGACCGGGCCATCATGATCCATAGTATCATGATTGGGGAGGAAGTGAAAGTTCATGAGATTATACCTTAAGAACTCTATAAGGTGGCTGATAAGTCTTCCATTTTGGCAAGGTTAGCCTTTCCTCATCTCATTTGCCACCTCTGCAATTTGGCTGGAATTGACATAGAGGGAGACATCCTCATTGATGAGGACAAGCCCATTACTAAGAAAAGGACAAACAAGAGATCATGGACCACAACAAGAGCATGAGAAAATTCCTCACCATAAAATCCCTGAGATGCCTCAAGGATGCACTTCCCTCCACAAAACTATTGGGAGAAAATCAACACCTCCCTAGGAGAATTAAGTTCCAACATGGGACAACTAAGGATGGAACACCAAGAGCACTCCATCATTCTCCATGAGATTAGAGAAGATCAAAGAGCTATGAGGGAGGAGCAACAAAGACAAGGAAGAGACATAGAGGAGCTCCAGAGCACCATTGGTTCTTCAAGAAGAGGAAGACGCCACCCTCACTAAGGTGGACCCGTTCCTTAATCTCCTTGTTCTTATTTTTTCTCTTTTTCGTTTACTATGCTTTATGTTTTATTTATGTTTGTGTCTTTACTATATGATCATTAGTGTTTAAGTGTCTATGTCTTAAAGCTATGAATGTCCTATGAATCTATCACCTTTCTTAAATGAAAAATGCTTTAATTACAAAAGAACAAGAAGTACGTGAATTTCGAATTCATCCTTGAAATTAGTTTAATTATTTTGATGTGGTGACAATACTTTTTGTTTTCTGAATGAATGCTTGAACAATGCATATGTCTTTTGATATTGTTGTTTATGAATATTAAATATGTTGGCTCTTGAAAGAATGATGAAAAGGAGAAATGTTATTGATAATCTGAAAAATCATAAAATTGATTCTTGAAGCAAGAAAAAGCAGTGAATACAAAAGCTTGCGAAAAAAAAGAAAAGAAAAATGGCAAAAAAAAAAGAGAGAAAGAAAACGAAAAAGCAAGCAGAAAAAGCCAAATGCTCTTTAAACCAAAAGGCAAGAGCAAAAAGCCAATAGCCCTTAAAACCAAAAGGCAAGGGTAAGAAAAAGGATCCAAGGCTTTGAGCATCAGTGGATAGGAGGGCCCAAAGGAAATAAAATCCTAGCCTAAGCGGCTAAACCAAGATGTCCCTAACCATGTGCTTGTGGCGTGAAGGTGTCAAGTGAAAACTTGAGACTGAGTGGTTAAAGTCGAGGTCCAAAGCAAAAAAAGGAGTGTGCTTAAGAACCCTGGACACCTCTAATTGGGGACTCTAGCAAAGCTGAGCCACAATCTGAAAAGGTTCACCCAGTTATGTGTCTGTAGCATTTATGTATCCGGTGGTAATACTGGAAAACAAAGTCCTTAGGGCCACGGCCAAGACTCATAAAGTAGTTGTGTTCAAGAATCAACATACTGAACTAGGAGAATCAATAACACTATCTGAATTCTGAGTTCCTATAGATGCCAATCATTCTGAACTTCAAAGGATAGAGTGAGATGCCAAAACTGTTCAGAAGCAAAAAGCTACTAGTCCCGCTCATCTAATTGGAGCTAAGTTTCATTGATATTTGGAATTTATAGTATATTCTCTTCTTTTTATCCTATTTGATTTTTAGTTGGTTGGGGACAAGAAACAATTTAAGTTTGGTGTTGTGATGAGCGGATAATTTATACGCTTTTTGGCATTGTTTTTACATAGTTTTTAGTATGATTTAGTTAGTTGTTAGTATATTTTTATTAGTTTTTAAATAAAATTCACATTTTTGGACTTTACTATGAGTTTGTGTGTTTTTCTGTGATTTCAAGTAATTTCTGGCTGAAATTCAGGGACTTGAGCAAAAATCAGATTCAGAGGCTGAAGAAGGACTACAGATGCTGTTGGATTCTGACCTCCCTGCATTCAAAGTGGATTTTCTGGAGCTAAAAGAGTCCAAATGGCGCACTCTCAATTGCTTTGGAAAGTAGACATCCAGGGCTTTCCAGGAATATATAATAGTCTATACTTTGCCCGAGTTTACACGACGCAAACTGGCGTTCAACGCCAGCTCTCTACCCTATTCTGGAGTTAAACCCCAGAAAGAGGTTGCAAAGCAAAGTTAAACGCCAGAAACAGGTTACAAACTAGCGTTTAACTCCAAAAAGAGTCTCTACACATTAAATCTCAATGCTCAGCCCAAGCACACACTAAGTAAGCCCGGAAGTGGATTTCTACATCATTTACTTATATCTGTAAACCCTAGTAACTAGTTTAGCATAAATAGAACTTTTTACTATTGTACTAGGTCTTTTTCCCTATATTCGAATTCATATGCCATTTGGGGAGGCTGGCCATTTGGCCATGCCTGGACCTTGTTCTTATGTATTTTCAACAGTAGAATTTCTACACACCATAGATTAAGGTGTGGAGCTCTACTGTTCCTCATGAATTAATGCAAAGTACTATTGTTTTTCTATTCAACTCAAGCCTATTTCTTCTCTAAGATATTCATTCGCACACAAGAACATGATGAATGTGATGATTATGTGACGCTCATCACCATTCTCACCTATGAACGCGTGCCTGACAACCACTTCCGTTCTACATGCAAACAAGCTTGAATGTGTATCTCTTAGCCTCCTGATCTACGATCAGAGTCTTTGTGGTATAGGCTAGAATTATTGGCGGCCATTCTTGAGATCCGGAAAGTCTAAACCTTATCTGTGGTATTCCGAGTAGGATCTGGAAAGGGATGGCTGTGACGAGCTTCAAACTCGCGAGTGCTGGGCGTAGTGACAGACGCAAAAGGATTACTGAATCCTATTCCAGTAGGATCAAGAACCGACAGATGGTTAGCCGTGCGGTGACAGTGCATTTTGGACCATTTTCACTGAGAGGACGGGATGTAGCCATTGACAACGGTGATGCCCAACATACAGCTTGCCATGGAAAGGAGTATGAAGGATTGGATGAAAGTAGTAGGAAAGCAGAGATTCAGAAGGAATTAAGCATCTCTATACGCTTATCTGAAATTCTAATCAATGAATTACATAAGTATCTCTATCTTTATTTTACGTTTTATTTATCTTTTAATTATTAAAACTCTATAACCATTTGAATCCGCCTGACTGAGATTTACAAGGTGACCATAGCTTGCTTCAAGCCGACAATCTCCGTGGGATTGACCCTTACTCACGTAAGGTTTATTACTTGGATGACCCAGTGCACTTGCTGGTTAGTTGTGCGTGATTGTGAAGAAGAACTAAGATTATGAATGTGCGTATTAAGTTTTTAGCGCCGTTACCAAGGAATGAACAATCACGATTTCGTGCACCGAGGAACCTTCTTTTGCTTTCTTGTCTTTGGGTTTCTAGAATCCTAGCCTCCGCATGTATGATTTCACATTTTCCTTGTGCTGGTATGCTATTTCTTCCTGTCTTATGCTGAGTTCCTCCAATTTTTGCACATAGGTAGGGTATTTGGGGTTCATGTTAGCTACTGCATTGCACAGGTACCTCAACTTTGTTTGTGCATAGCAGTCATATTCCCCTCTAGCTACAGTTCCTGCTTCATAAAGATGCCTGAATACAGCTAGGCTCCCCATTTGATGTTGTTGGTACTCCAGAATCATTCCTATGCTGCTTTGCATCTCTCCCCATTTAAACTGTTCCTGCTGCTCCTTGAGGTTCTCAAAACCTCCTTGGAGTTGCTGTATGTTTTGGTTCACTTGGCTCCATTATTGTTGCTGAGTCTCCTTGAGTTGATTAACATCTTATCTTAGGTGGTGTAGGTCTCCCTTCATTTGGTGTACATCTCCTTGCAGTTGTTCCTAGTTGACTCCTTCAGGGAATTGTTGGTATTGGTAGTGTGGTGGTGGTGGTTGAAGTGCTAGAAAGTGTGGTTGCTCTTCTGCCTCTTCCTCTTCTTGTTGCTCTTGTGGTCCATGAGCATGAGCTCTTTGTTCTCTAGCCCTTTGAAGTGGGTTAACAGCCACCACTTTGAACATTGGTGCACGAAATCGTGATCGTTCATTCCTTGGTAACAGCGCTAAAAACTTAATACGCACGTTCATAATCTTAGTTCTTCTTCACAATCTTGCACAATTAACCAGCAAGTGCACTGGGTCGTCCAAGTAATAAACCTTACGTGAGTAAGGGTCGATCCCACGGAGATTGTCGGCTAGAAGCAAGCTATGGTCACCTTGTAAATCTCAGTCAGGCAAATTCAAATGGTTATAGAGTTTTAATAATTAAAAGATAAATAAAACGTAAAATAAAGATAGAGATACTTATGTAATTCATTGGTGAGAATTTCAGATAAGCGTATAGAGATGCTTAGTTACTTCTGAATCTCCGCTTTCCTACTGCTTTCATCCAATCCTTCATACTCCTTTCCATGGCAAGCTGCATGTTGGGCATCACCGTTGTCAATGGCTACATCCCATCCTCTCAGTGAAAATGGTCCAAAATGCGCTGTCACCACACGGCTAATCATCTGTCGGTTCTCGATCCTGCTAGAATAGGATTCAATAATCCTTTTGCGTCTGTCACTACGCCCAGCACTCGCGAGTTTGAAGCTCGTCATAGCCATCCCTTCCCAGATCCTACTTGGAATACCACAGACAAGGTTTAGACTTTTCAGATCTCAAGAGTGGCCGCCAATAATTCTAGCCTATACCACGAAGACTCTGATTGTAGATCAGGAGGCTAAGAGATACACATTCAAGCTTGTTTGCATGTAGAACGGAAGTGGTTGTCAGGCATGCATTCATATGTGAGAATGGTGATGAGCGTCACATAATCATCACATTCATCATGTTCTTGTGTGTGAATGAATATCTTAGAGAAGAAATAGGCTTGAGTTGAATAGAAAAACAATAGTACTTTGAATTAATTCATCAGGAACAGCAGAGCTCCACATCTTAATCTATGTTGTGTAGAAATTCTACCGTTGAAAATACATAAGAACAAGGTCCAGGCATGGCCGAATGGCCAGCCTCCCCAAATGGCATATGAATTCGAATATAGGGAAAAAGACCTAGTCCAATAGTAAAAAGTTCTATTTATGCTAAACTAGTTACTAGGGTTTACAGAGATAAGTAAATGATGTAGAAATCCACTTTCGAGCCCACTTGGTGTGTGCTTGGGCTGAGCATTGAGCTTTCATCTGTAGAGACTCTTTTTAGAGTTAAACACCAGTTTGTAACCTGTTTCTAGCGTTTAACTCTGCTTTGCAACCTGTTTCTGGCATTTAACTCCGGAATAGAGCAGAGAGCTGGCGTTGAACGCCATTTTGCGTCGTCTAAACTCAGGAAAAGTATGGACTATTATATATTTCTGGAATGCCTTCGATGTCTACTTTCCAACGCAATTGAGAGAGCGCCATTTGGTCTCTTGTAGCTCCAGAAAATCTACTTTGAATGCAGGGAGGTCAGAATCCAACAGCATCTGCAGTCCTTCTTCAGCCTCTGAATCTGATTTTTGCTCAAGTCCCTAAATTTCAGCCAGAAATTACCTGAAATCATAGAAAATTACACAAACTCATATTAAAGTCCAAAAATGTGATTTTTATTTAAAATCTAATAAAAATATATAAAAAACTAACTAAATCATACTAAAAACTATGTAAAAATAATGCCAAAAAGCGTATAAATTATCCGCTCATCACAACACCAAACTTAAATTGTTGCTTGTCCCCAAGCAACTAAAAATTAAATAGGATAAAAAGAAGAGAATATACTATAAATTCCAAAATATCAATGAAACTTAGCTCAAATCAGATGAGCGGGACTAGTAGCTTTTTGCCTCTGAATAGTTTTGGAATCTCACTTTATCCCTTGAAGTTCAGAATGATTGGCATCTATGGGAACTCAGAATTTAGATAGTGTTATTGATTCTCCTAGTTCAGTATATTGATTCTTGAACACATATGGTTTCTGAGTCTTGGCCTTGGCCTTAAGCACTTTGTTTTCCAGTATTACCACCGGATACATAAATGCCACAGACACATAATTGGGTGAACCTTTTCAAATTGTGACTCAGCTTTGCTAGAGTCCCCAGTCAAAGGTGTCCAGGGTTCTTAAGCACACGCTTTTTTTGCTTTGGACCTTGACTTTAACCGCTCAGTCTCAAGCTTTTAACTTGACACCTTCACGCCACAAGCACATGGTTAGGGAGAACTTGGTTTAGCTGCTTAGGTCAGGATTTAATTCCTTGTGGGCCTTCCTATCCACTGATGCTCAAAGCCTTGGATCCTTTTTATTACCCTTGCCTTTTGGTTTTAAGGGCTATTGGCTTTTTGCTCTTGCCTTTTGGTTTAAAAAGCTTTTGGATTTTTCTGCTTGCTTTTTCTTTTTCTTTTTTCGCAAGCTTTTGTATTCACTGCTTTTTCTTGCTTCAAGAATCAATTTTATGATTTTTCAGATTATCAATAACATTTCTCCTTTTTATCATTCTTTCAAGAGGCAACAATTTTAACATTCATAAACAACAATTTCAAAAGACATATGCACTGTTCAAGGATTCATTCAGAAAACAAAATGTATTGTCACCACATCAAAATAATTAAACTAATTTCAAGGATGAATTCGAAACCATGTACTTCTTGTTCTTTTGTTTTTAGAACAGTTTTCATTTAAGAGAGGTGATGGATTTATAGGACTTTCATAGCTTTAAGACATAGACACTTAAACACTAATGATCATATAGTAAAGACACAAACATAAATAAAACATAAGGCTCAAAAACCGAAAAACAGGAAAATAAGAACAAGGAGATTAAGGAACGGGTCCACCTTAGTGAGGGTGGCATCTTCTTCCTCTTGAAGAACCAATGGTGTTCTTGAGCTCCTCTATGTCTCTTCCTTGTCTTTGTTGCTCCTCCCTCATAGCTTTTTGATCTTCTCTAATCTCATAGAGAATGATGGAGTGCTCTTGGTGTTCCATCCTTAGTTGTCCCATGTTGGAACTTAATTCTCCTAGGGAGGCGTTGATTTGCTCCCAATAGTTTTGTGGAGGGAAGTGCATCCCTTGAGGCATCTCAGGGATTTCATGGTGAGGAATTTCCTCATGCTCTTGTTGTGGTCCATGATCTCTTGTTTGCTCCATCCTTTTCTTAGTGATGGGCTTGTCCTCATCAATGAGGATGTCTCCCTCTATGTCAATTCCAGCCGAATTGTAGAGGTGGCAAATGAGGTGAGGAAAGGCTAACCTTGCCAAGGTGGAAGACTTGTCAGCCACCTTATAGAGTTCTTGAGGTATAATCTCATGAACTTCCACTTCCTCCCCAATCATGATACTATGGATCATGATGGCCCGGCAATGAGAGGAACTTTTGCATGGTCTAGAAATTTGCGGATAAATCCTTGTTGCAAGTATAGTTTCTAAACCTTCAAAAGTCCTTTCATACAAATGTTTTGGTTGTCACAAGTAACAAACCCCTAAATAAATTGATAACCGAAGTATTCAAACCTCGGGTCGTCTTCTCAAGGAATTGCAGGGAGGTGTTCTTATTATTGGTTATGAGTTTGTAAATTGGGGTTTTGGAAGTAAGGAGGGAATATGTTATATGACAAGTAAAATAAAATAATAATAATAAATTTTCTTGGCAAGGTATAAAAGTAGGAATTCCTATCCTAGTTATCCTTATCAATTGTGATGAGAATTGGATTTTTCTCCCACTTTGTTAACCTCTAACTATGAAGGTAAGTTAAATGGATGAATTAATTTTTATTCCTCAGATCCTAGTCTTTCCTTGGGAAAGGCTAGAGTTATTGGAACTTGAATTAATTCTTGAAGAATTCCAATTTTCAATCAACAATGAGTTTGATAACTCAAGTGTCTCCAATGACTCAACCAAAGCCAAAAGGGAAAAATCTGAATTATTTATATAATAAGAGAAAGCAATCATAAGTCTGAAATACCTCAAATAATATTAAATAAAGAAATCAATTCTAACATGGAGTTCATAAATTAAATTGGAAAAATAAATAAAAGAAACATTGAACATGGGATTGAGAATCACTCCTAAAACTAAGAGAAATCTTAAATCCTAATCCTAAGAGAGAGGAGAGAACCTCTCTCTCTAAAAACTACATCTACTCCTAAAATTGTGAATATTAAAGCTTGTTTTATAAATGGATGCATTCCTCCACTTTATAGCCTCTAATCTTTGTTTTCTAGGGCGAAAACTGGGTCAGAAACAGCCCAGAAATCGCTGGTTGCGAAATCTGCCACGCTGGTTTTTCGTCACTGCGACGCGGCCGCATGGAGCACGCGGTTGCGTCGCCTAGCGTCAAGAAAACTATGGCATATTATATATCAAATCGAAGCCCCGGACTTTATAGCTGTTTGAGTGCGAAGAGGTCAGGCTGGACAGCTTAGTAATTTCTCCAACTTCTTGTATTCCTTCCACTTTTGCATGTTTCCTTTCTATCCTCTGAACCATTCTTGCCCTATAATATTTGAAATCACTTAACACACATATCAAGGCATTTAATGGTAATAAGAGAGGATTAATAATAAGAAAATATAAGATCAAAGAAGCATGTTTTCAATCATAGCACAAAATCAGGAAGGAAATATAAAACCATGCAAATATTATGAATAAGTGGGTAAAGGGTTGATAAAATCCACTCAATTGAGCACAAGATAAACTATAAAATAGTGGTTTATCACCCGGTCTATAGTAACTTCAGACCGGTTGCTAGTAGGAATGATTGAGCGTCGAATGAACTCCAACCATCCTCTAGCTACAGGCTTAAGGTCCAGTCTTCTCAATTAAACCGGCTTGCCTCTTCAGTCAACTTTCCATTGAGCTCCTTCCATACATATGTCCTTGAGGACTTGGTCCAACTTTTGAACAAAGTTGACCCTTCTAGTGTAGGGGCGTGCGTTTTCTTGCATCATTAGCAAGTTGAACGCCAACCTTATATTTTCCGGACTGAAATTTAAGTATTTTCCCCGAACCATTGTAAGCCAATTCTTTGATCATGGTTCCTAGTGATCCATACGTTTGCATAGAACTCTTGAACCATTAAGATCCTGACTTGTTGAATAAGGATCTTCTGATGGAAGTCCATGAAACTTGCAATTCTGTTGCATCAGAGAAACTAATTGAGGCTTTAGCTCAAAATTGTTTGCTCCAATACTAGGGATTGAGATGCTTCTTCCATGTAAGTTGGAATTTGGTGCAGTAAAGTCACCAAGCATCTTCCTTGCATTGTTGTTGGGTTCGGCCATGACTCTTTCTTTTTCGAAAATTTCTGTCAGATTTTTTCCAGAGAGTTGTGCTTTAGCTTCCCTTAGCTTCCTCTTCAGAGTCTTTTCAGGTTCAGGGTCAGCTTCAACAAGAATGTTCTTATCCTTGTTCCTGCTCATATGAAAAAGAAGAGAACAGAAAAGAAGAAGAACCTCTATGTCACAGTATAGAGATTCCTTTATGTTAGTAGAAGAGGAGAAGAATAGGATAGTAGAATGGAGAAGAGAGAAGATGAAGAATTCGAATTCCAAATTAAAATAAAAGAAAAATATTTTTGTTTTTATTAAATTAATTAATTAGAATTCAAAAATATAAAAAGAAATAAAATAAAATGGAAATTTAAAACAATTAGTTAATTAAAAAGAATTAAAAAAAAAGGTTAGTGATTTTCGAAATTGGAGAGAGAAAAGTAGTTAGGAGTTTTGAAAAAGATATGATTGAAATAGAAAACTTTTAAAATCAAACAAAAAGTTAAGTGGTTAATTGAAAAAGATTTGAAAATCAAATTTGAAAGGGTGAGAAGTTATGAAAGATTTTGAAATTGATTTTGAAAAAGATATGATTGAAATTAAAAAGATATGATTGAAATTTAATTTGAAAAAGATTTAAAGAGGAAATTAAAAAAATTTGATTTTTGAAAATTAAAGTTGATTACTTGAATAACAAGAAACAAAAAGATATGATTTTAAAATTTAAAGATTGAACCTTTCTTACTAGGCAAGTAACAAACTTAAAATTTTTGAATCAATCACATTAATTGTTAGTGTAACAACCCCGATTTTTTGAGTACGCGAGACTCTTATTATATGGCTACTTGATGAGGTACCAGGGAGACGTCATATGGCAATATTGATCGCCGAGGAGTAGTAGTAATGTTCCATCTTTTGATGACGTTCCACCTGACTTGAGTTTTGAAGACTTAGAACATACTTTCCCTTGCTTTAGTAGTTTAGAGGGACTAGATGAGTATAGAGTCTAGGCTAGCCTGGGTGCCAGCTTAGGGACTTCTTGAACAGGTCAGGACCTGGGATATTGTATATATATATATATATATATATATATATATATATATATATATATGTATATAGTTATTATTTAGCTATATCTAGGGGTGTTCTAACTAAAAGTCTATACTCTAATAAAGGCTGGATCACCGAATATTGTCAACTGCTTGTGATGTATTTATATGTGGTTGTTTATAATTGTTTTATATATTATCAGTTGTGAATTGATTATGAATGATACTGTTTGTTAATCCAAACATTTTAAAAAAAAGTACCTCACAAAATAACTACGTTTTTAACAATGGATCAGGCTCATATAATAATTAATAGATAATAATTAGGAAGACAAGTTGGTAGCGCTCAGTTTCTAGTATGATCATGACATACCAGAAATTGGGTCATTACAATTTTGTATCAGAGCAGTTTTTTCCCGGTAGAGCCTGGGGAGTGGACTGACTATGCTTCATTGCATACTCTGCCTGTGTCTCTCATGTCGTTAGGGTATCTTTAAGATACATTTGGCATGAATGTCTATGAGTGCTCATTTTGGGAATGTTCATACTTAACTTGAGATATTAAGACTGATCACCTTAATGTTGATTGTTTGGTGCCGATAAGACCTCAATGACTGTGAATAGGCATGGTTTAATCGAGATCCGAACGACGAATCGATGTGAGACCAGCTATCCTAATAGCTGTTATGATATACATGGCAATGACTATGTTAGATTTGGATGCTGTAAGGAACGAACTGATATCTTCGTCAGGATGGCTTGAAGGAAATAGACTGCTTGAAGATGGATTCTGCATGTGGCGGAAATTTTGAGGGCAAAATTTTCTTTTAGAAGGGTAGAATGTAACAACCCCGATTTTTCAAGTACGCGAGACTCTTATTATATGGCTACTTGATGAGGTACCAGGGAGACGTCATATGGCAATATTGATCGCCGAGGAGTAGTACACTACAAGAAAAAAGGCCTGTCGGCACCCTTTTTTCTTGCCACGCTTTTAAAGCGTGCCGAAAAGTGATCTATGGACACGCTTTTGCGAGGGTGGCCACTGATTTGTCATTTGGCCATGCTTTTTTTTGCCACGCGTGAAAAGCGTGGCGATAGAGGGAAATCGGCACGCTTTTACGAGAGTGCCCACTTACTTAAAATTTGGCCACACTTTTTTACTGCCACGCTTGAAAAGCGTGGCGATAGAGAAAAATCGGCACGCTTTTACGAGGGTGCCCACTAATTAAAAATTTGGCCACCCTTTTTTTTTCACGCTTAAAAAGCGTGCCCATAGAGGAAAATCGGCACGCTTAAAAAGCGTGGCTATCTTGTATTTAATCTGGCACCATACAAAAACGTGCCAATAGAGTTCCCTCCCCTTTTAACATAGTTTTTTAATTTTTTTTTTGAGAAACCCCCTCCCAAACTACGCCGTTTTGACTCCAATTTCCTCTCCTCCCAAAATTTCCCAATCCTTCTAACAACACTTCTTCCTTTCTTCGAAACACACCATCTTCTTTGAAACAATGCCTTTGAAAAATGAAAAGTGAAAACCCTAAAGTCACAGAGCTCATCACCCTAACAGCGGCGGCGCTCTTCACCAAACATAGAGCTCATCGCCGGTGCCCTCACTCTCTCTCCCAATAACACTCATTGGTCAACCTCATTCCAACCTTCTCTAGCAACCCCTCCGTAGGTGCCACCTCTGCTGGTGTTCCCTGCGTCGGCGCTCCTTCCGTCTCTCCTGTAAACACCTATCCCTCCTTCGGCGGTGACTCACTCTGGTAAGGCCTCCCTCGGTGCTCACTCTCTATCGCAAACCCTCCGTCGACGCTCTCTCTCTCTCTCTCTCGTAAACCCTCAATCGTCGCTCCTCCCACCATGATTTAGCACCCGCCGTATTTCTGTCTCCCTCTCTGAAGTCGTCGTGCCGCCGTCTCCCTCTCCTTCACTCGTCGTACCTCCGTCAGCCATGTTCAGTGTTCGTAGCGCCGTGGTAAATTATCTGGTCAAAATTTTTCTTGATCTAATTATTTGTTTTTGAATTTGATTTTTTGTTTTGATTTTCTTGGTTCTTCACTTTTTCTGATTTTTCTAAATTTCTATTTTTTGTTCTAAATTTCTTGACATTTGGTTCTGTTCTGCTGCAGCTGTGGTAGTGCTCAACTGCTACTATGTGATGCTGAACTGCTACTGCTTTGCCTGTTCTGTTATTCTAGTTTTTCTACATCAACTATCAGTAGGTTAATTTTTTCATAATTTAAGCATTCACGATTAGGGTTTTGATTTTGCTTAATTTTTGTTGATTGATGTTGATAGTTTGAGTTAATTGTTCCTTTGCTATGTGTGTGGTTTAAGATCTGAGTTGTTGTATGTTTTTATGAAATAGGATTGAAACTTGTTAAATGAAGTAAACTTTGTGTTTAGATTTGTTCTTGCCCCAAGAAACTCTGCTTGTGATAAGTCATTTTAATTAATAACTCTGCTTGGCGACAATGTGTTTTGAAAGAGCAGGGGACTCCTACTGGGAGAAAAAGTCTAAGGCTGCTGGTCTTAGGGCAACTGCAAACCATTTGCGTGATTTGAATCCTGAAGATGTGCACGAAATTCTTAGGCAAGCTGCTGAAATTTTTGAAGGAATAGGAATAATTAATATTGTAGCTCAATGTCTTTCAGATTTGGGGGATCATGAAAAAGCTGGTATAAATTTGAAGTTTAGCTTCTATATCTATGCTTGTCATCTGTTATTAGTTACTTCTCTACATTTTTTCCTCTTCTCTTTTTCTCAACTCTTTTCTTATAACAAGTAACAACTAACAATGGCTTCAATGGCAGCGTCTTCTTCTAGCACCTTCTACACCAACCTCAAGTTTTGAACCAAACCCAATAGTAACAAAGCTTTTTCTTTGTCACAAGAATAATAATAATCATATATCATGAAGACAACATCAATAACAACATCAACAGCAACTTGAACTGAAGGTACAGTTTGTTATTTTCTATTTGCTAAAGATATTAAACTATTAAATTTAATTTCTCATTTTCTAAAATTTCTGAAGTTGAAACCTTTTTACCATTTTGAAGGAAACTCATATTGAGAAGCAGTAAAATAACAACCATTGGTGCTATCTTCAATTTCTAAACAATCAATGTTTATATCATTATTGCTTCATTTAGATGAATAGGGAAGATGTACCTATCTCCTATGAACATTCAGCTTAATCTAACTGCAAAATGGTGGTGGCTATCAAGGAGAAATTGTTTCTTTTGGTTTTTAAAAATATCTTGGCTTATTGTTCTAAGATGTAATGACAATCAATGTTTAATTTGTTTATTCTTTGATTACTGATCAATTATTTTAAGTCCATCATGCAGGCGTAATTTGATGATTTTGATTATGAAACCAGGTCCTGTGCTAGAAAGGCAGCCTCTTTGTTATGCACGCAAGTGAGGTTAAGTAGCTGGTTTTGGTCAAAGAGTATGCTGGATTTGTCGTGGAGTATATAAATGGCAATAATTTGACATACAGAAAGAAATGGTACATAGTGAATTGGATTCTGACAAGGGCAATTTTGCTAGGATCACTGGTGGCAACAGTGGAAGAGTAGGTTCTGTCTTTGGTAGAGAGCCTTCATTTTCACGCTGGTGTGATGAGGACGAAGAAGTCCATTTGAATCGGGAATTAGGAAATGCAAGGAATGATCTTGTGGACGAAGACCCTGGTTTTGACCCTATAAGTTTCTTCTCGATACAAGTGGTCATCACATCCATAGATACACTATGTAAGGTTATTTACGGTTTGCATTTTCTTATTTTTCTACTAATTTGAACAGTTAAAATAAAACTCTATTAGGAGCTGATATGGGGAAGTTCCCAACTCCTTATATGATGAACGCTTTCCACTTCATAATGCAAGGTGTCCTATCAAGGATTATTACCTGGTGCTGGTCTCAAATTCAAACTGGTGTTGTCATGTCTTGGAGGGATTAGTTTTTGAAAGGTAGCCTTTGAACTCTGCTATCTCATTATCGCTATTGTTCTCTGCTCACTTGGTTATGCTGATTGGGTATTCTATATTAAAACTTCTAGGTACATCTTTTATTTTTGGTCATTAAGTTTGTGTTATTGACGGTTATAGTTCATTGCTCTTTGTGGTAGTTGTTATTCTGACTCGGAAAATACTAACAAAATGTATAGTTACAATACTACTTGGGATATTTGAAGGCATGCCACTTTTCTGTTATAGTTACCCCCTCCTCTCCCTCTATGTTTAGATTTGTTCTTGCCCCAAGAAACTCTGCTTGTGATAAGTCATTTTAATTAATAACTCTGCTTGGCAACAATGTGTTTTGAAAGAGCAAGGGACTCCTACTGGGAGAAAAAGTCTAATATAAATAAAAATAAATAAAAACCATAGAAATAAAATTAAATAAATTCAAAATACATATATAATAATGTTACTCTCACTCTCATCTCATGCAGTGTGCTAAGTTATGATTGCAAGTGTTCTCATTATCAGTGGGTGAAATGGGAACTGTGATTACCTTTGGCGCAAGGTAGTCTTGTGAATTCTTCCATGATCGCATGAAGGGCAAAAGGTACTTCTATGCTATACTTTTTTGAATTCTAATCATTATAAAATGTGAATTTGTAATTGGATTAACATATATATATATATATGTCACTAATTACTATTTGATTTGTCTTGTGATAAAAATTGCATACTATATAGGTTTGTTTGGTAATAAAAAAAGACTGAATTTATATTGTGCAGTGATGAAGGTAAAGTCAGAAAAATTTTGAAGGTGGAACATAACTTTTACTCTTTGGCATCAAGACAAAGAAGAGGCCCCATGCATGCATACATGATATGATCACTGAACACATTCAATTGCATTGCAAAAAAGCATAAAAAAAGGCCATACAGCAGGTCCTATATATATGCTTGAGTAAAGACAAGTGAAAGAAAAGCAAATATATCACTGAAGATGCAGCAGGAGCACACAGTAGATGGTATCAACTATTCACCTAACTTCTCATCATTCTCAAGCTTTATAGTTTATATATACACTCTGAGCTGCAGAAGTGTTTTTGTTCATCTTTCCTTTATTTTATTTTGGAGTAGTGTGAAAATGTAACTCAACTATGTTACATACAAGAAAGATGGTTATTAATGTATAGTAAAAATTGTCATCTTTTGTATTTGTTAATTGACATGCAAGCTAAGCATGGGGCAACAGTACGATCACCAATTAGTTGGTTAGTAGTTCATAATTATTATATGTAATTTATATATCTCTTTTTATTATATTTATGATTCGCACTATCAAAGCTTTTTCTATTGGCATGCTTTAAAAGCGTAGCCATATCTAACCCTACAGGCACGCTTTAGAAGGGTAGCCAAAACAAACAATCTGGGCACACTTCAAAAGCGTGGCGATATCTACACTTTTCGGTACGCTTTTAAAGCGTATCTATAGGGTTATATATATGGTCACGCTTTTAAAGCGTGGCAAGAGATGAAAACATGCCAAAAAAGAAAGTGTGCCGATAGATCCATAAAAGCGTGGCGGTAGAGCAACCGGCACGCTGGCAGATGTGACCCTTTTAAAAGCGTGCCGATAGCTCAAAAAGCGTGGCGAAAAACTATTGGCGTGCTTTTTTGCACTTTTCGGTACGCTTTTAAAGCGGGACAGAAAGCTTATTTTCTTGTAGTGGTAGTAATGTTCCATCTTTTGATGACATTCCACCTGACTTGAGTTTTGAAGACTTAGAACATACTTTCCCTCGCTTTAGTAGTTTAGAGGGACTAGGTGAGTATAGAGTCTAGGCTAGCCTGGGTGCCAACTTAGGGACTTCTTGAACAGGTCAGGACCTGGAATATTGTATGTATATATATGTATATAGTTATTATTTAGCTATATCTAGGGGTGTTCTAACTAAAAGTCTATACTCTAATAAAGGCTGGATCACCGAATATTGTCAACTGCTTGTGATGTATTTATGTGTGGTTGTTTATAATTGTTTTATATATTATCAGTTGTGAATTGATTATGAATGATACTATTTGTTAATCCAAATGTTTAAAAAAAAAAGTACCTCACAAAATAACTACGTTTTTAACAATGGATCAGGCTTATATAATAATTAATAGATAATAATTAGGAAGACAAGTTGGTAGCGCTCAGTTTCTACTATGATCATGATGTACCAGAAATTGGGTCGTTACAGTTGGCATTAATTTCGAAAATATGAAACAAAAATAAGAAAAAGATTTTTGAAAATCATTTTGAAAGTTTCGAAAATCATAAAAGAAAAATGAAAAAGATTTGATTTTTGGAAAACATTTGATAAAGATAGAATTTTTAAATTGAAAATTTGACTTGACTCATAAGAAACAATTAAATTTTAAAAACTTTTTGACTAAGTCAAACCAAATTTTCGAAAATTATGAGTGAAATAAGGGAAAGATATTTTTTTTATTTTTGAATTTTAATGATGAGAGAGAAAAACATCAAAAAGACTCAATGCATGAAAATTTCGGATTAAAACAAATGATGCATGCAAGAAAACTATAAATGTCAAGATGAACACCAAGAACTTATTTTTGAAAATTTTTAAGAATAGAAAAACATGCAAGACACCAAACATAGAATTTTTCAAACTTTAGACACTAACAAATTGAAAATGCATATGAGAAACAAGAAAAGACACAAAACAAGAAAAATTAAAGATCAAACATAGAAAATCATCAAGAACAACTTGAATATCATGAAGAACACATGCATGAATTTTCGAAAATTTTAAGAAAAATTAAAAAGATGCAATTGACACCAAACTTAAAGATTGACACAAGACTCAAACAAGAAACATAATATTTTTGGTTTTTAAGATTTTATTAATTTTTTTTGAATATTTTTCGAAAATAAAATAATAAAAACAAAAAGCTTAAAATTAAAATAAAATTACCTAATTTGAGCAACAAGATGAACCGTCAGTTGTCCAAACTCGAGCAATCCCCGACAACGGCGCCAAAAACTTGGTGCACGAAATCGTGATCATTCATTCCTTGGTAACGGCGCTAAAAACTTAATACGCACATTCATAATCTTAGTTCTTCTTCACAATCTCGCACAACTAACCAGCAAGTGCACTGGGTCGTCCAAGTAATAAACCTTACATGAGTAAGGGTCGATCCCACATAGATTGTCGGCTTGAAGCAAGCTATGGTCACCTTGTAAATCTTAGTCAGGCGGATTCAAATGGTTATAGAGTTTTAATAATTAAAAGATAAATAAAATGTAAAATAAAGATAGAGATACTTATGTAATTCATTGGTGAGAATTTCAGATAAGCATATAGAGATGCTTAGTTCCTTCTGAATCTCCGCTTTCCTACTGCTTTCATCCAATCCTTCATACTCCTTTCCATGGCAAGCTGTATGTTGGGCATCACCGTTGTCAATGGCTACATCCCGTCCTCTCGGTGAAAATGGTCCAAAATGTGCTGTCACCGCACGGCTAATCATCTGTCGGTTCTCGATCCTGCTGGAATAGGATTCAGTAATCCTTTTACGTCTGTCACTACGCCCAGCACTCGCGAGTTTGAAGCTCGTCACAGCCATCCCTTCCCAGATCCTACTCGGAATACCACAGACAAGGTTTAGACTTTCCGGATCTCAAGAAAGGCCGCCAATAATTCTAGCCTATACCACGAAGACTCTGATCGTAGATCAGGAGGCTAAGAGATACACATTCAAGCTTGTTTGCATTTAAAATGGAAGTGGTTGTCAGGCACGCGTTCATAGGTGAGAATGGTGATGAGTGTCACATAATCATCACATTTATCATGTTCTTGTGTGCGAATGAATATCTTAGAGAAGAAATAGGCTTGAGTTGAATAGAAAAATAATAGTACTTTGCATTAATTCATGGGGAACAGCAGAGCTCCACACCTTAATCTATAGTGTGTACAAACTCTACGGTGGAAAATACATAAGAACAAGGTCTAGGCATGGCCGAATGTCCAGCCTCCCCAAATGGCATATGAATTCGAATATCGGGAAAAGGGGGATCTAATACAATAGTAAAAAGTTCTATTTATGCTAAACTAGTTACTAGGGTTTACAGAGATAAGTAAATGATGTAGAAATCTACTTCCGGGCCCACTTAGTGTATGCTTGGGCTGAGTATTAAGCTTTCATATGCAGAGACTCTTTTTGGAGTTAAACGCCAGTTTGTAACCTGTTTCTGGCGTTTAACTCCAGAATAGGGCAGAGAGCTGGCATTAAATGCCAGTTTGCTGGGAAGCCCTGGATGTCTACTTTCCAATGCAATTGAGAGCGCCCCATTTGGAGTCCTGTAGCTCCAGAAAATCCACTTTGAATGCAGGGAGGTCAGAATCCAACAGCATTTGCAGTCCTTCTTCAGCCTCTGAATCTGATTTTTGCTCAAGTCCCTCAATTTCAACCAGAAATTACCTGAAATCACAGAAAAACACACAAACTCATAGTAAAGTCTAAAAATGTGATTTTTATTTAAAAACTAATAAAAATATATTAAAAACTAACAAAATCATACTAAAAACTATGTAAAAACAATGCCAAAAAGCGTATAAATTATCCGCTCATCAGCCATCTTCTTGGAAGTTATGAATTTGTCTTGCTTCACCATCACCTCATCAATGATCTTTTCAACTCCAGCTTCATCACATAACCTCTGTATGATACTGGGGAATGCCAACCTTGTGTTGTCACTAGTGCTTTTCAGCACATTGTTGATGTTGTTGGCAATCATCTCCCCCACATTGACATTCTCACCTTTCATGATGCTGTATATGAGCACAGCTCTCTCCTTGGTCACCTCTGAAGTATTAGATGTGGGGATTAGGGACCTCCTTACAAATTCCAGCCACCCTCTAGCTTGGTGGCTCAGATCCCTTCTTCTCAATTGGTTGGGTATCCCATCCTTGTCCTTGATCCATTGCACATTCAGCACACAAATCTCGTTCAGGATTTCATCAATTCAAGGGTCTTGTTGCTTCATTCGTTCTTCAAAGCTCTGGGTGGAGCTTGTCCTGTTCACCATTAGCATCCTCTCTATGCTGGAGGGACTATAGTCAATGGACTTCCCCCTCACATAGCTAATGTAGCCATAGTGTTGTCCTGGTTGAGGCACAGCGTTAGCATAAAACTCCCTCACCATGCTCTCTACTACCTTCCTTGGTGGGTTGCATAGGGGTGACCAGCCCCTACTGTTGATCTCAATGTTGATTTCAGGATGCTCATTCCTCCCTAATTGGAACCCAACTTATGGAATGATCTCCCTCTCACTCACCCAACCATAGAATTGATTATGGTTAAATGCGGAGAGAAACTTGTATTCGTTGAAAGAGCTTGAGGATCCAGAGGTTAGTTCCTTGGTTTTAGTTTTCTTTCAGGCTGAGCTTTTTGGTGGTGCCATTAGGTTGAGAGAGTGTGTTTGAGGTTGTAAAAAAAATTTGGGGAAGGTTGCAAGAGAGGTAAGCAAAACAAGGTTTTGCTCCAACACCAAACTTAGGACTTGATTGTCCCAATCAAGAAAAAGGGAAAAGAAGTAGGGGAAGAGAGGTAGTAGAAGACAAAAAGAGAAGGGGAGAAGAAGGGTGTATAGATTCTCGTCGTGTGTGATCAGGGGTTTAGAGTGGGAGAAGAGTTGGGAGTGTGAGGCTTTTATAAGGTGTGAAGGGTGTGACTTGAATGGTGGGAAATAAAAAGGGTTAAATGTTTTCCCACTTGGGGAGTGGCGCCTAGCGTGGGAAGAGGCGCCAACTCTTATCTCACTGTGCCTTCTGCATGTGTTGACTTCCAAAGTGTAAGTACACTTTGACTTCCTTGTTTTGTGAGTTACTTACCATGTGGTCCCATCTTTCTCCTGAAATTGAAACTGAAACCCATTAGTAAAGACAAAAGAATCCTTCACTTTCCTTCTTATCATGAGTAATTCAGATTGCAACTGATGGGTGTCCCTTGGGACAACAAACTTAATCCTTTATCATCTTAATAAATTGGATCCATCATTGTGTATTTAATGTGTTCATAAGGATGAAATAACTCCAATCTTTTCATTTTCTTTTGATTCTAACCTCCTCTGAACACATTAAACCACGTTCATGCTCTTACCCAAAACATTAAGCGCTTTCAAATTAGGTAAACTTGGGCTTGCTAGGTGATCCTTGGTGGTGGCCACACCAAACTTAATCTCTGGGCTTACTCTGCAAAATTAAGCTATTAGAATGGTTGTAAGCCTAGATTAAGTGGGTGAGTGGCCACACCAAACTTAGCATTTTAGCTAGTTCTCAGCCCATTTACTCATCATTAGTAATGCATTCATCAAGTTGCAATTCCAGAATAAAAAGAAAAAAAAGAGTGTAAGAGTATTCTAACTACCAAAACTAGTATTAAACTTCCTAACCTACTATTGCAATCTAGTTCTAATTGGTAATGTAACACAAATGTGAGACTGAAACTTGAACTATCTAACGCAATGAATTTTAAACTACTTCTAAGAAAAGCAATAAATCAAAAAGGATAAAGTGTTGGGGTGCCTCCCAACTAGCGCTTCTTTATTGTCACTAGCTTGACATTCCTCCATCTTTAGTTGAGCTTGTAGCTCACTCTCTGCTCCTCTAAGGAGCTTCCCAAGTAGTGTTTGAGTTTATGGCCATTGACAGTAAAAGTTCTCTGAGTCTTGTCCTCCATGAGCTCTACATGACCTTAGGGAAACACCTTGAGTATGGTGAATGGTCCTGACCATCAAGACTTAAGTTTCCCAGGGAAGAACTTGAGCCTTGAATTGTACAGCAGCACTTTTTGTCCTTCAGTGAAATCCTTTCTTGCTATCTTTTGATCATGCCACCTTTTTGTGTTTTCTTTGTAGATTTTTGCATTCTCATATGCTTGATTTCTAAATTCCTCCAGCTCATTGAGTTGCAACAATCTTCTTTCTCCAGCAGCTTGCTTATCATAGTTTAGCATTTTTAGAGCCTAAAAAGCTCTATGCTCAAGTTCAACTGGTAAGTGACAAGCCTTGTCATATACCAGTTAGTATGGAGACATCCCAATGGGTGTCTTGTAGGTTGTCCTGTAGGCCCATAATGCATCATCCAGCTTCTTAGACCAATCCTTTCTTGAGCTTCCAACAATTTTTTCAAGGATTCGTTTTAGCTCTCTGTTGAAAATTTCAGCTTGCCCGTTGGTCTGTGGGTGGTATGGAGTTGCCACCGTGTGCTTGACTCTATACCTGAGAAGGAGTGTCTCAAGTTATTTGTTGCAGAAGTGTGTTCCTCCATCACTGATGAGAGCTCTAGAAACTCCAAACATGCTGAAAATGTTCCGTCTCAAGAAGCTTATCACAACTTTGTTGTCATTTGTTGTAGTGGCTATGGCTTCTACCCATCTTGAGACATAGTCCACAGCCACCAATATGTAACTCTTTGAGTAGGAGGTTGGGAAGGGTCCCATAAAATCAATCCCCATACATCAAATAGTTCTAGCTCTAATATGAATTGCTGTGGTATCTCATTTCTCTTGGTTAGATTACCAGCTCTTTGGCACTCATCACATCTTGACACCAATTCCTTCGCATCCTTGAACATTGTTGGCTAGTAAAATCTGGATTGAAGCACTTTTGCTGCTGTTCTTTCTCCACTGAAGTGGCCTCCATATTCGGATCCATGGCACTACCACAACACTTCCTGACCTTCTTCATGAGATATACACCTTCTCAAGATCCCATCAGCACACCTTTTGACCAAATAGGGGTCATCCCAGATGTAGTGTTTGGCATCCTTGACTATCTTTCTTCTCATGTGTTTGTTGATGTTGGTTGGTAATTCCCCAATGGCTTTGAAGTTAGCTATGTTTGCAAACCAAGGGGCTACTCGAATCATCATCAATTGCTCATCACGGAAGCTTTCATTTACTGCAACTTGGTGTGTCTCTTCTTCTTCTTGTGGAATCCTTGAGAGATGGTCAGCTACTTTGTTCTCTGCTCCGCTCCTATCTTTAATTTTAATGTCAAATTCTTGGAGCAGCAGAATCCATCTTATTAATCTGGGCTTAGATTCTTGTTTGGTAAGCAAGTATTTGAGTGCTGCATGATCAGTGAATACAATTACTTTAGAGCCAATAAGATATGATCTAAACTTATCAAAAGCAAAGACTATGACCTAAAGTTCTTTCTCCATGGTGGTGTAGTCCCTTTGATTGTCATTAAGGACATTGCTAGCATAGTAAATAACATGTACTAGCTTGTCTTTCCTCTGTCCTAGAACAGCACCAACAGCAAAATCAGATGCATCACACATTAATTCAAAAGGAAGATCCCAGCTTGGTAGTGCTATAATAGGTGCAGATGAGAGTCTCTTCTTAAGCTCATTAAAGGCTACCATGCACTCTTTATCAAAAACAAAGGGAGTATTTGAGACAAGTAGGTTACTAAGGGGTTTTGCAATCTTTGAAAAATCTTTGATAAACCTCCTATAGAATCCAGCGTGTCCCAAAAAACTCCTGATTGCCTTGACATTGCATGGTGGAGGTAATTTCTCAATTACTTCCACCTTTGCCTTGTTTACTTCTATGCCATTTTTTGAAATCTTGTTACCAAGAACTACCCCTTCAGTTACCATAGAGTGGCACTTCTCCCAGTTCAAAACCAGGTTGGTTTCTTGGCACCTTTTTAGAACAAGAGCAAGATGGCATAGGCAATCAAAGTATGAGTTTCCAAACACAGAAAAGTCGTTGATGACAGGGCATTTCGGCCAGTTTCACTGACCTTTTCTTTACTGTTTTAGGGTAGTTTCATGCATTTTCTTAGGAAATAAGCAAGTTTTGGGTAGAATTTCATTCACATCTTGATTCAAGCAAACATTGTGAATTTTATATGATTTCATGAGAATTATGCATGAATTTAATGACAAATTGGATGATGCATGACTCATAACTTGGATTAGAGCTTTGACGCACTTTATTTGCTTGATTTCAGGACAAAGGAAGCAAGGAAAAGCCACGTTAGTAGCCACGTTAGTCTAACTAACGTGACCACTAACGTGGAATGGGAGCTAGCTTGCAACGTTAATGAGAAAAGTGATCGCCAATAACGTCTTCGAAGCCATCATAGCCCACGTTAATTACCACATTAAATACATTAATGTGGTAGTTAACGTGGAGGAAAAGGAAGCTCCAAGAGTTAGTGGTAAAAGTGAGTGCCACTAACGCTCCAAAAGGGCAATTGGCCACGTTAAGAGTCACGTTAACTCAGTTAACGTGAACTCTAACGTGGAAGAGGAAGATAATGCCAAGGTTAGTGACACTCACCTTTGTCACTAACGTTGGACCAAGCCCATATTGGCTACGTTAAGAGCCACGTTAACTTGGTTAACGTGAACTCTAACGTGGAAGGAGCATGGAATCGCCAACGTTAGTGACACTCACCTTTGTCACTAACGTTGGACTAAGCCACTATGAGCCACGTTAGTTACCACGTTAATTACATTAACGTAGAAGCTAACGTGGAAGAAAGGGATGATGAGCCAACGTTAGTGACACTCACCTTTGTCACTAACGTTGGAGATGGCAATCAACACCACGTTAGTGGTCACATTAATGTAATTAACGTAAGGCACTAACGTGGGAAAGGGGCATTTTGGAGCGTTAGTGAAAAAGGTAGGTGTCACTAACGCTCTCGAAGATTTGGCAAGCCTACGTTAAAGGTCATGTTAACTATACTAACGTGAACTCTAACGTAGGGAGAAAGGGGTACTCTCAACGTTATTGGGAAAGATAAACCCCAATAACGTTTGCGAAGGGCCAAAAGGCAACGTTAGTGGTCACGTTAGTGCCACTAACGTTGAAGTTAACGTGGACCATTTTGGGTTAGGAACGTTAGTGAAAAAGGTGATTGTCACTAACGTTCTCAACCCCATATTTTCACTTAACGTTAACACCACTAACGCCCTAAGCTAAAGTCCATGTCTACTGCACACTTTCTCTACAAGTGGCCCTGAGCCCACTAAAGATGATAACTGCTTCAACTCAAGATCCAAAGGCCCATATCCAAGACTTGAAGAGCCAACTAGAAGATCAGAAGAGTAGTATAAATAGGAGTAGTTTTGAACTAGAGAAGGAGCTTTTGGATTGAGAGAACTACTCTCTGTATAATTTTACTTTCTCTGCAACTTCTAGTTTTAATTTCAGAATGCATTCTCCATCTTTGTTTTCCATTCCCAGAGCCATGAACAACTAAACCTTTTTCATTGGGTTAGGGAGCTCTGTTGTAATTTGATCGATCAATAATAGTTTTTATTATTCTTCTTCTTTATTTTCTCTTGATTTTACTAGAAAGCTTTCAATCTTCATCCAATTAGGTAGTTATCTTGGAAAAGAAGCTATTCATACTTGGATCTCTTAAGAACCTTGGAAGAGGAATGAAGAGATCATGCTAAAAATACTTTCTCATGTTGGACCAAATTGGGGTTTGGATGCATATTGTGACATATAATCCTACCAACACTTTGAGTTGGAAATACATGTGGTATAATCAGTGACCATACTTCATCTCTTCTCATGAGCAATTGGACCAAGGAATTGGCTATTGATCAAGATTTGAGAGATTGAATTACCAAGGAATTGGAATTCAATCACTTAAGATTGCCAAGGAGATCAATGAATGCATTGATTGAGGAAGAGATGAAAATAAACTTGATCCGGAGAATACAACATCTCTTAAGCCCAATGAATCCCCCATTTCTGATCTTACCCATTCTCTTTAATTTCTGCAATTTAATTTCATGCTAAATTCCCCATTCCCCATTTAAGATTCTGCAATTTACTTTCCGTCATTTATATTCAGCTCTTTATTTCCAGCATTTACATTTTTTGCTATTTACTTTCCGCCATTTAATTTCCTGAAACTCTCACATCAAATTCTGCTTAGCTCAACTAGAACATTCCTCTAATTAAAGTTGATTGACCAATCAATCCCTGTGGGATTCGACCTCACTCTATTGTGAGTTTTTACTTGACGACAATTCGATATACTTGCCAAGGAAAATTGTTGAGAGACAATTTTTCGTGCATCAGTCATCCATGAATACTTCTATGAACTTCTCAACCATGTCCGAAAAAATGGAGAGCATGCACCTTTGGAATGTTGCAGGTGATGACAAGTCATCTTAGCCTAGTTTCACTAGCCTTTTTCTTTTGTTTTCAATTGAATTATGCACTTTCTTGAGCCACAAGCAAGCCAATCGGGTAGATTTTCATGTTTCCTTTGATTTAATCAACCATAGATAAATTAATGCAATTTCATGAGGATTTATGCTATAGTTGCCACATATTATGAAAGAATGACAATCTCATGATTTTGAGCATAGCTTTGATGTGTTTGGTTGATTAATGATAGGTGAAGAAAGCTTGGAGAAATGTTGAAGCAAGAAGGAATGGCTAGGAGCAAGAGAGAACAAAAAGTTTGAGCAAAAGTTTGCCTCAAACTTAAGCTCAAACTTTCGGAATAAGTGAAAACACCCCAGGGAACAAAAAGCTTGAGCAAAAGTTTGCCTCAAACTTTTTGGCAAACGTTGGCATCACAAATCAATACCCTGGAGGACAAAAGCTTGCGCCAACGTTTGACTCAAACTTTTTGGCAAACGTTGGCGCCATGAGTGTACATAAGGGGGCCAACGTTTGAGCAAAAGTTTGACCCCAAACTTTAGCTCAAACGTTGGTAGCAGCAAGAATGGGGCAGCTGGTGTAAAAAGTTTGAGTAAAAGTTTGCCTCAAACTTTTACTCAAACTTTTACTCAAGCTTTTA
This sequence comes from Arachis ipaensis, assembly GCF_059453495.1. NCBI lineage: Eukaryota > Viridiplantae > Streptophyta > Magnoliopsida > Fabales > Fabaceae > Arachis > Arachis ipaensis. Next base: position 54,323,734 of record NC_142439.1, on the reverse strand, counting down.
TTATTCCCAACCCGGTTCACTTCGGTTCTCTCTCCAACTCCAAGAGCAATCAACCAAGGCCTCTATCAACCCAATTCCATCAAGAGCAAAGGCCCAATTCAAAGCTTGAAGACCATTTGAAGAAAGTGTATAAATAGCTTCGGATTTAAGTTTTTGGAAGAGCTTTCCTTTAGTTTTCGTAGGTAGTTTTCGGAGAGCTTTTGGTGTTGAGTAATTTTGAGTTTCTAAGTCTCGGGGAAGGAGAATTGAATTCCCTTCCTCTTAGTTTTCTTGCTTTCAATTTCAATTACATTTGCTTTGATCTTGGGTTGGAGAATTGAAGGAATTCTGTTTCAATCTCATCCTGAGATCTCTCTGTTTACTTACTGCACAATTAAATTTCAGTTTCTGTTAATTACTTCTTCTTCTACTTTCTCTGCAATTTACATTTCCTTTCCAATTGCTCTTGTTGGATCTAGGAAGGCATTGAGATCTAGACTTGGTTATCTAGTCTCTTGAGTCCTGAGATCTGGATTCCCATTCTCAATTTCTCTGTTTACTGCTTTTCAAGCTCTTTTATATTTCTGTTTTAGATCCGATTCAACCTAAGGCATCTTCTACTCTTCTGTGTGTTGAATTTTACTCTTCGTTGTTTAATTTCTGCAAATCTAATTCCCAATTCCCTTTACAATTCAAGCCATTTACATTTCTTGCACTTTAAGATTCTACAATTTACATTTCTTGCATTCTAAGTTTCTGCCATTTAATTTCTTGCCCTTTAAGATTTAGCACTTTAAATTCCAGTTCTCTTTAATTTCATGCAAATTACCCATTCCCTTTATTTTCCATGCAATTTAAATTCTGCAAATCACAAATCTCTCAACCAAATCTTGATTCGCTTGACTAAATCAACCACTAAACTAAAATTGCTCAACCCTTCAATCCCTGTGGGATCGACCTCACTCCCGTGAGTTATTATTACTTGATGCGACCCGGTGCACTTGCCGGTTAGTTTCGTGTTGGATCGTTTTCCGCACATCAAGTTTTTGGCGCCGTTGCCGGGGATTGATTAGATTGATAATGATTAAGTGAGGTGGTGATCTAGATCTAGCATTTTTATTTTCTGTTTCTCTAATTTTTGACTAACACACTAACTGTTTGAAGTTTTGTCTCAACTGACTACACTCAATTTTCAAGAATACCACTGTGTGTTCTGTTTGTTAATTTATATGTCACAGGAAAGAAGAGAGGCCAGAGGGAAGGATATCATTGAAGAAGGAGTTTCTGAGAAAGAAGAACACCACAACATGAAGCCGCAACTCATTACACTAATCAAGAACAATTGTTCCTATGGTGGAAATCCATTGGAGGATCCTAAATAGCACCTATCCCTTTTTCTGAGGACTTGTGGTGCTGTCAATCTCGATAGTATAAATCATGATACCTATAAGCTCTTGTTATTTCCTTTCTCACTAAAGGATGAAGCGACACAATGGCTTGAAACCTTTCCCGAAGGAAGTATCACTAGTTGGGATGATTTGGTTGCCAAGTTTCTAGCCAAATTCTCCTCATCCCAACAAAACATCAAGATGAAAGAGGGAATACATCCTTTCATACAAGGAGAGGAAGAACCATTGTTCAAAGCATGGGAAAGATACAAGAAAGCAAGTGACAAAGTGGGTTTCCAAGCGTTCTATGAAGGATTAACCCCAGAAACAAAAAGAGCGGTGGATTACTTCTCAGATGGCCTACTCAACGCAACAGCAACCATCCAAGGAACTGCAGAGTTCAAAGACAAAAGAGTCAATAACCAACACTCATTTGAGACACCACGGAATGCAATTTCAGAAAAGGAAGTAATGAATCTTGAAGGAGTGAGGGCAATCATGAATCAAAACAAACGGCTATACCAGCAAACTCAGCAACAATTGGAGTCAATAGCTAGACAAATTGATTTTCTACATTCTGCCACAGTGAATACACAATTTCCACCATGGAAACCACATTCTTATCTAAGAATGAGGGAATCTCAGCATCAGGAACAAAGGGACTTCAACTATAACAACCCTAACTTCCCAAACCTGCAAAAACACCACCATACAAACAACAATCACTACATACCACCACACTACCCACCCCTCCAACCCCAGATACCTCACAACCAACAAATTTCACAACACTTTCATAGGATCACCAATTTGGAGATCTTAATAGAGAGAATGATGGAGCACCAAGAGGAGATAACACAGAACTAGGAAACCTCACTCAGAAGAATTGAGAGGCAAATGCAGCAACGGGCTAAGAACCTCGCAGAAATGGGTGAGAAGAGGGCTGAAGGAAAAGAATCAATCATCCAGGATGAGCATCACAAAGCAAAACCTCACTTAGGAGGAAGCCAAAGGCAACAGAAGTCTCAACTTCCATGATCAGAGGATGAAGGATGTCAAGCTAATGACAATAAAAGAGCGCTTGTTGGGAGGCAACCCAACCTGAGGTAGTTTCTTTTCATAGCTATTTTAATAAAAAGGTTAATTAGTTTTATCTATATTGCAAGAAGCTAAGTTTGGTGTTGCACACCAAAATAATATAAGGAAGAATGAAGGATTCTAAGTTTGGTGTTCCACCAAAATCTCATCATAAAACACATTCTCACTTTCTGCATAATGCTAGCTTCAAGCATTTAGATAAACTGGTTAACTATGCTGTGGTTTCCTAAGTTTCCAATTTTGTCACTTTTGAAAAAGAAAAAGAGTTTTACACATGGTTAATCTGATGCACAAGGACCATTGGCAAGGTACTAAGTTTGGTGTTCCCACACCAAAGTAAGTTCAAAAGCCCACAAATAAATCATACATGCTAACCATTTTTCAAGTTCTTTGGGAACAAGCAACTTTCAATATCATTGCAGAGTGTCATACAAGCTTTTGGAAGGATTAAGCATCATCACCCAAAGAAATGAAAGAGGAATGCTAAAACCAGCAATGAGGATGATGAGGAGGACAGCAAGCAGATTCCAAAAGGTTGTATTGTTCAGTGATTGTTTTATATCAGATATTGCTACGATTGAAAGTGATATAATACCCCTGCTTGTCTGCATAGTATAGTTTTTCTGTAATTCAATAATTAAGATGCTTGATTATTCACAATACTACACTTTTCACACTTGTTTGCACTCAATACATCAAAAAATGCATCACATGAAAGTTCTTTGAAAAGAAGGATTGAGGAATTAAACAATTTTGAGGCAAGCAAAAGATTAGGAGAAGTGGCGGTGCTAGTTGTATGATAATGTTTTGAGGTTGCATGCTTATGAAAACTTGCATGGGAGCTCATAGGCAGGACATGAAGTTCAAAGAAGTATTGTGGAGATTCTCAAAAATTTATTGATCCAAGAAGCAGCAAACAAAACAAAAGAAAATAAAGAAAATACAAAAACAAAAAGAACATGGCCCAAGGCTCTGAGCATCAATTACTAGGCAGAAAAGAAAGAAGAAACAAAAACTCAAAGAGTTGTTATCCTAGTAAATGCTTGTGGTCGAATTGTGTCAAAGAAAGAGGCTTGAGCAAGTAAATCCTTAGGGGTGCTTTAACACCTAATACCTTAAAACCAACTGGTTTAGGAGTATTGATTGAAAGCTTATCTAAAGAGCCGCTTTGAGACATGACACTTAGAGTCAAGGCAAAAGCAAAGAAACTATAAGCTGCTTCAAGGTGATTACATATAAAGAGATCTTCATGATATTATTTGGATGAAAGTTCTAAGACCTAAGACTCCCAAGATGTAGGGACTAGTAAGCACTGAGGCCCTTGCTTGAGCACATGATTTAGAGTTCACCCCACTGTCACTTGATCACTTCACTCACAGGATAGTACATGTAATTTTTCAAATCCATTCTGATTGAAAGAACCTTTGAGCATAATTCCTTTCTTGCTTGGGGACAAGCAAGCTTTAAGTTTGGTGTTGTGATGACAAGTCATCTTAGCCTAGTTTCACTAGCCTTTTTCTTTTGTTTTCAATTGAATTATGCACTTTCTTGAGCCACAAGCAAGCCAATCGGGTAGATTTTCACGTTTCCTTTGATTTAATCAACCATAGATAAATTAATGCAATTTCATGAGGATTTATGCTATAATTGCCACATATTATGAAAGAATGACAATCTCATGATTTTGAGCATAGCTTTGATGTGTTTGGTTGATTAATGATAGGTGAAGAAAGCTTGGAGAAAGGTTGAAGCAAGAAGGAATGGCTAGGAGCAAGAGAGAACAAAAAGTTTGAGCAAAAGTTTGCCTCAAACTTTAGCTCAAACTTTCGGAATAAGTGAAAAAACCCCAGGGAACAAAAAGCTTGAGCAAAAGTTTGCCTCAAACTTTAGCTCAAACTTTTGGGAAAAAAGCTTGCGCCAACGTTTGCCTCAAACTTTTTGGCAAACGTTGGCATCACAAATCAATACCCTGGAGGACAAAAGCATGCGCCAATGTTTGCCTCAAACTTTTTGGCAAACGTTGGCGCCATCAGCAACACACCCTGGAGAGAAAAAGTTTGCGCCAACGTTTGACTCAAACTTTTTGGCAAACGTTGGCGCCATGAGTGTGCATAAGGGGGCCAACGTTTGAGCAAAAGTTTGACCCCAAACTTTAGCTCAAACGTTGGTAGCAGCAACAATGGGGCAGCTGGTGTAAAAAGTTTGAGTAAAAGTTTGCCTCAAACTTTTACTCAAGCTTTTACTCAAGCTTTTATAGTTCCCAACCCGGTTCACTTTGGTTCTCTCTCCAACTCCAAGAGCAATCAACCAAGGCCTCTATCAACCCAATTCCATCAAGAGCAAAGGCCCAATTCAAAGCTTGAAGACCATTTGAAGAAAGTGTATAAATAGCTTCGGATTTAAGTTTTTGGAAGAGCTTTCCTTTAGTTTTCGTAGGTAGTTTTTGGAGAGCTTTTGGTGTTGAGTAATTTTGAGTTTCTAAGTCTCGGGGAAGGAGAATTGAATTCCCTTCCTCTTAGTTTTCTTGCTTTCAATTTCAATTACATTTGCTTTGATCTTGGGTTGGAGAATTGAAGGAATTCTGTTTCAATCTCATCCTGAGATCTCTCTGTTTACTTACTGCACAATTAAATTTCAGTTTCTGTTAATTACTTCTTCTTCTACTTTCTCTGCAATTTACATTTCCTTTGTAATTGCTCTTGTTGGATCTAGGAAGGCATTGAGATCTAGACTTGGTTATCTAGTCTCTTGAGTCCTGAGATCTGGATTCCCATTCTCAATTTCTCTGTTTACTGCTTTTCAAGCTCTTTTATATTTCTGTTTTAGATCCGATTCAACCCAAGGCATCTTCTACTCTTCTGTGTGTTGAATTTTACTCTTCCTTGTTTAATTTCTGCAAATCCAATTCCCAATTCCCTTTACAATTCAAGCCATTTACATTTCTTGCACTTTAAGATTCTGCAATTTACATTTCTTGCGTTCTAAGTTTCTGCCATTTAATTTCTTGCCCTTTAAGATTTAGCACTTTAAATTTCAGTTCTCTTTAATTTCATGCAAATTACCCATTCCCTTTATTTTCCATGCAATTTAAATTCTGCAAATCACAAATCTCTCAACCAAATCTTGATTCGCTTGACTAAATCAACCACTAAACTAAAATTGCTCAATCCTTCAATCCCTGTGGGATCGACCTCACTCCCGTGAGTTATTATTACTTGATGCGACCCGGTGCACTTGCCGGTTAGTTTCGTGTTGGATCGTTTTCCGCACATCAGCAGGTGCATTGCACAATCCAAAGGGCATTCTCCTCTAAGCGAAAATACCATATAGACAAGTAAATGAAGTTTTTTCCTAATCCTTGGGGTCTACAACAATTTGATTATAGCCCGAATACCCATCCAGGAAGCAATAATACTCATGTCCTGCCATTGTTTCAAGCATCTGGTCCTTGAAGGGTAAGGAAAGTTGTCTTTCCGGGTGGCTTCATTGAGTTTCCGGTAGTCAATGCACATACGCCATCCGGTCACTGTCCTTGTGAGTATCAGTTCATTCTTCTCATTTGACACAACACTGATCCCTCCCTTCTTTGGGACTACTTGCACCGGGCTTACCCAAGGGCTGTCTGAGATGGGATAGATCACCCCTGCTTGCCACAATTTCAACACTTCTTTTTGAACCACTTCATTCATGGTTGGGTTCAGCCTCCTTTGTTATTGCCTTAAAGGTTTGGCATCATCTTCAAGTAGGATTTTGTGCATGCACATTGAAGGACTGATCCCCTTTAAATCTGCAAGTGTCCAGCCTATGGCATCCTTGTGTTGTCTCAACACTTGGATAAGCTCCTCTTCTTGCTCCTCACTCAGACTTGAATTTATGATTACTGGGTGAGTGTTGTTGGCACCCAAATATGCATATTCCAAACTGGGTGGTAAGGTTTTCAATTCTAATTTTGGTGCCTCTGCTTCTTTGTTATCTGTGGTGGATAGTATGGTTAGATTCTTCATGGTTCTTTGTGGTAGTTCTCCATTTGATGCTTGTTCTAGCTCAATAGTTCCTTCATATTTTTCTTCTTCTAAGACTCCTTGAACTATCTGTTCCATGGTGTCTACCATCATGCATTCTCCTATGGATTCTTTGGGTAACTCATTGCCTTAAAGACGTTGAAGACCATCTTCTCTTCATGCAATCTCAAAACTAGTTTCCCTTTTTGCACATCAATGATGGCTCCAGCAGTAGCTAGGAATGGCCTCCCTAGGATGATTGATGTGTTGGCCTCTTCTTCCATGTCCAGCACAACAAAATCAGCTGGGAAAATGAATTTTCCCAGTTTTACTAACAAGTTTTCCACCACCCCATGTGGAAACTTAAATGTTCTGTCAGCCAATTGGAGTGCTATTCTTGTTGGCTTGGCTTCCTCAATCTTCATCCTTCTCATCATGGTTAAGGACATGAGATTTATACTAGCTCCCAACTCACACAAAGCTTTCTCAATAGTGATGTCCCTTATGATGCAGGGGATTTGGAAACTCCCTGGGTCCTTCATCTTCTGAGGTAGCTTCTTTTGTATGATGGCACTACATTCCTCAGTTAGTACTATGGTCTCCTTTGCCTCCATGTTCCTTTTTCTTGTTATAAGCTCCTTCAAGAATTTGGCATAGAGTGGCATTTGTTCCAATGCCTCAGCAAATGGTATGTTGATTTGGAGCTTCTTGAAGATCTCTAGGAATTTAAAGAATTGGCCATCCTTCCTATCTTTTTCCAGCGTTTGTGGGTATGGTGCTTTTGGCACATAGGGCTTCAGGACTGGTTTTGGTGAAGGTGGAGCAGGGGTCTCTTCTTCATTCCTATTCCCCTGCTTTTCTGCAACTTCTTCTTTGTGGTTGTCTTTGCTTGGGGTTCCTTCCTCCACAACTTTTCCACTTCTTAGTGCAATGGCCTTGCATTCCCCTCTTGGGTTGGCCATGGTGTCACTGGGAAATGTGTGTGTGGGCAGTGGGATCTGCATGGATAAGATCCCCACTTGTGCTTCCAACTTTGAGATTGCTGCGCCTTGATTTTTCAGATTTGACCTGTATTCTTCTTGATTGGCGTCTGATGAGCGAATAATTTATACGCTTTTTGACATTGTTTTTAGTATGTTTTTAGTAAGATCTAGTTACTTTTAGGGATGTTTTCATTAGTTTTTATGTTAAATTCACATTTCTGGACTTTACTATAAGTTTGTGTGTTTTTCTGTGATTTCAGGTATTTTCTGGCTGAAATTGAGGGACTTGAGCAAAAATCTGAATCAGAGGTTAAAGAAGGACTGCTGATACTGTTGGATTCTGACCTCCCTGCACTCAAAGAGGATTTTCTGGAGCTACAGAACTCGAAATGGCGTGCTTCCAATTGCGTTGGAAAGTAGACATCCAGGGCTTTCCAGCATAATAGTCCATACTTTGTCCAAGTTTAGACGACGCAAAACTGGCGTTCAATGCCAGCTCTCTGCCCAATTCTGGCGTCCAGCGCCAGAAACAAGTTGCAAAGTGGAGTTCAACGCCCAAACTAGCACAAAAGCTGGCGTTCAACTCCAGGAATGACCTCTACACGTGTAACACTCAAGCTCAGCCCAAGCACACACCAAGTGGGCCCCAGAAGTGGATTTATGCATCAATTACTTACTTCTGTAAACCCTAGTAGCTAGTTTATTATAAATAGGACTTTTTACTATTATATTAGACATCCTGAATTGTATTTTGATCCTATGATCAGTCTTGGTTTCTCCAGTTCCCCTCTGGGGCCGAGACCAATGAACTCCATTATCACTTATGTATTTTCAACGGTAGAGTTTCTGCACTCCATAGATTAAGGTGTGGAGCTCTGCTGTTCCTCAAAGATTAATGCAAAGTACTACTGTTTTCTATTCAATTCATCTTGTTTCGCTTCCAAGATATTCATTCGCACTTCAATCTGAATGTGATGAATGTGACAATCATCATCATTCCCTATGAACGCGTGCCTGACAACCACTTCCGTTCTACCTTCGACTGATTGAGTATTTCTTAGATCTCTTAATCAGAATCTTCGTGGTGTAAGCTAGAATGATGGCGGCATTCAAGAGAATCCAGAAAGTCTAAACCTTGTCTGTGGTATTCCGAGTAGGATTCAATGATTGAATGATTGTGACGAGTTTCAAACTTGCGATTGCTGGGCGTAGTGACAGACGCAAAAGGATAGTAAATCCTATTCCAGCATGATCGAGAACCGACAGATGAATAGCCGTACCGTGACAGGGTGCGTTGAACATTTTCACTGAGAGGATAGGATGTAACTATTGACAAGGGTGATGCCTCCAGACGATTAGCCGTGCCGTGACAGGGCATTTGGATCATTTTCCCGAGAGAAGACCGAAAGTAGCCATTGACAATGGTGATGCATCACATAAAGCCAGCCATGGAAAGGAGTAAGACTGATTGGATGAAGATAGCAGGAAAGCAGAGGTTCAGAGGAACGAAAGCATCTCTATTCACTTATCTGAAATTCTCACCAATGATTTACATAAGTATTTCTATCCCTATTTTATTAATTATTTTCGAAAACTCCATTACTATCTTATATCCGCCTGACTGAGATTTACAAGGTGACCATAGCTTGCTTCATACCAACAATCTCCGTGGGATTCGACCCTTACTCACGTAAGGTATTACTTGGACGACCCAGTGCACTTGCTGGTTAGTTGTGCGAAGTTGTGAACCATGGTATTGGCATCATGTTTTTGGCGCCATTACCAGGGAAAGAAAGAGCGATGAATTTTACATAATCAAAGTGTAATCACAATTTCTGCGCACCAAGTTTTTGGCGCCGTTGCCGGGGATTGTTCGAGTTTGGACAACTGACGGTTCATCTTGTTGCTCAGATTAGGTAATTTTCTTTTTGTTTTCTTTTCAAAAATTTTTCAAAACTTTTTCAAAAATTTCTCCTTTGTTTTCGAAAAAAAATAAAATAAAATAAAAAAATTAAAAATGTTTTCAAAAATATATTTTTCTTCAGAATTTTTAAGAATGAATTCTAGTGTTTCATAAAGCATGTTGAAGCCTGGTTGGCTGTAAAGCCACGACTGTAGGGCATGTTAGGCGTGTCATGTCTGAGTTACATACTAAATCTTGGCTGGCTATTAAGCCATGCCTGACCCTTTGATTGGAGCTTTAGACTAAAGAGCATAAGATTCCTGGAATTCATATTAAAAATTTTGGAATCCTTATTTTTCTTTTTCAAAATGATTTTCGAAAAAAAAAATTAAAATTAAAAGAAAATACAAAAAAATTATAAAATCATAAAAAATCAAAAATATTTTGTGTTTCTTATTTGAGTCTTGAGTCATGTTATAAGTTTGGTGTCAATTGCATACTCATCTTGCATTTTTTTTTCGAAAAATTCATGCATTCATGGTGTTCTTCATGATCTTCAAGTTGTTCTTGGTAAGTCTTCTTGTTTGATCTTGATGTTTTCTTATTTTGTGTCCTTTCTTGTTTTTCATATGCATTCCTGAATTCTTTATGTCTAAGCATTAAAGAATTCTAAGTTTGGTGTCTTGCATGTTTTCTTTGCATTAAAAATTTTTCAAAAATATGTTCTTGGTGTTCATCATGATCTTCATAGTGTTCTTGGTGTTCATCTTGACATTCATAGCATTCTTGCATGCATCACATGTTTTGATCTAAAATTCTCATGCATTGCATCATTTTTCTTATTTTTCTCTCTCATCATAAAAATTCAAAAAAATAAAAAAAAATATCTTTCCCTTTTTCTCTCTCATAAATTCGAAAATTAGATTTGACTTTTTAAAAAAATTTTAAAATCTAGTTGTTTTTATGAGTCAAATCAAATTTTCAATTTAAAAATCTTATCTTTTTCAAAATCTTTTTCAAAAATCAAATCTTTTTCAATTTTCTTAGTTATTTTCGAAAATTCTAAAAACATTTTTCGAAAATATTTTTCTTATTTTTATATCAAATTTTCGAAAATAACATCACCAATTAATGTTTTGATTCAAAAATTTCAAGTTTGCTACTTACTTGTTAAGAAAGTTTCAAACTTTAAGTTCTAGAATCATGTCTTGTAATTTCTTGTGAATTAAGTCATTAATTGTGATTTTAAAAATCAAATCTTTTTCAAAATTAATTTCAATCATATCTTTTCAAAAATATCTTCTTATCTTATTTTTTTTCAAAAAATTGATTTCAAAATATCTTCTCTAACTTCCTAACTTCTTGTCTTTTCGAAATTTGTTTCAACTAACTAACTAACTTTTTGTTTGTTTCTTATCTTTTTCAAAACCACCTAACTTACTCTCTCTCTCTCATTTTCGAAAAATATCTTCTCCCTTTTTCAAAATCTCTTTTTAATTAACTAATTATTTTAATTTTTTATTTTTATTTTCGAAAATTACTAACCTTTTTCAAAAACTATTTTCAAAAATCACTAACTCTTTTTCAAAAATTATTTTCGAAATTTTCCCTCTCTCATCTTATTCTATTTATTTATTCATCTACTAACATCTCTTTCTCACCCACCAAAAATCCGAACCCTCTCTCTCTCTCTTTCTGAGTTCAGATTTTTCTCTTCTTCTTTTCTTCTACTAACAATAAGGAACCTCTTTACTGTGACATAGAGGATTCCTCTTCTTTTCTTTTTCTCTTCTCTTTCTTATGAGCAGGGACAGAGAAAAAGGCATTCTTGTTGAAGCTGATCCAGAACCTGAAAGGACTCTGAAGAGAAAACTAAGAGAAGCTAAATTACAACAATCCAGAGACAACCTTATTGAAAATTTCGAACAAGTAAAGGAGATGGCAGCCGAACCCAACAACAATAATGCAAGGAGAATGCTTGGTGACTTTACTGCACCTAATTCCAATTTACATGGAAGAAGCATCTCCATTCCTACCATTGGAGCAAACAATTTTGAGCTGAAACCTCAGCTAGTTTCTCTAATGCAGCAGAACTGCAAGTTTCATGGACTTCCATCTGAAGATCCTTTTCAGTTCTTAACTGAATTCTTGCAGATCTGTGATACTGTTAAGACTAATGGAGTAGATCCTGAAGTCTACAGGCTCATGCTTTTCCCTTTTGCTGTAAGAGACAGAGCTAGAGTGTTGTTGGACTCTCAACCCAAAGATAGCCTGAACTCTTGGGATAAGCTGGTCACGGCTTTCTTAGCCAAGTTCTTTCCTCCTCAAAAGCTGAGCAAGCTTAGAGTGGATGTTCAAACCTTCAAACAAAAAGATGGTGAATCCCTCTATGAAGCTTGGGAAAGATACAAACAGTTGATCAAAAAGTGTCCTTCTGACATGCTTTCAGAATGGACCATCCTGGATATATTCTATGATGGTTTATCTGAGCTATCAAAGATGTCATTGGATACTTCTGCAGGTGGATCCATTCACCTAAAGAAAACACCTGCAGAAGCTCAAGAATTCATTGACATGGTTGCTAATAACCAGTTCATGTACACTTCTGAGAGGAATCCTGTTAGTAATGGGACGCCTATGAAGAAAGGAGTTCTTAAAATTGATACTCTGAATGCCATATTGGCTCAGAACAAAATATTGACTCAACAAGTCAATATGATTTCCGAGAGTCTGAATGGAATGCAAGCTGCATCCAACAGTACTCAAGAGGCTTCTTATGCAGAAGAAGCTTATGATCCTGAAAACCCTGCAATAGCAAAGGTGAATTACTTAGGTGAACCTTATGGAAACACCTATAACCCATCATGGAGAAATCATCCAAATCTCTCATGGAAGGATCAAAGGCCTCAACAAGGCTTTAATAATGGTGGAAGAAACAGGTTTAACAATAACAAACCTTTTCCATCATCCACTCAGCAACAGACAGAGAACTCTGAACAAAATACTTCTAATTTAGCAAACTTAGTCTCTGATCTATCTAAGGCCACTGTAAGTTTCATGAATGAAACAAGGTCTTCCATTAGAAATTTGGAAGCACAAGTGGGCCAGCTGAGTAAAAGGATCACTGAAATCCCTCCTAGTACTCTCCCAAGCAATACAGAAGAGAATCCAAAAGGAGAGTGCAAGGCCATTGACATAAGCACCATGGCCGAACCTGTAAGGAAAGGAGAGGACGTGAATCCCAAGGAGGAAGACCTCCTGGGACGTCCAGTGGTCAATAAGGAGCTTCCCTCTGAGGAACCAAAGGACTCTGAGGCTCATCTAGAGACCATAGAGATTCCATTGAACCTCCTTATGCCATTCATGAGCTCTGATGAGTATTCCTCTTCTGAAGAGAATGAGGATGTCACTGAAGAGCAAACTGCCAAGTTTCTTGGTGCAATCATGAAGCTGAATGCCAAATTATTTGGTATTGAAACTTGGGAAGATGAACGTCCCTTGTTCACCAATGAACTAAGTGATCTAGATCAACTGACATTGCCTCAGAAGAGACAGGATCCTGGAAAGTTCATAATACCTTGTACCATAGGCACCATGATCTTTAAGGCTCTGTGTGACCTTGGTTCAGGGATAAACCTCATGCCCCTCTCTGTAATAGAGAAACTAGAAATCTATGGGGTACAAGCTGCTAAAATCTCATTAGAGATGGCAGACAATTCAAGAAAATAGGCTTATGGACAAGTAGAGGACGTGTTAGTAAAGGTTGAAGGCCTTTACATCCCTGCTGATTTCATAGTCCTGGATACTGGAAAGGAAGAGGATGAATCCATCATCCTGGGAAGACCTTTCCTCGCCACAGCAAGAGCTGTGATTGATGTGGACAAAGGAGAATTGATCCTTCAATTAAATAAGGACAACCTTGTGTTTACAACTCAAGGATCTCTCTCTGCATCCATGGAGAGGAAGCAGAAAAAGCTTCTCTCAAAGCAAAGTCAAACAAAGCTCCCACAGTCAAACTCTAAGTTTGGTGTTGGGAGGCCACAACCAAACTCTAAGTTTGGTGTTGAACTCCCATATCCAAACTCTAAGTTTGGTGTTGGAGAGTCTCAACAATGCTCTGAACATCTGTGAGGCTCCATGAGAGCCCACTGTCAAGCTATTGACATTAAAGAAGCGCTTATTGGGAGGCAACCCAATTTTTATCTATCTAACAATATTTTTCTTAGTTATATGTCTTTATAGGTTCATGATCTTGTGGAGTCACAAAATAAATATAAAAATTGAAAACAGAATCAAAAACAGCAGAAGAAACATCACACCCTGGAGGAAGCATCTGCCTGGCGTTCAACGCCAGAACAGAGCATGGTTCTGGCGCTGAACGCCCAAAATGGGCTTCATCTGGGCGCTGAACGCCAGAATTGCACCCTGGAGAGGAGCTGGCGCTGAACGCCCAGAACAAGCATGCTTCTGGCGTTCAACGCCAGAAATGGGCAACAAATGGGCGTTGAACGCCCAAAATGGGCACCAACCTGGCGCTGAACGCCCAGAGTTGTGTGCAAGGGCATTTTACATGCCTAATTTGGTGCAAGGTTGTAAATCCTTGAACACCTCAGGATCTGTGGACCCCATAGGATCCCCACCTACCTCACCATCTCTCTATCCATTCATGGTCATCCCTTCTGTTTTCCATTTACCACTCACATCTATACACCCACTTACCTTCAAAATTCAACATCTCTTCCCCACCCAATCCCACCCATATGGCCAAATACACACACCCCCCTCTCCTCCATATCTTCTTCTTCTTCTTCTTCTATTCTTTCTTCTTTTGCTCGAGGGCAAGCAACATTCTAAGTTTGGTGTGGTAAAAGCAGAGCATTTTTTTATTTTTTCATAACCATTAATGGTACCTGAGGCCAGAGAAACCTCAAGGAAGAGGAAAGAGAAGATAATTGCTCCCACCTCTGAGCCATGAGAGATGGAAAGATTCATCTCACAAGCCTATCACTAAGAAAAGGATGGAGCAAACAAGAGAGCACATTCATGGATCTCAACAGGCACATGAAGAAGCTCACCATCAAGAAATCCCTGAGATACCTCAAGGGATGCACTTTCCTCCACAAAACTATTGGGAGCAAATCAACACCTCCCTAGGAGAATTGAGTTCCAATATGGGACAACTAAGGGTGGAACATCAAGAGCACTCCATCATCCTTCATGAAATAAGAGAAGATCAAAAAGCAATGAGGGAGGAGCAACAAAGACAAGGAAGAGACATAGAAGAGCTCAAGGACATCATTGGTTCCTCAAGAAGAAAACGCCACCATCACTAAGGTGGACTCATTCCTTGTTCTTACATTCTCTGTTTTTCATTTTCTATGTTAAGTGCTTATCTATATTTGTATCTTCATTACATGATCATTAGTAGTTAGTAACTATGTCTTAAAGTTATGAATGTCCTATGAATCCATCACCTCTCTTAAATGAAAAATGTTTTAATTCAAAAGAACAAGAAGTACATGAGTTTCGAATTTATCCTTGAACTTAGTTTAATTATATTGATGTGGTGACAATGCTTCTTGTTTTCTGAATGTATGCTTGAACAGTGCATATGTCTTTTGAAGTTGTTGTTTAAGAATGTTAAATATGTTGGCTCTTGAAAGAATGATGACTAGGAGACATGTTATTTGATAATCTAAAAAATCATAAAAATGATTCTTGAAGCAAGAAAAAGCAGCAAAGAACAAAGCTTGCAGGAAAAAAAAACAATAAAATAGGCGAAAAAAAATAAAGAAAAAGAAAAAGCAAGCAAAAAAAGCCAAAAGCTCTTAAAACCAATAGGCAAGAGCAAAAAGCCAATAACCCTTAAAACCAAAAGGCAAGGGCAAATAAAAAGGATCCCAAGGCTTTGAGCATCAGTGGATAGGAGGGCCTAAAGAAATAAAATCCTGGCCTAAGCGGCTAAACCAACCTGTCCCTAACCATGTGCTTGTAGCGTGAAGGTGTCAAGTGAAAACTTGAGACTGAGCGGTTAAAGTCAAGGTCCAAATCAAAAGAAGAGTGTGCTTAAGAACCCTGGACACCTCTAATTGGGGACTTTAGCAAAGCTGAGTCACAATCTGAAAAGGTTCACCCAATTATGTGTCTGTGGCATTTATGTATCCGGTGGTAATACTGGAAAACAAAGTGCTTAGGGCCACGGCCAAGACTCATAAAATAGCTGTGTTCAAGAATCATCATACTGAACTAGGAGAATCAATAACACTATCTGAACTTTGAGTTCCTATAGATGCCAATCATTCTGAACCTCCATGGATAAAGTGAGATGCCAAAACTATTCAAGAGGCAAAAAGCTATAAGTCCCGCTCATATGATTGAAGCTATGTTTCATTGATAGTTTGGAATTTATAATATATTCTCTTCTTTTTATCCTATTTGATTTTCAGTTGCTTGGGGACAAGCAACAATTTAAGCTTGGTGTTGTGATGAGCGGATAATTTATACGCTTTTTGACATTATTTTTAGTATGTTTTTAGTAGGATCTAGTTACTTTTAGGGATGTTTTCATTAGTTTTTATGTTAAATTAACATTTCTGGACTTTACTATGAGTTTGTGTGTTTTTCTATGATTTCAGGTATTTTCTGGCTGAAATTGAGGGACTTGAGCAAAAATCAGAATCAGAGGTTAAGAAGGACTGCTGATGCTGTTGGATTCTGACCTCCCTGCACTCAAAGTAGATTTTCTGGAGCTACAGAACTCGAAATGGCGCGATTCCAATTGCGTTGGAAAGTAGACATCCAGGGTATTCCAGAAATGTATAATAGTCCATACTTTGCCCAAGTTTAGACTACGTAAACTGGCGTTCAACACCAGCTCTCTGCCCAATTCTGGCATCCAGCGCCAGAAACAAGCTGCAAAGTGGAGTTCAACGCCCAAACTGGCACAAAAGCTGGCGTTCAACTCCAGGAATGACCTCTACACGTGTAACACTCAAGCTCAGCCCAAGAACACACCAAGTGGGCCCCGGAAGTGGATTTATGCATCAATTACTTACTTCTGTAAACCCTAGTAGCTAGTTTATTATAAATAGGACTTTTTACTATTGTATAGACATCCTGGATTGTATTTTGATCCTGTGATCAGTCTTGGTTACTCCGGTTCCCCTCTGGGGCCGAGACCAATGAACTCCATTATCACTTATGTATTTTCAACGGTAGAGTTTCTGCACTCCATAGATTAAGGTTTGGAGCTCTGCTGTTCCTCAAAGATTAATGCAAAGTACTACTGTTTTCTATTCAATTCATCTTGTTTCGCTTCCAAGATATTCATTCGCACTTCAATCTGAATGTGATGAATGTGACAATCATCATCATTCCCTATGAACGCGTGCCTGACAACCACTTCCGTTCTACCTTCGACTGAATGAGTATCTCTTAGATCTCTTAATCAGAATCTTCGTGGTGTAAGCTAGAATGATGGCGGCATTCAAGAGAATCCGGAAAGTTTAAACCTTGTCTGTGGTATTCCAAGTAGGATTCAATGATTGAATGACTGTGACGAGCTTCAAACTCGCGATTGCTGGGCGTCATGACAGACGCAAAAGGATAGTAAATCCTATTCCAGCATGATCGAGAACCAACAGATGAATAGCCGTACCGTGACAGAGTGCGTTGAACATTTTCACTGAGAGGATAGGATGTAACCATTGACAAGGGTGATGCCTCCAGACGATTAGCCGTGCCGTGACAGGGCATTTGGATCATTTTCCCGAGAGAAGACCGAAAGTAGCCATTGACAATGGTGATGCATCACATAAAGCCAGCCATGGAAAGGAGTAAGACTGATTGGATGAAGATAGCAGGAAAACAGAGGTTCAGAGGAACGAAAGCATCTCTATTCACTTATCTGAAATTCTCACCAATGATTTACATAAGTATTTCTATCCCTATTTTATTAATTATTTTCGAAAACTCCATTACTATCTTATATCCGCCTGACTGAGATTTACAAGGTGACCATAGCTTGCTTCATACCAACAATCTCCGTGGGATTCGACCCTTACTCACGTAAGGTATTACTTGGACGACCCAGTGCACTTGCTGGTTAGTTGTGCGAAGTTGTGAACCATGGTATTGGCATCATGTTTTTGGCGCCATTACCAAGGAAATAAAGAGCGATGAATTTTACATAATCAAAGTGTAATCACAATTTCTGCGCACCAGCGTCTATCCTTCTTTCAGTCTGTGCTTGTCTCTCCATAAGGGTGGAGACTGCTCATGTAATCTGCAATGACAATTGTGCTATTGTAGCCTCCATCCTCTCAAAGTTGCTATTGATTTCACATGGTTGCATAGTTAAGGGTGATGTGTCTTGATGGAGGTTGTTGTGTATTGGTTGGTTGCTATGGTATGATGTATTTTGTGAGTTATGGTAGGGTCTATGGTTGCCTGTTTGATGGTTGGGGTTGTGAGTAGAGTGTTGATTTGATGGATAAAGTTTGTTGTGGTCCTGGTTGTGGCCCTGCTTGTTTCTCCACCCAAAATTTGGGTGGTTCTTCCAACCTGGTTGTATGTCTTAGAAGTTGAATCATATGGTGGCCTGGATGAATTGTTCACATAATTAGCTTGTTTCCAGTCACCTTCATGTTCTGATGCATTTCTTTCTTGTTGAGGGGTTTGATCTTGTATGGCTGAGACTTGATTAGCCTCCATCTTCTTGGTTAAGGCTGCTATTTGTGGTGTAATTGCCTTGTTTTGAGCTAACAAAGCATCTACAGAGTTGAGTTCTAGCACTCCTTTCTTCTGAGTTCTTTCTGAAGCATAGAAATACTCATTTTCAGCTACAGTCTTGATGACATCTATGGCTTCTTCAATGGTTTTCTTCTTGTTGAGTGAACCTCCTCAAGAATAATCCACAGCCTTCTTTGATTCATAGGATAGCCCTTGATAGAAGATGTGTAGTTGTACCCACTCATTGAATATTTTTGGTGGGCATCTTCTTGTCAGATCTTTGAATCTCTCCCAGGCCTCATAGAGTGTTTCTCCATCTTGTTGTCTGAAAGTTTGCACCTCAGTTCTCAGCCTGTTGATTCTTTGTGGAGGGTAAAATCTTGCAAGGAATCTGCTTACAACATCCTCCCATGTGGTTAGGCTCTCCTTGGGAAATGATTCCAGCCACTTTGCTGCCTTATCTCTGAGTGAGAAAGGAAACACGAGTAGCTTGTAGATGTCAGGGTGTATCCCATTGGACTTTACAGTATCACATATCCTCAGGAATGTGCTAAGATGTTGATTAGGGTCTTCTTGAGCACTTACTCCATATGAACAATTATTCTTGACAAGTGTGATGAGCTGAGGCTTCAACTCAAAATTATTAGCATGAATTATTGGCTTTAGGATGCTGCTGCCACAATTTTCTGGATTTGGGTTGACGTAGGAGCCCAAGACTCTCCTTTCTTGCCCAACATGATTTCTAGCATCTCCTCCAACATTGTCCTGTACTTCGTCATCCATGGTGATTTACGGATCTTCCTCCACTAGTTCTTCTCCAACTATGCCTTTGTCTCTTGCTTCCCTCTTTAATCTAAGGAAGGTCCTCTCAATTTCACTATCGAAGGGAGATAAAGTCTCTCCTCTTCTACCTGTCATACACTTGGCAAATAACCAGCAGAGAACAAGTGAAGTAAGAAAAATCTTGTTGAAATTAGTGGTTAGCGTTGTTGATGCAATTAATCGAACAGTTAGAAGAGTGGAAATATGGACGATGGGTAACTAAAATAATCAAAGAAAAAGAAATAAAACTCAAAGCAGAGATAAAAGAAAAATAAAAAAAATGCTAGAAGAATTAGAATAAAGTAAAATAACAAGGGAATTAAATTGCTTAATCTAGCTCTCCAATCAATTTAATCACTATCAAATTTAAGCCAATCCCCGGCAACGGCGCCATAAAACTTGATGAGTCCAATTCACACCCCCATTCAAAAAAATTGGTGAATTAGTTCTTTTGGCAAGCGCACCAAAATTATCGTCAAGTAATAACCCACAGTGGAGTGGGATCGTATCCACAGAGATTGGCAAATTTGAGCAATTTTAATCAATTGATGAATTAGTCAAGTGAAACAGATAGATTGTGATTTGCAGAATTATAAATGGCAGAAATGTAAATGACTAAAATGTAAAGGAAAACAATAAAGTGCAGAAATGGAAATAACAGAATATAAAGTGCAGAATCATAAATGACTTGAATGTAAATGGGGATGGGGAATTGCAGAATGTAAAAATAAGCTATAAAGAAAGTGGTAGATAAGAATGGGGAAATTCATTGAGATTAGGAGATGTTGTCTCTTTGGATCAACTTCAGCTTATAACCTCTTCAATCATGCAACTCATTGACCTCTTGGAAATCATGATTGATTGAGCCCCAATCCCTTGGTGACTCAATCTCTCAGATCTTGATCAATAGCCAATTTCTTGGTTTAATTGTTCATGAAGAGAGATATGCTTGGTCCCTGATTATACCACACATTATCATAGGTCCAAGTAGAGGGAGGATTATATATCACCATATCCAAACACCGAAACCCAGATCCTACTCAATTGTGAGAAGGGATTTCAAGCATGGTTTCATGTTTCCTTTCCCAAGGTTCCCATGAAACCCATTTTGCATTCAATCTCTTTCCCAAGATAATTGAACACTAAGCATTAAGAACGAAATTCCTTCTAGCAAATCAAAGAGAAGATGAAGAGAAGAAGAATTTAACTATCATCAATCCATCAAGTACAATAGAGCTCCCTCTCTCAATGAGAGGGAATTTAGCTACTCATAGCTCAAAGAAAAGTACTCAAAGTAAAGAAGATGATGAAGTGTAAAAGTGAATCTAAAACTGCTATCTCTAACTGCTTAACCCCTTCTTCAGTACTTCTTGGGGGGTATTTATACTATTCCTAGCAAAAAATAAAAGAATTACAAAAGTGAAAAAGGAAAATTACATTTTGGAGGGAAAAGAAACTCAATAAGCACGACTTCCCAGCTGGCGTGTGATTGGCGCTTCAGTGGTGTGCACGTGCTCCCTCAATTCTGGCTTGGCGTGCAACGCTCAATCCCTCAAGTGGCACGCTCGCCGTCAATAACACCCCTAGCGTGCCACGCCTTCGAGCTCAAGTGGCACGCCCAGGGTCTTTTAATGCCCAGGTAGCATGGCGTGCCACGCCTTTGAGCTTAAGTGGCACTCCCTAGCCTTTTTCACTTCTCTTTGCCTCTGGAAACTTGAACTAGCGTGGGACGCCCAGGGTATGGCGTGCCACGCCCTTGTTGCATGCTTGACCAAGCTCTCTGGGAAGTTGAACTAGCGTGGCACGCCCAGGGTCTGGCGTGCCACGCCCCTTTGTGAACAAGTGACTCCTCTGTTTCGCGTGCCACGCCACAAACTCAAGTGGCACGCCCCAATGGTTCTTTTACTCTCTGAATGACACTGCCGTGCCACGCCTGGGATTCAAGTGGCACGCACAAGTGAGGAATAATGGATGGCGTGCCACGCCTTCCACACCAAGTGGCACGCCCCATGTATTTGGCCTCCTTCACCCTCTCTGGAAACTTATACCAACGTGCCATGCCTAGAGGCTGGCGTGCCATGCCCATAATCTTGCCTTGGTTCCAGTAGCTGGCGTGCCACACCCAGTACTCATGTGGCACGCCATAGTGATATTTTTGGGTTGGCGTGCCACGCCTTCGACATCAAGTGGCACGCCCAGCCCTTGCTTTGGCCTCTTTGTGCATTGGCGGGCCACGCCTAGTCGCTCAAGTGGCACGCCTAAGTGAGATTTAGAGCCTGCGTGCCACGCCTTCGACTTCAAGTGGCATGCCCAGTCTTCAATTGCCTTCAGCCCCTTCCCTGGATTTTTGTACTAGCGTGCCACGCCATGCTGTTCAAGTGGCACGCCCATACATTTATGGACTCTTCAATCTTGGCGTGCCACGCCTGGATCCGCAAGTGGCACACCCAAGTGACTTTTTGGAGTTGGCGTGCCACGCCTTCGATACCAAGTGGCACGCCATCGTGAAGGTTCCCCCTGGAGTGATGAGTTGGCGTGCCATGCCCCTTGGCTCAAGTGGCATGCCCATAGTGGCTGATGGGTTAGGCGTGCCACGCCCAACATGGCATGCCACGTCCCTTTTGTGTCCTCCGTTGTTGCTCTCTGGAACTTTGTACTAGTGTGCCATGCCCATATGAATACTTGGGAATTCTTCTCTGGAATTTAGTATTAGCATGCCATGCCCAGCTCCTGGCATGCCACGCCAGTGCATTTTTGTGGCATTTGTTCCAAGTGACACGTCAGTTTCACACGCCCAGCTTCTTTGTTGCTTTCTTCCCATTTTTGATGCCTTTTTCTCCTGAAATTTAGCACAACTCATCTCAGAGTAGTGTACCATAATATCCATCAATTAATGCATGAATTGTACTGATCAAATGAGATTTATGCTCTTTTATGGTCCTCTTTATGCAAGAAAGAAGGGTAAATGATGCAAGTCATCAGATAGGAAAGGGAATGAAAACCAAGTAGCAGACCATCTGTCAAGAATATCACAAGAAACCAATCAAGCTCCGCACTCAGTGAATGAAAGCTTTCCAGATAAACACCTCTTACAAATTCAACAAGCTCCATGGTTTGCAGACATAGCAAACTACAAGGTGGAAAGAAAAATTCCTCAAGAACTCTCCAAGAAGTTTTTGATCAATGAAGCCAAGAAGTTTTTGTGGGGTGAACCATTTTTGTTCAAAAGATGTCTGGATGGAATGATTAGGAGGTGTGTCCCTGAAACTGAGATGAGAGACATATTGTGGCATTGCCATGGTTCAGCCTATGGTGGACACTTTGGACCAGAGAGAACAGCTGCCAAAGTGCTACACATAGTGGATTCTATTGGCTAACTATATTCAAGGATGCCAGAGAGTTCGTTCATCAGTGTAATGAGTGCCAAAGAACTGGAGGACTATCAAGAAGGAATGAAATGCCTCAAAATTTCATTCTTGAAGTGGAGCTATTTGATCTTTGGGGCATTGATTTCATGGGCCCTTTTCCTCCTTCCTACTCTTTCAAATACATTCTGGTAGCAGTGAAGTATGTCTCAAAATGGGTGGAAGCTATAGCCACAACCACATGTGATGCACAGGTAGTCCTTCAATTCCTTAAGAAGCACATTTTTACTAGATATGGAGTGCTTAAGGGTCTTGTCAGTGATGATGGTAGTCATTTTTGCAACAAACAGATGGAGAAACTACTTCACAAATATGGGGTGATGCATAAAGTAGCTACTCCCTACCACCTACAGACCAATGGCCAAGCAGAGCTTGCAAATAGGGAGTTGAAGAGGATTTTGGAGAAGACAGTGGGAGCCACCAGAAAAGATTGGGCCAGAAAGCTAGATGATGCTTTATGGGCATATAGAACAGCATTCAAAACTCCTATAGGAAGATCCCCATTTCAGCTAATCTATGGAAAATCATGCCACCTTCTTGTAGAGCTAGAACACAAATCTTACTGGGCCACTAAGCTCCTAAATTTTGATCCTCAAGTAGCAGGAGAAAAAAGGTTGTTGCAACTCAATGAGCTAGAGGAATTTAGATTGGAAGCTTATGAAAATGCAAAGATATACAAGGAAAGAGCTAAAAAATGGCATGACAATAAGATCTTGAAAAGAGAGTTCAAACTAGAACAGCAAGTACTCCTATATAATTCCAGGCTCAAGATTTTCCCAGGCATATGATGACAAGTCATCCTAGCCTATTTTAGCTAGTCTTTTTCTTTTGTTTTCATTAGAATTATGCACTTTCTTGAGCTACAAGCAAGCTAATTGAGTAGATTTTCATGTTTCCCTTGATTGAACCAACCATATATGAATTCATGCCATTTCATGAGGTTTTATGCTATATTTGTTGCATATTATGAAAGAATGAATATCTCATGATTTTGAGCATAGCTTTGATGAGTTTGGTTGATTAATGATAGGTGAAGAAAGCTTGGAGAAAGGTTGAAGCAAAGAGGAATGGCTAGGAGTGAAGAGAGGACAATGGAATAAGTGAAATTGAACCAGGAAGCAAGAAGTTAGCCCAACGTTAGCCCCCTAACTTGGAGGCTAACGTTGGAACTTGAAATTTCCTCCCTGGCCATCCCACGTTTGCGCCAACGTTAGCCCCCTAACTTGGAGGCTAACGTTGGCACATGAACATTCAAGGAAGAGGCAAAAGTTAGCCCCAACGTTAGCCCCCTAACTTGGAGGCTAACGTTGGAATTTGAGAGTTTCTCCCCTGGGCACCAACGTTTGCGCCAACGTTAGCCCCCTAACTTGGAGGCTAACGTTGGCACATGAATTACAAAGGGAGAAGGGCCAACGTTTGCGCCAACGTTAGCCCCCTAACTTGGAGGCTAACGTTGGCGCCACTAGCACTAAACAAGGCCAACGTTAGGGTCAAAGTTAGACCCCTAACGTTGGCACCAACGTCCATACCAGAAGAATTTTGCTTGCTGCTATGAAAAGTTGGAGCCAAAGTTAGACCCCTAACTTTGGCTCAAACTTTTGGTCCAACTTTGGCTAACCTCAAAACCGGTTCAATTGGTTCACTTTGGTTCTTCTTCAAACTTCAAGAGCAGTCAACCAAGGCCTCTTTCAACCCAATTCCACCAAGAGCAAAGGCCCAACTCAAGGCTTGAAGATCATTTTTGAAAGTGTATAAATAGGATAGAATTCAAGTTATTGAGGGAGCTTTCCTTTTGGAATTTTCATAATAGTTTTCGGAGAGCTTTTGAACTTTAATTTCTTTGCTTTCATTGCTTTCATTTTTCATTTGCACTTGTCTTGGATTTGGATTGGAGAATTGAAGAAATTCTGTTTCAATCTCAATCTTGGATCTCTGTTTCTTTACTGCTAATTGAATTTCATTTCCGGTTAATTGCTCTTTATCTCTTTTCTTTGCAATTTACATTTTCCTTGCAATTGTTCTTGTTGGATCTAGGAAGGCATTGAGATCTAGACTAGGTTTTCTAGTCTCTGGGTCTTGAGGTCTGAATTTCCCATTTCAATTCCCTGTTTACTGCTTTTAATGTTCAATTACTTTACTGCTTCAAGATCCGGTTCAATCCCAATTCCTTTTCCCTCTTCTGTTTGATGCAATTTAGTTTTTCCTTGTTTAATTTCTGCAAATCCACATCCCATTCCCCTTTGCATTTCAAGCAATTTACATTCCTTGCACTTTAAGATTCTGAAATTTACATTTCTTGCACTTTAAGTTTCTGCCATTTAATTTCTTGTTCTTTAAGTTTCAGCAATTTATTTCTTGTTCTCTTTACTTCAATGCAATTTAATTCTGCAAGTCCCAAAACCATCAACCAAATCTTGATTCGCTTGACTAAATCAACCACTAAACTAAAATTGCTCAATCCTTCAATCCCTGTGGGATCGACCTCACTCCCGTGAGTTTTTATTACTTGATGCGACCCGGTGCACTTGCTGGTTAGTTTTGGGTATTTTGGGAGAGATTTATTTTTCCTCCAAAATATCCCATCAAGTTTTTGGCGCCGTTGCCGGGGATTGATTAGATTGACAATGTTTAAGTGAGGTGGTGATCTAGATCAAGCACTTTTTCTTTAATTTTGATTAACCCACTAACTGTTTGATTTTTTGCTTAAACTAACTAACACTTCAATCTGGCAGTAAATTGAAGTGTCACTGGTTTTGTGCATTCCTCATGCTCTGCTTGTATGTCAGGTACAAGTAGAACCATACTCAATTTTCAGGAACAAGACGAAAGAACTCTCAGGAGGTTAAGAAGAGCTGAAAGAGGGAAAAATATTGTTGGAGAAGAGGAATCAGACGAAGAATTCCAAGAGATGGAGGAACATTTAACCAATCCACCAGGTGGGGAAGACAACAACAATGGCAACCCACCCCAGAGGAGAGTTTTGGCTTCCTACACCTTTGCAAATCCTAGACATTGTGGGAGCAGCATCTTGGCTCCAAATGTCAATGCTAACAACTTTGAACTCAAGCCACAACTCATCACTTTGGTTCAAAACAACTGCTCTTTTGGTGGAGGACCACTTGAGGACCCACACCAACATTTATCCACTTTCTTGAGGATATGCAACATTGTCAAAACTAATGGAGTGCCCCCTGACAGCTACAAGCTGATGCTATTCCCATTTTCTCTCAGGGACAAGGCCACTCAATGGTTAGAATCTTTTCCAAGGGACAGTATCAACAACTGGGATGATTTGGTAACTAAATTCCTTGCCAAATTTTATCCACCTCAGAGGATTATAAGGTTAAAGGCTGAGGTTCAAACATTTACACAAATGGAGGCCGAACCTATCTATGAGGCATGGGAGAGGTACAAGGCTCTGATCAGGAAATGTCCCCCTGCTATGTTTAATGAGTGGGAGAAGCTTCAAAACTTCTATGAAGGCTTAACACTGAAATCTCAGGAAGGTTTGGATCATTCAGCTGGAGGTTCCTTGCAACTCATGAAAACTGCAGAAGAGGCTCAAGAACTCATTGATATGGTGTCCAACAACCAATATTTCTTTGCTCATCAAAGAGGCCGCCAACCATCACAAAGGAGAGGAGTAATGGAGCTAAAAGGAGTGGATTCAATCCTGGCTCAAAACAAGATGATGCAGCAGCAAATTCAGCAACAATTTGAGCAAATGGCCAAGAGGATTGATAGTCTCCAAGTTGCAGCAGTTAACACCAGCCAACCATCAACCACATGGGGACAGAGTGAAGAAACTCAAGAAGAACAACAACAAGAGCAAGTACAGTATATGCACAACCAAGGACCAAATGAAGTGTATGGTGATACATACAATCCATCCTGGAAAAACCACCCAAACCTCAGATGGGGAGATAACCATACCCAAAACCAACAACCATGGCAGAGGAACTCAAACCAACACAACCCAAGAAGCAACCAAAATCACAACCAGTAGCAGACTAACCAAAACCCCTACAGAAAACCTCAAAACAACTACCCCAACCTCAACCAATACCAATCTAATAACCAATCCACCAACCAAAATGCCTACCATCCACCACCCACATCTCATAACCCACCTCAAATATCACCTGAAGCCCAAAGAATCACTCACTTGGAGGCCATGATAGACAAAATATTGAAACACCAAGAAATGGTAGCCAAGAATCAGGAAGCCTCTCTGAAGAGCCTAGAGAGACAGATGGGGCAACTCTCCAAGCAAGTATCTATTGAGAGACCTTCAAACTCACTGCCCAGTGACACAATTCTAAATCCCAAGGAAGAATGCAAGGCAATACAATTAAGGAGTGGAAGAGCATTGATAAGCAACAATGACACTACAAGGAAGCAAGCAGAGAACATCAAAGAACCAACAGAGGATGAGAATCAAACAAAGGCAGATGAGGATAAGGAGCAAGTTGTGATGCCAAACAAAAGCACTGAGAAACTTAAAGAGAAGGACAACCAACCACATAGCTCAAAGGAAGTAGCTCAGGGGCAGCAGCAAATAGGAAAAAGCATCACACCTCCACTGCCATATCCTCAGAGGTTCAACAAAGAGGTTAAAGACCAGCATTTTCACAAATTCCTTGAGACTTTTAAGAAGCTGGAAATCAATATTCCCTTGGCTGAAGCACTTGAACAGATGCCTCTATATTCCAAGTTTCTGAAGGATCTTATCAACAAGAAAAGAAGCTGGGATGAGAAAGAAACCATAATGATTGCTGAGGAATGCAGGGCCTTGATTCAAAAGGGGCTTCCTCCCAAGCTTGAGGACCCAGGAAGCTTCCTGTTGCCTTGCACCATTGGGAAATTGACAATCACTAAAGCAATGTGTGATCTCGGAGCAAGTATTAACTTAATATCATCCTCCTTGGTGAAAAAGCTGCATATAGAGGAGGTCAAACCAACACAAATGTCTCTGGAGCTGGTAGACAAGTCAATGGTATATCCCAGGGGTGTAATTGAAAATCTTTTGGTCAAGGTGGACAGTTTTATATACCCTGCTGATTTTGTGGTTCTAGAATCAAACAATGATGATGGTGACTCTGTTATACTGGGAAGGCCATTCTTGGCCACTGCTAGAGCTATCATAGATGTAGAGGAAGGGGAATTAACTCTCAGGATGCATGACCAAAGCATCACTCTGAAGGTATTACCAGAGGCACAATTTAGCAAGGAGAAGAAAGACTATATGAAGAGTGACCAGGAAAGTCACAGCAACATTCCAATGCTAAGGACTGTGCAGACTGATGAAAAAGCCCAAGAGGATGTTAGAGTATTGGCCACTGAGAAGAGAGGTCCCCAAGGAAAGCCTACAGCCAGAAAAGAAAGATCAACAAAAGGAAAGATGAAGCGCAGAAACAAAGCAAAAAGGGGCTGGAAGAATAGAAAGATTCCAACAGAGGGGCTTTCTAAAGGTGACAAAGTGCAACTGATATATCAATAGCTGGAGGCAAATCAACAAACCGAGGATTACTACACTGTCAGCAACATACTATCATTAGAACATGCTGAAATTGAACACCAGAGAAAAAAGAAGAGGATCACGGTCAGGGGAGACAAATTGAGGCCCTACAAGCACCAACCAACATAAAAGAAAGCCTCAATGTCAAGCTAGTGACAATAAAAGAGCGCTCCATGGGAGGCAACCCATGCTTTAAGATTCATGTCATTTTACATTCAATAAATTATGATCACTTGATGCATGAATTCTTTTCTCTTTTCATGAACATGTCCATTTATTGCATGCACTATGTTGAAACATATACTAAGATTGGTGTATCTTCAAGCACACTTAACCAATATTACAAAGGATTTTGTTTCACATGCTTAAAATGTTTTGATAGAGCATATGGCCGAACACTAAGTTTGGTGTTCACATAGTTTCATGAAAATTTGAAACTCATGCATCAATAATCATACAATTGTTATTTTCCAAAAACCTTATAAATAGAAATTTTTTTTATTTGATAATGAAGGCATTAATTGTGATGTACCCTTTGACAAGAAACAAGTTTGGTGTTCATCAAACCTTGATGCACCGATTCAAGGATACAATTAATCCTTCATGAAAAAAAAAAAGGAGAAAAAGAAAGTATGATGAAAACAATTCTTATGAACATTTTCACCAATTGGAGGAAGAAACTCATTTTCTTTATACATTACCAAACACTAAGTTTGGTGTCCTCCAAAGAGAGTGTCACGGTTCACATGAGATAAGAATTGATGGTTCACATATTTTTACTAAAAAGAACAATATTGCTACGGTTGGATAAGACTAATGTATGTTGTCTTGTTGTGATGACTAGGAGGTCAAAGAATCTTCAATGAAAAAGACAAGACAAAGGAAAGCATAGCATAAGGACAAAATCCTATCACATGCTTCAAGGAAGAAATCTGCCACTCCTTGAAGAATGATCACGGCAAAGGCAAGGGAAGGAGCAAATTTTGTCTTCATTCATCCTTACATGCACACCTTTGATCTCCATAGTGTCTAATTGCATCCTAGCCCTTCATTGCTCATTTAAAAGCATACCACCTTCAAGCCATGCACATGACCGAATCACTCCTCAACATAACAAGCCTTGTGCAACCTTTCTTCTACTTTAAACTCCAACCACTTAAACTTCTCCTCATAACTTTTTGTCATAGCAAGTTCGGACCTAATCTCTTTTTCATCCAAACACACATCAAACTCTCCAACATTCTTCACATTCCCTCTCAACCAACCAAGTGATCATGGCATCCTCCTCAAGAACCAAACGACGAAAAGGAAAAGATCCAATAGTGGAGGAGGCTATGAATAATGCTGGCTTTTGGCAAGATCAACAGGCACCAAACAAGGATGGTGGGAACACTAGCAGCCAAGTGTATGAAAGGAGAAAGAAGAGGCATGACAAATGAAAGGTGGACTTGCTCCTTGTTCAAAGAAAAAATCATGCATTCTATCTGTTCTAAGTTGTCTTTGCATTTCTAAGTAGTCCTCTTTAATTAAAAGTCTTTGCATTGTGTTTGTTTCTTTCAAAATAAGTAGGCTAGTTTTTGTGTTTGCTTGTGTGTTCATTTTCACTTAACAAGAAGCATGTGTTGTCCCCTGCATCTTTTAATTCAATAAAAGAACAGTTTGAATGTGAAGTAAAATAGTCTCTGTTAGTTAGAAGTAGAATAAAAGTAAGTGGTGGTATGTGTGTCATTGTATAATAGCTCACTTTTAGTGAATAAAGAGCTAGGATATCTCCTTCTAAGTAAAGAGTGGCCTACTGTCTATGAATCTCAATTGAATTAAATTCCTTGGTTAGAAAGAAAAACAAAAAGAAGGAAAGAACAAAGATAGCCAAAAAGTGGCAAAACAAAAGAAAAACAAAAAGAAACAAAGCTGGACACCAATAGCTTGAACCTTAAAATATATGCCTGTGATGTCTTTGTACTAGGATCTGCTTGGATTAGTAAGCTCTTAGGAGTGCCTCAACACTTGGTGACTTGGGTTAACTAACCCGGGATCATCAGCTGAAAGTCCACTATCAAGAGAAACCTAACTACAAGGCATTTAGTAGCCCAAAGAGGTGCTGGGCATCAATGTTTTAAGAAGGAATGTGAGCCAAGTGTCTATGGTGAATAATGTGTCAAGTATAAAGAAAAGAAAATGAACTTGCTACACATGACACTCAAATAAAGCTTATAAACAAAGTAATAGCCAAGGATAAAGGAATAATGAGAGGTCATAGCAGTATGTCACTTGAAGCTTGAAAGAGACTTTCTAGGCCTAAGAGTCAATAAGAAGTGAGTATTTGCATATCCACACAAAACCCCATGAACTATCAATAATACTCTGCTAGCATGAACATCTTCTTCCATTTCATTCTTTCTTCTTAATAAATCTTTTCTTGCTTGGGGACAAGCAAGCTTTAAGTTTGGTGTTGTGATGACAAGTCATCCTAGCCTATTTTAGCTAGTCTTTTTCTTTTGTTTTCATTAGAATTATGCACTTTCTTGAGCTACAAGCAAGCTAATTGAGTAGATTTTCATGTTTCCCTTGATTGAACCAACCATATATGAATTCATGCCATTTCATGAGGTTTTATGCTATATTTGTTGCATATTATGAAAGAATGAATATCTCATGATTTTGAGCATAGCTTTGATGAGTTTGGTTGATTAATGATAGGTGAAGAAAGCTTGGAGAAAGGTTGAAGCAAAGAGGAATGGCTAGGAGTGAAGAGAGGACAATGGAATAAGTGAAATTGAACCAGGAAGCAAGAAGTTAGCCCCAACGTTAGCCCCCTAACTTGGAGGCTAACGTTGGAACTTGAAATTTCCTCCCTGGCCATCCCACGTTTGCGCCAACGTTAGCCCCCTAACTTGGAGGCTAACGTTGGCACATGAACATTCAAGGAAGAGGCAAAAGTTAGCCCCAACGTTAGCCCTCTAACTTGGAGGCTAACGTTGGAATTTGAGAGTTTCTCCCCTGGGCACCAACGTTTGCGCCAACGTTAGCCCCCTAACTTGGAGGCTAACGTTGGCACATGAATTACAAAGGGAGAAGGGCCAACATTTGCGCCAACGTTAGCCCCCTAACTTGGAGGCTAACGTTGGCGCCACTAGCACTAAACAAGGCCAACGTTAGGGTCAAAGTTAGACCCCTAACGTTGGCACCAACGTCCATACCAGAAGAATTTTGCTTGCTGCTATGAAAAGTTGGAGCCAAAGTTAGACCCCTAACTTTGGCTCAAACTTTTGGTCCAACTTTGGCTAACCTCAAAACCGGTTCAATTGGTTCACTTTGGTTCTTCTTCAAACTTCAAGAGCAGTCAACCAAGGCCTCTTTCAACCCAATTCCACCAAGAGCAAAGGCCCAACTCAAGGCTTGAAGATCATTTTTGAAAGTGTATAAATAGGATAGAATTCAAGTTATTCAGGGAGCTTTCCTTTTGGAATTTTCATAATAGTTTTCGGAGAGCTTTTGAACTTTAATTTCTTTGCTTTCATTGCTTTCATTTTTCATTTGCACTTGTCTTGGATCTTGGATTGGAGAATTGAAGAAATTCTGTTTCAATCTCAATCTTGGATCTCTGTTTCTTTACTGCTAATTGAATTTCATTTCCGGTTAATTGCTCTTTATCTCTTTTCTTTGCAATTTACATTTTCCTTGCAATTGTTCTTGTTGGATCTAGGAAGGCATTGAGATCTAGACTAGGTTTTCTAGTCTCTGGGTCCTGAGGTCTGAATTTCCCATTTCAATTCCCTGTTTACTGCTTTTAATGTTCAATTACTTTACTGCTTCAAGATTCGGTTCAATCCCAATTCCTTTTCCCTCTTCTGTTTGATGCAATTTAGTTTTTCCTTGTTTAATTTCTGCAAATCCACATCCCAATCCCCTTTGCATTTCAAGCAATTTACATTCCTTGCACTTTAAGATTCTGAAATTTACATTTCTTGCACTTTAAGTTTCTGCCATTTAATTTCTTGTTCTTTAAGTTTCAGCAATTTATTTCTTGTTCTCTTTACTTCAATGCAATTTAATTCTGCAAGTCACAAAACCATCAACCAAATCTTGATTCGCTTGACTAAATCAACCACTAAACTAAAATTGCTCAATCCTTCAATCCCTGTGGGATCGACCTCACTCCCGTGAGTTTTTGTTACACACCAAAACAATTTAAGGGTGAATGAAAGATGCTAAGTTTGGTTTTCCACCAAAAATCTCAACTAAAACAAATTTTAACCCTCAGCATAAATGGTTACTAGCTCCAAACAATTAGGAAACTTACTTAACCATTGTCTGTTTTCTATTTTTTTATGTCTACTACCTTTAGCAAAGGCACAAGGTTTCATATATGGTTGGCTTGTTGCATAAGAAACATTGGCAAGAAACTAAGTTTGGTGTTCACACACCAAACTAAGTTCAAAAGCCTACACACAATTTTTGCATACTAATCAATTGCCTAAGGGCTTGGAAAACAAGCAACTTCTAAGGATTATGCAAGAAAACATTCAACCTTTGGAAGGATCTGCATCATCATCCAAAAGAGATACAACAGAGAGAAATGATGAGGACAGAAAAAAGTTGAGAGACATTCCAACGGGTTGTATTGATACTTAATCCTTTGCTGAGAAGTATTTTAACTTGGAAATTCCTACATGCCTTGCTGAAGTGTTCAATTAGGTGTAAATATAGATTTCTGCTAAGTATTATAGCTTGCATTATGCTTGTTATTGCTTATCTACTAAATCATGTTTTTTTTCCCTTTATGCATCAATAAGAGAAAAATGTTTGACATAGAGAGTAAATGTCCAATGTTGTAGGATTTAAAATGAAATTCATTGGTGGTGCTTGCTTGATTTAATGATTAACTCAATAATAAAAGCTGCATAATAGGAGGTTTTTTCTAGTGTGAACTAAGCTGCTGCTATAAAACCTTTTATTAATAAGCATCCCTTGAGAATGAAGCAAAATAAGAAAGAAATAAGAAAGAGAAAAGCCAAGAATTGGCAAAGAAACAAACAATAAGGCTAGACACCAATAGCTTGGAACTTAGGAGATATGCCTGTGGTGCTTTTTGTACTAGGATATGCTTGGACAATTAGGTTCTGAGGAGTATTTTAAAACTTGGTCACTTGGAATAACTAATCCAGGATTACCAACCGAAAGTCCATTATCAAGAGCAACCTAGTTACAAAGCATTTAGTGATCCAAAGAGATGCTAGTCATCAATGTTCCTAGGAAGAATTTGTAAGCCAAGTGTCTATGGTAAAGAAGTGTTGAGCAAAAATTGAGCCAAAAGACTGCTGCAACACTTGCCACCAAGCTTTCATTAAGAAATAAGCTTTCTAAGCAAAAGAAAGAAAGAAAGAAAAAGCTAACAGGGATCAATCAAAGAGCAAGGCATTATAGCAGCAACTCTAGTGAACCATCAAAGAGACATTCCATATCAGATGGTTAAAAACAATTGAACTGCATTTGTCTGCATAAAACCCCATGAACCAAGTTCAATTATCTGCTAAATAAGGACATGTATGCTTCTCTGTTTGATTTCATTTCTCCTCATGTTTAGTGCTTGCTTGGGGACAAGCAAGGTTTAAGTTTGGTGTTCTGATGACAAGTCATCTTATGCTAGCTTTTCAAGCATGTTTCACTTGTTTCATTAGGTTTTATGCACTTTCTTGCACAATAAGTAAGTGATTTGGAGTGGATTTTCATGATTCTGTTAAATCAATCAACCATCATTTATTTGACATAGAATCATAAGGTTTAAGCTAGAATTAGTAGATTTTTTGAATGAACTAGAAACCTTGTGAATTTAGTGATACTTTGACATATTTGTGTGGTTGCTTGCAGGAGAAGAAAGGAAGCAAGGCCAAGACAAGGCTGGTGCTCAATCAAATGAGCACAATGCTCACTCTAGAGAGCATTTGAGTGCCCCTTAACCAAGGAAACAAGGCTCATCAAGGAACTAAAGGCCAACAAAGGGGAGCGCTCAAATAAGTGAGCACCATGCTCACTTGAAGTGAGCATTTTCGTGACTCTTTGACAAAGGGAGGCAAAGAGCGATCAAATAGCGCTCAAATAAGTGAGCACCATGCTCACTTGAAGTGAGCATTTTCGTGCCTTCACCAAGGAAAATAAGGAAGTGCAACATGGAAAAAAGGGGAGCACCAGTGATCAAAGCTGGGGACGCACTCAATACAAGATGTAGCGCTCAAATAGTGAGCACAATGCTCATTTAGTGGGCGCTACACTAAAAGCTTGCTAGGCTAAGGAAAGTGAGCACAATGCTCACTAAACTGAGCGCAACACTGCCCTGGGAGCTGATCAAATGCACCTTGGTCCATGATAATTAAACCAAGCCATCTTGGATCTATTTCTTCACAAATCAAAAGGGCCCACTCCAAGATTTGAAGACAAAAACAGAAAGTGAATATATAGGAGTTAATTTGATTTGTAAAGGACCTTTGGCTCATTGTTAATTTTACCTTTAGCTCATATTTTAGTTTTGAATTTGGGATTTGGGATTTGAATCTAGTTTTCCTTCAGAATTTTTCTTTCTGCTACAAATTTTAATTTCTGTTCTTGGGATTTAAATTGAGATGGAAGAGCTTCATTGATTCTAAGTTTGAGAATCATCTTTTACCTCTCTTCTCAATTGTTCTAAGAATTAGATCTGAATTTAGTTTTCTGTTTTCATTCTCTGTAACTTCTACTTTTCTGTTCTGGGTTTTTGGATTGAGATTGAGGAATTCTATTGAATTTGGATCTAAGTTTCTTTTGCTGTTTTAAATTTCATTTTCTTCTACAATTTATTTTCTGCTTGATCAAGAGAGTAATTGAGAGTTAGATCTGCTTTCTAATCTCATTGCTCTTCTTCGACCTTCAATTTCTCTTCAAGGTTTTCATAATTGACTCAAGTTCTCTTGCTGTTTTATTTCTTGAAGCAATTTTCCATTTCTGTTCTTGCTACTGAGATTCAGATCTGAAGTCTTGCATCTCATAGCTTCCTGATTTGCTTTAGTTTGCAATTCCTTGTTCAATTCTAAGTTCCAGCACCCAAATCCTTTTACTCTTCAAGCAATTTATATTTCTCAACAATTTAGATACAACAAATTTACATTTCTTGCACTTTAAGTTTATGCAATTTACTTTTCTTACAATTTAAGTTTCTGCTCTTTTACTTTCTTGTTCTTTAAGTTACTTGCAATTTATCTCTTCTGCACTTTATTCTTCTGCTTAATTTACCTTCTGCATCTTTGTTTATTTGCAATTTAGCTTCTGTCAATCAAAAATCACTCAATTCATCAAATATTCGCTTAACTAAATTCATCACCTAACTAAAATTGCTCAATCCATCAATCCCTGTGGGATCGACCTCACTCTTGTGAGTAATTACTACTTGATGCGACCTGGTGCACTTGCTGGTGAGTTTGGTGTGGAATCTGATTTCCACCCATCAGATATCCTGGCTGGCGTTCAACTTTAACACTCCATCCGGAGTGTTCTGTTTCCACTGCTATGAAATTCTATCTCTATTCTGAATGCTGCATATGATCATGACTCTTAAAAGAAAATAAAACAAAAAAAGGAAATAAATAATTAATTAAGGTTGGGTTGCCTCCTAACAAGTGCTTCTTTAACATCATTAGCTTGACGGTTAGCTCCTTACGGAGGTGAATATGGGCTCAGATTTTCGCCCCTTGTAGTGAATTTTCTTCTTGTTCTCTCTTGAATGAGCTCCACATGCTCTAGAGACAGGATACGACTCACTGTATGTGGTAAGACTGGTGTCTTAGTAAAGACAACTCTCATGCCAGGTGAGAGGCCTTCGGTTGGGACTTTCTTATCCCTCCAGCCTTTAGGTACTTTCTTTTTAGTACCTTTGTGCTTAGAGCTTGTTGATGCCTTCCCAACACCAAACTTAGGATTGATGTTTGGGGGCTCTGTAAAGCTCTGCACAGAAAGAAAGGGTTGGAACACTAGGTGTTGCACAGTTGTCCCTTTCTTATTAGAGGGAGAATTGGGATTGGACATCTTGAATAAGATATAGTCCTCTCCTAATAGGAAAACCATTTCTCCCTTAGCCACATTAATCAAGGCTTTTGCAGTGGCTAAGAAAGGTCTTCCAAGGATGACAGAGTCATCCTTATCCTCTCCAATGTCCAAGACAATGAAGTTTGCAGGGATGTAGTGGTTTTCAACTTTCACCAAGACATCCTCTACTAAGCCATATGGCTTCTTCATTGTCTTGTCTACCATCTCTAATGAAATGTTTACAGTTTGTACCTCAAGGATTCCTAACTTCTCCATTACAAAGAGTGGCATGAGGTTTATGCTTGACCTTAGGTCACAAAGAGCCTTTTCAAAGGTCATAGTGTCTATGGTGCAAGGAATCAAAAAGCGGCCAGGATCTGGAAGCTTCTGAGGTAGCCTCTGCTAAACCAAAGCATGGAGTTCTTTGGTAAGCAGTGGAAGTTCTTCCTCTAGAGGCTTTGTACCAAATAATTTGGCATTCATCTTCATTAGAGCTCCTAGGTACCGAGCAACATGCTCTTCCTTAGTGTCTTCATCCTCATCCGAGGATGAGTAGTCATAAGAACTCATATACTGCAGAAGTGTATTCAAGGGAACCTCAATGGTTTTTTTGGTTTCCTTTGGTTCTAAAATAGAGGGTTCTTGATTGTGATTTAAGCACTCAAAGGGTGTGCTTTGACTGGAGTTCAATGCTAGATCTGTGAGCTCTTTGGGCATTGAACGTGCTTGCTGTCCACCCTTACAGGTGTTAAATGCCAGTCTCTCTGTGCTTTTGGGCATTGAATGCCCAGCAGGGATATCGTTGCTGGCATTCAATGCCAGTTTCCTTGGGTGTATGGGCGTTGAACGCCCAGTGAGGGGTTCCTTACTAGCGTTCAGTGCCAGAATGGCTGCCTAGTTGGGCATTGAACACCCAGTGAGGGGTTCCTCACTGAAGTTTAGTGCCAGAAAGCCTGCCTGGTTGGGTGTTGAATGCCCAGTGAGGGGTTCCTTATTGGCGTCCAGCGCCAGAAAGCCTGTGTGTTTAGGCGTTGAACTCCCAGTCAGTGCTCCCTGGCTGGTGTTCAATGCCAGCTCTGCAGCCAAGATGGGCGTTGAACGCCCAGTGAGGGGTTCCTCACTGGCATTCAGCACCAGGCTTGCTGCCAGATTGGGCATTGAACGCCCAATGAAGGCTTCTTCACTGGCCTTCAACGCTTTTCCAACCTCCTCTGTTTTGGCCTCTACCTCCATGGTTATGGCCTTGTACTCTTCTCTTGGATTCACCTCATTGTTACTAGGAAGAGTGTCAGGAGGAGTCTCAGGGATCCTCTTGCTCAGTTGACCAACCTGCACCTCCAAGTTTCTAATGGAGGACCTTGTTTCATTAATGAAACTATGGGTGGTCTTAGAGGGGCTGGAAACCAGAATAACTATGTCAGAAAGGCTCTGCTTAGATGTTTCCATGTTCCCTTGAGAAGATGGGAATGGTGGTCTGTTATTGAACCTATTTTGGTTCTTTCCACCTTGATTGTTATTGAAACCTTGCTGAGGTTTCTGTTGATCCTTCCATAAGAGGTTAGGATGGTTCCTCCATGAAGGATTGTAGGTAATTCCATAGGGTTCTTCTGTGTAATTCACCTTCTCCATAGTGGGTTGATTAGGATCATAAGCTTCTATTTCTGAAGAAGATTCTTGATTACTGTAAGCTGCAGCTTGAATTCAAGTCAGATGCTGGGAGATCATGTTGACCTGTTGGGTCAAGATCTTATTTTGAGCCAAGATGGCATTCAGAGTTTCAACTTCATGAACTCCTTTCTTCTGAGAGGTCCCATGGTTTACAAGATTTCTTTCAGAAGTGTACATGAATTGGTTGTTAGTGATGCATGAGCATCTTTCCTATCTTCTCCTAGTGAATTTGCGTTTAATTTGTTACGTTTTATCAAAAATTTATTATCTTTTAGCCACTATGGATGCTACTTTGAGTCTTGTGCAATTTTATTAATTTTAGGTAGCATTCGGATGGATTTGATGGAGTTTCTGTAGAGAAAGAGAAGAAACCAAGGAGTTGACCAGTGAGGAACGACGCGTGTACGTGATTGACGTGTACGCGTGATTTGGAGCTATCCAGGGCAACGCGTGCGCGTACCTGACGTGTACGCGTGAAAAGCAAATTTGCTCAGCGACCCGTGTAAGTACCTGACGCGTACGCGTGACACGTGAAGAAGATCATCGACGCATACGCGTGACATGCGCGACATGCAAAAAACGCAGAAAATGTTGGGGGCAATTTCAGGTCGAGTTTTGACCCAGTTTCAGCCTAGAAACACAGACTAGAGCCAGGGGATAGCAGGGACTCAAGGGAGATTCACACAAGAATGATTATGCCCACTCCAAGTTATGCGTGGACCCTATGAAGCAAGTGGTCCCCATCCATCAATTGAAGATATACTGATTGCTTTAATTAATTCTGATTAAAACTTTATTTTATTTAAAAATAGGAAAAGATATTATTTTAGTTTTAGAAGATAGATTTTAAATTAATGAGGATTTGATATAAAAGGGGATTCCAACAGGGTGATTCTAAGATAACATTATTCCAATTCACAATTTGCAATCCTTATTTTCACTCTGAACCATGAGCAACTAAACCTCCACTGTTAAGGTTAGGAGCTCTGTCTATTGTATGGATTGATTTTATTATTTTTCTATTTTAATTCATGTCTTGATTTATATTTAAGAATTGTTTTCGTTCTTTATTTTATGAATTTGGGTGGAACGAAAGTATGACCCTCTTTCTAATTGAGTTCTTGTGTAACTTGGAAAAGCTCTTTACTTGAACAACAGCTTGAAAACAACTTCTCCTAAATTTCTAGTTTATCTGAATTTAACGGGATACGAGACATATAATTTCTTTTATATTTGGGTGATTAGGATTTCTGTGGCATATAACTAGAATTGAACTTCACCCCCTAATTGGAATTAATTGACCAAGGAATTGGCTATTGATGAATTTTAGAGGAGACTAGGAAGGTCTAAGGAATTAGGGTCTAGTCACATATAGTTTGCCATGAATTAAATATTGCATGATCAAAATAAATTAATAAGAAAAATCAATCCGGAAAATAGATAACTCTAAAGCCTTAACTGTTTCTCCATATTTTATTCCCAACTTATTTACTTGCCTTTCTTTAATATTCTTTATATTGTTTAATGTTTTTGAACTCTCAAACACTATTTTCTGTTTGCCTAACTGAGTAAATTAGTCAACCAGTGTTGCTTAATCCATCAATCCTCGAGGGATCGACCCTCACTCACTTGAGGTATTACTTGGTACGATCCGGTGCACTTGCCGGTTAGTTTGTGGGTTATAAATACCGCACCAGTTAGCAACCATCTCAATGAGTTCTCTAGCTTCTGCAGGTGTTTTCTTCAAGTAGAAAGATCCACCTACAGAGCTATCTAATGAGATCTTGGATATTTCAGACAGGCCATCATAGAACACGCCTATGATGGACAATTCTGAAAGCATGTCAGGAGGACACCTCCTGATCAATTGCTTATATCTTTCCCAAGCTTCATAGAGGGATTCACCTTCTCTTTGTCTGAAGGTTTGAACTTCCACTCTAATTTTGCTCATCTTTTGAGCGGGAAAGAATTTAGCCAGAAAAGCATTAACTAGCTTTTCCCAAGAGTCAAGACTCTCTCTAGGCTGGGAATCTAATCATAACTTAGCTTTGTCTCTTAAAGCAAAGGGAAAGAGCATAAGCTTATAGACTTAAGGATTAATGCCATTAGTCTTTATAGTATCACATATCTATAAGAATTTTGCTAAGAACTGATGTGGATCTTCCATTGGAAGTCCATGGAATTTGCAGTTCTGCTGCAAAAGAGAGATTAACTGAGGCTTAAGCTCAAAATTGTTTGTTCCAATGGCAGGTACAGAGATACTTCTGCCATAAAAGTCAGAGGTAGGCATGGTAAAGTCACCAAGGACCTTTCTTGGCTCCTCTTAAGGTTCAGCCATTTCTCCCAGTTCTTGTTCAAAACTATCT
Source organism: Arachis ipaensis (assembly GCF_059453495.1). Classification (NCBI taxonomy): domain Eukaryota; kingdom Viridiplantae; phylum Streptophyta; class Magnoliopsida; order Fabales; family Fabaceae; genus Arachis; species Arachis ipaensis. Next base: position 54,283,798 of record NC_142439.1, on the reverse strand, counting down.
GAAAGGTCTCTTCCGGAGTGTTATACTTTAGCTTGTTGCAAACGCCTGCTTAAAGTCCTTTTAGGTTCAGGGTTAAGATGAAAAAGAGGTTCTTTATCCCTGTTCCTGGTCATAAACAAGAAGAAACGAAAAAGAAGGAAAGGAAAACACAAGAAAGCTTTTTGTGCCAACTGGCAAGAAGCTCCTCCCTAAAGTGAGACGTGAAGAAAGAAGAGATAAATAAAAGTGAAGATAGAGGATGAGAGAGGGAGAAGAATTCGAATAATAGAAGGGAAGAAGAGAAGAATTATAAATAGAAAAAGTAAATAAGAATTCAAATATTTTTTATTTTATTTATTAATTATTTTCAAAAATAAGATTAATTAATTTAAAAATGTTTGAATTTTAATTATTGTTTTTCGAAAATTAAGTTAAATAATTTAAAAAGAATTGAAAATTAGTTATTGATTTTCGAAAATAGAAGAGAGAGAAGAGGAGTTAATTTTCGAAAATTAAGAAGAGATGAGAGTTAGTTAGGAGGTTTTGAAAAAGAAGAGAGAGAAGAAGAGAGAGAAGATAGTTAATTAATTAAGAAAAGATTTAAATTTATAATAAGATAGAAGATAAGATAAGAAACGATTTAAATCTATTAATTTATAAAAAACAACTAGTGCATGTCTATTTGCTTAACAAGTGTATAGCTAAAGTTGTTGACACACGGCAAAATAAAAAGGAAAGTAACAAGTTACAGCTACTCATATACAACAAAAACGTAGGGTAAAAAGGTAAATTCACCACACCTACATGTGTACTTTAAAAATATGATAAATGGTTGTAGTGTGTTTGTTTAAAAAGTAGTCCCGCCACTAAAAGATTTTGTTATTCACCTACAAACATTTTCCTTCATAAGCCTTGAATCCTTTATCCTGTGCAACCTGAAACATCATGACAAAAAATTTTGATTTTGTTACTGATGTGAATGCCAGGAAACTAGATTCAAATTTCAAAGTTTATATTGTTAGGATATGGGAAGTTCCAAGTAAATATAATGAGAAGGAGATTGGTTCAATTGAAATGATTCTTCAAGATTGTAACGTAACAACAAATCTAAAAATTATTTAGATAGACAACATGTTTGTTGCCGGTTAAGTATATCATGTTTCAAGAATGTTTTGCCTCATATTGATGCCGATTTATTTTTGCATTGTTTAAAATAGGGTGGTAGGATCTACGCCACTATTCCGAGGGCTCTAGCCAAGAAATGGAGTGGTAACATCATAGAGTTTGAGATGTACACAATGACAAACTTCATAGTATTTGACAATAAGACCATCTCGAAGAATGGTTAATCATGTAGATAACACAAGCTTTCCTCTAGAAGCATTTAGGTTGAGGTCTTTTAGTGATCTTCTAACAATAGATAGATTGGAACATTTTGAGATGTTTGGTGAATGTATTTTTGTTTGCTGTTATTTCCATGATGAGTGCATTTGTGTACTTGAGTTCTAACATCTTTTTGTTTTATAGATCTGATTGGTAAGGTGGTCGGTAAGGAAGATCCGCAAGGCTTGATCACTAGCAAGGGTTTAATGACTAAGCGTATGGTCGTTATTTGGAAGATCTTGAGTATGTATTGTGCCACCATGAATGTATTGATTTGATATCGATTTTCTCATAACATAACCAACAGACTTCTTTCATTTGCTATTTTATTCTCATGAATAACAAAATGAGTTGCACATTGTTTGGTCAGTTAGTGGACCATATTCTTCCACATACTAATGATGGGAGAGTTGAGCCACTTATTGTGGTCCTTCAATATTTCAAAGCAACAAGGTGGAATGGTAAAACTTCGGTTCAAAGCAATTTTGATATCTCCAAATTTCACATAAACCCAACACTAAAAGAAATTGATAGTTTTAGATGCAGGTTAGTGTAATTTATAAAATTAATGTATCACCTTTTAAGGTTGGATGAACTGGGCCTTCATATGTGTGGGACCTAAATTGTTATATGTAGATTGCTCAGTGGCGGTCCATCAAGCTCAGCTAGGATTAGCCAGGTGTCCTCTCCAGCTGCGTGGTCTGCAAATGATGAGTTTAACCGTGGATCTGTTAGTGTGAAGACTATCGAGGATGCACTAAACTCTATTGAGGTGTTATGTTTTAGTTATTTCGATGAAAATTTTTCAAAGACAGTTGAAACTATTTATGTGTGAAAAGTAACCACGACACTATCTAAATATTATTTTACTGTTTTAAAATCATTACAGGAAGGTCTATATGGATTGCTTGGGAAATTGTTTCAATAAATGCAGGAAAAAATGATTGGTTTTATAAAGCATGTAGGAGGTGCCCCAAGAAGGTTGAAACCCCCATTGGTGAGTGGTATGAATGTGGGAAGTTTGGCCGCACACATGGAGCAGCCGCAATAAGGTTGTGAACAATACATAAGTCAATATACTATTTCTATCGAAATAGTGTATGTATAACTGCAATATAATATTAACCAATTTTCCCATGTCTCATCATATGTTAGGTACAAGGTTGAAGTAATGGTTTATGATGGATCAGGTAGCATCAACCTGCTTTTGTGGGATAGGGAGACAACTCAGTTGTGTGGGAAGCAGGCAGACAAAATCGTTCTCAAAGATGTAAGTGTGATTGTTTGATGTAACATTAAAGTAAATGTTTAGAACTAATTATGGCTAGGTGTGAGGTTTTGTAGGCAGTTGGAGATGATGATTATCCACCATCTCTTAATAACATGATGGATAAGAAGGTGCTTTTCAAGATTAATGTTAAATCTGCCAATATAAAGCAATATGATCCAGTTTATACCGTGATGAAAGTTTGTGATAATGAGGATATTATCCTTAAGCACCTCCCAACAAATATGCCCTCTAATTAATCTGCTCATGTCTATGTATGTGTGTAGTCTCATGTTATAGTTATAGAATAGATTTTCATACAATGTTGTTTAACTATTGAGTATAATATCTAATTTCCATTAGGGTTTGAATTCCCATAGGAGGCCGACTGCAGCAACTCAATTGACGTGTCAAGTAATGTTGTGGCTATCATCAGTGATAATGATCCTGAACTTACTTTGGTGAGTAGTTAGGACACTACATAGATGTGTTTTTTTGTTTTGTTAAAGATTAAGTACATGCAACTTAGGTGGTGATGTAAGCTAATTGTTTATTTTGTTTTTATGGTTGCTTATGTAAAGGATTCTATGGAAGAATGTATGTCAAGCCTCAAGTTCAAAACACCAGCTAAGAGAGCTGTCGGCGGTTCAAAACCTGGATTAATCAATGTTAGCAACTTAGAGGATGAAGGGCAGTTGTCCACTAATAAGTTTAATCGCAAGGGTGCAAAGAAGTTGAGGTCCCAGCTTAATGATGGGGATAACTAAATTGTTTTACTTATGTTTTATGCTACTTAGATATGTTTTTTGATCTCCTTATTTGGTCGTGATAAGGAGAAGATATTTGAGACCAAATCAAATATAAAGATTAGATATGAGAATAGTACCCTATGATATATATGGTTGTAATATTCTAGATTTATATTTTGTATGTTAATGATATTTTATGAGAATATTTTGATGTAAGGTTACAAATTGTTATGGCAAAAAATTATTCACGGTGATCAAAATAATTCAAAAGATCAGCTAAATGAATAATGTGGAACATACTTATTGAAGCTATCAAACACTATAATGGAAATAGGTCTTTTAAATGCAATTTTCATATAATAAGCAACTAACCAAAGTGCTCTTTTTGTAACTACGGTCTATATCTGGTCAGATTAGGAGAAGAAGTAAATATTATAGAAGAGTGAAATCCATTGGTTGTAGTATTAGAAAACAAAACGAATCCAATTTTACCACTTCATATTCATAACGTCTGTCAAGAAGGCAATGAGTAAGATGACTTAGTTCAAGACTTAAATACTATAATTTACATTACATATCAAGACAAGACCCATTTGTGCTTCATTGGTTTAGAGACGATTGAAGTTGATGGAAGAACATGGCAGATTTTATTTTAATAGGAGGACTCAAAACAACTGCTTATATATATGCTACAACTCACAAACAATAAAGTGTGTCAAAATCCACACTTCAATTATGAAGGTAAGTCATTTTCAGGTAGAGAACACTAAAAGGGTCAACAATGCAAGATAAAAATGTTTATGGATGTAACGCTAAACCAGTAATTTCATAATCATTCATAAAATAGTTTAGATATGCACAAGAGACAACATATGGTTAGTTGGCATGTTTCAGTCTAAGTTGGTATCCATGTGAGATAACATAGGCATCTAAAGTAGTACACATAAGAACCTGAAGATTTAAGTGATGGCAGAACTATTAGCAATAGGAAAGCTATGAATGGTATCCTGGATTTGAGAAAAAAATAAAAAACATGAGCAAAGAGAAAAATATGAGCTAAGATCAAATATTTTATCAATTAAATTATCATGCAAGCATGGAAACACATATTTGGTAAAAAAAAATATACATGCTCATGTAAGTTTGACGTAACTTCCATGTGGGCTACCCCCAATTGCTAAGGTTTAAATTTGTTAAACATATTTTAAATTTTTAAGGCCTAAACATTTCAATAATTGGATTAACTTAATACAAAACTATAATGAGACGTTGTATGAGGTCCATACGTTTAATAATTAAGGCCAACCACGAAATATTATTCTTCTTCAGTATTAGATGCAATAATTGGAATGCTGTGAGCAAAGATAAAGTCTTTATATCAATCAATTAATTTCCAAAGATTCCAGGTATTAAATCTCGAATTAAGCAAGGGTCAAAGTGGGTTGATTTTGCTGTTCAAACTTTAATGTATATTAATAAGCAGTCCAATGAAGTGATTGCATATAAAGATTATGACAAATTAGTACTCTTTTGTGGACTATCACCATAGCAGAATAAAACAATGAGATAAAATGGTCTAACGTGTGATGAATGGATTTTTGCTGGGAAAGAATTTCACAAATATATTCTCGTTGAATGTATAGCTTCTAAACCAACAAAGAATCCTTTCATGAAAAAATTTGGTTGTCACAAGTAACAAACCCTTGATAAAATTGATAACCGAAGTATTTAAACCTCGGGTCGTCTCTCAAGGAATTGCAGGGAAGTGTGCTTATAATTGGTTATGGAAAAGTATCATTTTGGGATTTTGGATGAGAAACAAAAAATGTAGATGGTAGAGGGTGGTGGTGGGTGCCGGCGGTGCAGGGAGCGGCGCGGTGGTGATGGGCAGAAGCGGAGGGGGAAGTGGCGGTACGGTGGTGAGGTGCGCCGGACAGGGGTGGCGGTGCGGTGGTTGCAGAGGTCGGTAGCGGCGGTTATGGAGGAAAGGAGAGAGGGAGAGGGAACGTTAGGGAAGGAGGACGCGGTTAGGGCACGCGAATGGGGGTTCTCGAGTCCCTGGGGGGTTATGACATTTAAATTCGCACGTGCGCGTACTGTACGCGTGCGCGCGGATGGGTAGAAGGAAGGGTGAACGCGGAGGTGCACGGTGCGCCTAAGCGCAGATAGAGCTGGGCACATGGGCGCGTGCGCGCGAGGTACACGGCCGCGTGGAGTGGGGTTATGCGAAGTGCACGCTTCCATCGCCGTTTTAGCGCAACACTCTGTTCAGATTGGTGGGGGCGAATGGTATGTGCGACGCGGGTGCGACAAGCATGCGCACGCGTGGTGTGCCAATGTTGTAAGGGACGCGAACGAGTCAAGGACGCGTACGCGTAGGTCGAATTGCACTCCTTGCACACCAGCCGCACGATTCCATCACAACTTTCTATTCGTTGGATGGGGAAGTGTAACGACCCAACTTCCAGTATGCCATGGTCATACAAGAAGCTAAGTGTTACTAACTTATCCTTTCTAATTATTATTATTTATTTAATATATGAGCCTGTTCCTTGTTAGAGCGATGCCAATTTTACGAGTAATTTTTTTTAGTTTTTGCGGATGGTCCGGTAAAATAAACAAGCATACATTGAGAGTAATAGAATAACGGCATAAAGAAACTTAGAAATACAACTGATAATATACATCATGTACACTATAACAAAACATGTAGCGTTTACACAAGATCAAGTCAGTTTACATCCTCGTCATCCTACGTAGCTAATATTTACACGACACTCCCAGGGCCTGGCCCATACAAAAAGCCACTAAGCTGGCGCCCAGGCTAGCCTAACCACTATATAGCTCCTAGCTCTCGGGTGTACTAACACAAGTGAGAGACTAACTATCTGATAATGTTAGACTAGAGTGTCATCAAAAGAATGCCCCTTTCCGCAGTCAAACTATATTTACACGTGGCCGTTCGGAGAATCATCATGAGGCTCATCCATCTCCTCATTCTGCTCTATCTCTATCTCAGGATCCTCCTCCTCCTCATCGTCCACAGCTACAACTATGTCCTCAGATCCACCAGAAACACTGCTGTCACTATGTACAAAACCATTCGCGAGCACAGGTCCGTTCGCGTATATAGGAGCTACCCCACCGTCTGGTAGTGCCGGCTCATCAGGCTGTGGAAAGTCGGGGATCGGCTCAGGGGGAAAATCCCACTCTGGTGGTATCACAGGTACGTAGTCATCAGCTAACTCAGGCTCATCAGGAATGATAGGCTCAGGTACCGCCTCATTCAAAGGTTGAGCTGGTATAGGGTGCTCAGGATCATCAGGAAAAGGATGTCCAGGTGCGTCAGGGTGTAACTAGGATAAGGGAAAGTCGTAAGGAGCATCAGGGTCAAAATACGGGCTAGACAGAGGATGTTGAAAAGCTTGATTAGGTAACGCATATCGTCTAATACGAGGCTCCAATCCCATGATGAAGTAACTGTGATGTACCGGATCCTCGTAGACGTAAGGGTCCTCGAACTCATAGAAGATCACGCCCGTCTCCATCTGAGGGGGAGGAAGGGAGAGAAGAGGTAAGAACTGGGGAGTTCTTAGTAGGGTCGGGGTTGTTAGTTACGTTCATTTATTCGTATTCGATTAGCAGATGGATAATAGAATACAGTAAAGTAGTGAAGAGTAATTTTAAATAGATAAAAAAAATAGATAACAGAACCCAAACAGAAGAACACAAGGAAATAAAGCACAGACATAGCACTCAAGCAGACGACATAAAGAAATAGTTCACACACAAGAAAGAATGCAACAGAGAGTGATGCGCAGACAAGAATGATGCATGTCTAGCCCTAGTACAGGCCATGAGCTCATGTGTCGGTTGGCTGCCCGCAATCCCGACATTTATCCGGTCACGAGTAATCCCGATTTCCCGAATACGATTTTCCGTTCCTAAATAAATGCGCATATAATAATAGCCGCTCATTTGAGACAGCCTCTGCTTACTGCAGGAAAATATATATACTCTGCTCTGCTTTGGGGAAGCGGAAAATAGCTGTAGGTAACTTAGTTTCCCTACAGAAGCTCTGGGTTGCATTAAGCAACTAATATATATTAAATATAGCTCTGGGTTGCATCAAGCAACCAATATATATATATATATAAATATAGCTCTGGGTTGCATCAAGCAACTAATATATATAAATATGTCTTTATTATATTACTTTTCTCTTTATATCTCTTTACTCTGTTCCGGTTTCTCTTTTCTCTGTATCTCTTTTCTCTTCTTTGATTACTCTCTTCATCTGTATCTATATTACTCTTTTTTTCTTTATCTCTTTACTTTACTCTGGTTACTCTGTTTTCTGTGTCTCTCTACTCTGTTCTGATTTCTCGGTTTAACGTATGTATTTAAAGCTTATATAAATTTCGGTATGAACAGTTAGCCTATCCCAAGTATAGGTTCATTAAGTCTATACTGAAACAGTTTAACTTTTCATATAATACCTAACCCTATTCACAATTCCAGGACTAACTATGTTGCCCTAATTCGTTCACTAGTCTCTGTCTGTTTTTCTGTCATTAAAACTTTACAGACTTTTTCTTCGATTTTTATCTTTTCTTCAACTTTTTATCTTTTATTTATCTTTGCCTCACTAATATTTTTTTACCACTCCCTAAGTGTTTTATGAAGGTAATTATGAGATTCTGCGCTTAAAGTTGTCTTTCTAAAGCTTTTACAGAAAACTACCTTTTTCGCATTATTTTATTATTTTTATTAAAATATTATTTTTAATTAAATATTATTATTTAATATTTTATTATTATTTATTATTTTATTATTATATTTTCGAAAATTAACTTTACTTTAACCTTTAACCTTTAAAATTCACTTTTTACCACCCATAACTTTTAATATTTCTACTTTTACCACCCTAACTTCCGAAATTACCATTTAACCCCTTAAACACCAAAAATTTTACTTCCTTGCCCTTTTATGAATCAAAAAGGTGTTCTTCATTGTTCTTCACCACACTCAAAGTGTTCTTCATGTTCTTCATAAATTCTTCAGATTCTTTCTCTGTTTTTACCCGTTTTTCAGTCTTTTCAGCAACCGATTTTTACAATAATTCATAATAAATTAGCAGCCACTAAAACCCCATCTTTTCTACATGATTTCAACACAAATTGAACCTCAATTTAAGCTTAGGGTTTCGTTTTTCCAGCTACCCAAGAACATGAACTTTAAAGCTTGAATTTCATCAAATTTCATCAAAATTTCACCAAATTTTCACCAAGAATCAATCATATATGCAACCAATTTTTAGCACAGCCAAATAATACAACATTCACACAAATCAAACACAAATAATCAAGATTAATTTCGTGACACCCTACCTGGTCTTGCTGCTCCTAATTCAATCAAACTTTCAGGTGGTCCTTAAACACTTTTTCCTCCTAAATCACATCAAGAAAACACATATTTAAGCATGTTTCCTTGAAACTGAATCAAAAGAGAGATGGTACAGCCAACTCACCTTGATCCCAGCCTTGATAAGTCATATGATCATGTAGAGAAAGAAGAGAGGATCATTTTGGTCGGATTGGAATTTTGATTTGAGTTTTAGTTCAGCAGAAATCAAGCTTTGAAGATTTGGAACTAAGAACTTTTCTCTCTTTTTCTCTCTACCTATTTTCGGCCACAAAGTGAAAATGAGCCAGCCTTGGGGGTTTTGGGGGTGTAGGGTGAGTTGTGATTGGTTGGCTTGGAGGTGGATTAAAATAATATTAAAATATCTCAGGTGTATAACTACTAAAACTAGATGTATCGGAACACTTGCAAAAACATGTCTAAAAATTATTTTCTAAGCTACTAGCATAAATGACACTAGTAACATATTTATTATGAGAATGAAACATGAATAATGAGGCCTTAGCATTGCTAAAGTCATCAGAGAGTGCTGGTGCTAAGCTGCACCAGTAAATTGTGAACCCGGTTAAACCGGTTTTCTGTTTTTAACTAAAACTGATCAGGTAACCTTATAATATCATTCAAGAGGCTTCTAATACTCATATAATGATAATATCATCCTATTATCTCTCTCCTCTCATAAATCGAGTCCGGTTTGTCAAACTGAGATTATTTACGAAAAATCGAATTAAAACTCCTAACCGATACGGTTCAAGAACTAGGTTCTTCGTGATTGCATTATCGAGCTTGTCTCGGAAAAGGTTCTAACTTAAAGATGACATAATGACAATGAGGATTGAGATACTTGATGATATATCAAAGGTTTTCCCCTTACTGATCTTCCGGAGAAATTCGTACTTTCAGAATAGATCTCGCGTACTCGAAAACCGGGGTTGTTACATTCTACCCTCCTAAAAGAAAATTTTGCCCTCAAAATTTCAGTTACCTGAGAATAAATGCGGGTAATCAGCTTTCATCTTATCTTCCAATTCTCAAGTGTGCTCTTCTTCTCCTCTTTGTCCCCAAGCTACTTTGACTAAGCGAACAGTCTTGCCTCTCAGCTGCTTATCATTTCTTTCTACGATCTGAACTGGTGATGCTTGATATGTCAAATCGTTTCGTAACTGTACTGTCTCTGGTTGTAAAATATGACTCTCGTCGGGAATATATTTCTTAAGTTGCGAGACATGAAAAACATCATGAAGGTTTGACAAATATGGAGGAAGGGCTACTTGATAAGCTACTAGACCGACTCTTTTAAGTATTTGGAAAGGTCCTATGTATCGAGGGTTAAGCTTGTTAGTCTTAAGGGCTCTACCTATTCCAGTAGTCGGGGTTACTTTAAGAAAGACATGGTCTCCCTCACTAAACTCTAAGGGTCTACGTCTATTATCGGCATAGCTCTTTTGACGGCTCTGTGCTGTCTAGATCTTCTGGCGAATCCCCTTTATCTTCTCAGTAGTTTCTTGCACTAAGTTTGGACCTAAGACACTGGCTTCTCCGTCATCATTCCAACACAATGGTGTCTGACATCTTCTTCCATAGAGAGCTTCATATGGTGCCATCCCGATACTTTGTTGGTAACTGTTGTTGTAGACGAACTCGACCAATGGCAAATACCTATCCCAACTGCCCTGGTTATCCATCACACAAGATCTTAACATGTCTTCCAATGTCTGGATTGTCCGCTCTGATTGTCCGTCTGTCTGAGGATGGTATGCTGTACTCATATGCCATTCTGTTCCCAATGCTTTCTGGAAAGCTCCCCAGAATCTGAAAGTAAACCTCGGATCTCGATCTAAAACAATTGATGAAGGTATTCCGTGCAATCGTACGATTTCTTGAATATATATCCGTGCCAGCCTTTCTAATGTATAGTCAACTCGAATCGGAAGGAAGTGCGCTGATTTTGTCAACCTGTCTACAATTACCCAAATGGCATTGTGTCCAGTTGAGGTCCTTGGCAATCCCGTGACAAAATCCATAGTGATCTGCTCCCATTTCCATTGTGGTATTTCTAAGGGTTGCAGGGTTCCTGATGGTTTCTGGTGTTCCACCTTCACCTTCTGACAGGTTAAACATTTTGAGACATAATCAGCTACCTCTTTCTTCAAGCCCGGCCACCAGAACATTTGTTTCAAATCCTGATACATCTTTGTTACTCCAGGATGCATAGAAAATCTACTTTGATGAGCTTCTACAAGAATCCTTTGCTGCAAATCTCCAGAGCTAGGCACACAAATTCTGTTCTTGTATCTCCAAAGGCTGCTACGATCTAGTCTTAAAGCTTCTGGTTCCTCTACTTTCATCCGTCTCAGCATCGTCATCATTTCTGAATCCTGTGCTTGTGCTTGCTGAATCCTAATCTTAAAATCTGGTGTTATATGCAATTGGGCCAAACGGACTCCACTTGATGTCTCAGTCATAGCCAACTTATGGTCCTCAAATTCTGCGAGTAACTTTTCTTCCTTTATCATCATCCAAGAGATATTCAAATTCTTCCTGCTCAAAGCGTCTGCCACCACGTTCGCTTTTCCTGAGTGATAGCTTAACTTAAAATCATAGTCCTTCAGGAACTCCATCCACCTTCGCTGTCGCATATTAAGATCCTTCTGGTCAAAGATATACTTTAAACTTTTGTGGTCAGAGAAAACTTCTAGCTGAGCGCCATACAAATAGTGTCTCCAGATCTTCAGAGCAAACACTACTGCAGCCAACTCCAAGTCATGCGTCGGATAATTTCGTTCGTGAGGTCTCAGCTGCCGGGAAGCATAAGCCACCACATTTTTGTCTTGCATTAGCACACATCCAAGTCCTTTATGAGAAGCGTCACAGTATACTTCAAAAGGTTTCTGTGGGTCGGGTAGTACTAATACAGGTGCAGTTGTTAACTTTTTCTTAAGCATCTTGAAACTTCTATCACACTCAGCCGTCCAAACGAACGGAACTTCCTTTCGTGTAAGGTAAGTCAGAGGTAAGGCTATCTGTGAAAACCCTTTAATAAACCTCCGGTAATATCCAGCAAGTCCGAGAAAACTCCGAACTTCTGTAACGGTCGTAGGTGGTTCCCATTGCACTACTACTTCAATTTTTGAAGGATCCACTGCAATTCCTCCCTGTGATATAACATGTCCCAAAAATGCCACCTTCTCTGTCCAGAACTCGCACTTTGATAATTTAGCATATAGCTTCCGAGTCCTTAGTATCTGCAATACAGTCCTTAGATGCTCTTCATGCTCTCTTTCTGTCTTCGAATAGATGAGAATATCGTCTATGAAGACTACTACGAACTGATCAAGGTACGGACGAAAAATACGATTCATGTAATCCATAAAAATCGCAGGAGCATTAGTTAGTCCAAACGACATAACCGTATACTCATAGTGACCATATCGAGTTCTAAATGCAGTCTTCGGTATATCTGATTCTTTCACTCGAATCTGGTGATAGCCCGATCGCAAATCAATCTTCGAAAACACAGTTGCACCTTTTAACTGATCCATTAGATCATCTATTCGTGGAAGTGGATACTTGTTCTTGATAGTGACTTTATTTAACTGTCGATAATCTACGCAAAGTCTCATTCCACCATCCTTCTTCTTTACTAGAAATACCGGAGCTCCCCAAGGTGATGCGCTGGGACGAATAAATTTCTTTCCAAGTAGCTCATCCAACTGCTTCTTCAACTCTGCAAGTTCCAATGGTGACATCCGGTACGGGGCTATGGAAATTGGTCCGGTTCCAGGTACAAGTTCAATGCTGAATTCTATCTCTCGCTGAGGAGGAAACTCAGGTATGTCGTCTGGGAAAACATCAGGAAATTCCTTCACCACTCGGATTCGTTCTAAGCTTAGTTCACTATCATTTGAGCTAGCCGCTAACAGAACGTACCGCTCACAATCACTCCCGTCTAATGTAACTCTTACAGAATTCAGATATAAAGTATGAGATAGAAATGGTTTAATATCTAAACTATCAGACGGAATAACAGCAGTTCTTTCATAGCAATCAAGGAAAACATGATACTTAGATAACCAATCTAACCCTAGAATAACTTCTAAACCACATAGAGGCAAACAGATTAGATCATGTATAAAAGTTCTGTTCCTAATAGTGAATGGTACTTGCAGGCACACTAAACTAGTCAAAGCATTTTGGGACACAGGTGTATGGACAATCAGATCAAAGTTCAACTCAGAGAAATCTAGTCCCAACTCACGAGCAACAGTTAAAGAGATAAAGGAATGCGATGCACCCGAGTCATATAGTACAGTTAGAAATCGATTCTTGACATAACACTGACCTTGGATCAGGGCGTCTGATTGCATAGCATCATCAGCAGTCATGGCAAACACTCGACCTTTTTGCTGGGTTCGTACTGGATTCCGAGCGAATATCTTTGGGCATTCCTTAGCAATATGTCCAGTTCCTCCACATCTATAACAATTGAATGTTCCAAACAAACACGGCTTAATACCATGATCCTTCCCACATCGCTTGCATGTAGTGTTCACCTGCACCTGTTGAGGTCGTTTACCATTATCCTGCCTCGGTCTACCTCCGTTTCCTCCCATAGGGCGAGCAGGGATGTTACCAACCTGTGGGTTTCTTCGATGTGGCACACCAGGTGTCTTGAAGTCTGTCCTTCGTGGTTGCCAATTATAATTATTGTAGTTCCTTGGTGGAAATCCTTGACGACTTGCTTTAAAGGCACTTACCTTCTTAGCACATTCTTCTACTAACTTACACTTATTAACCAGCTCAGCAAAATTTCGTATCTCCAATGGAACTACTGAACTCATCAGATCCTCACGAAGGCCCCCTTCGAACTTCAAACACTTCCATTCTTCAAAGTCAGCAGGATTCCCTTGGCAGATCTTGGAGAAACGGCACAAGTCATCAAACTTACGGGCATATTCTGCAACAGTTGTGTTACCCTGTTTCAGCTGCATAAGTTCCATCTCCTTAGCATCACGAGCTGCCCTCGGAAAATACTTCTTATAAAATTCATCCTTAAAAATATTCCAAGGAATATCGCCTTCATCTTGTTGCAACAGTCGCTGTATCCCCTGCCACCAATGCTCAGCTTCTCCTTCCAGCATATAAGTAGCAAACTCCACATGTTGGCCTTCCGGAACATGCTGCGCTCGCAGTGATCGTTCGATAGCTCGAAACCAGTTGTCAGCATCAGTCGCAACGAGTGTACCTGTAAACTTAGGTGGTTTAACCTTCAGAAAAGTCGCAAGGGTCATAGGTCTTTCGAAATGCCCCAAGTTATTCTCATCATTTCCACTATCTTCCCCATGCTCATTCTTATTCTCATTTCTCACTCCAAGATGATCAACAGCCCTAGCCGCTGCTACTGCAGCCTCACGCACTGCCTCAGCCACAGCGTTCATGGTAGTCATAAATGTTTCCTGTTCCCTCTCGTAGTTAACATTAGGAATTCCTTCCCGTACGCCTCGTCTCCGTGAACCCATCGTGGTCCTGTTCACACCAAACAATCATTATTAAGGTGATCAGTCTTAACACTTCAAGTCAAGTGTGAACACTCCCAGAATGAAAACACAGAGACAATCATGCAACACAAATCATATAGATATCCTATAAGCATGAGACACACAACAGAGTATGCAATGAAGCATAGTCAGTCCACTCCCCAGGCTCTATTGGGAACGAACTGCTCTGATACCAACTTGTAACGACCCAACTTCCAGTATGCCATGGTCATACAAGAAGCTAAGTGTTACTAACTTATCCTTTCTAATTATTATTATTTATTTAATATATGAGCCTGTTCCTTGTTAGAGCGATGCCAATTTTACGAGTAATTTTTTTAATTTTTGCGGATGGTCCGGTAAAATAAACAAGCATACATTGGGAGTAATAGAATAGCGGCATAAAGAAACTTAGAAATACAACTGATAATATACATCATGTACACTATAACAAAACATGTAGCGTTTACACAAGATCAAGTCAGTTTACATCCTCGTCATCCTACGTAGCTAATATTTACACGACACTCCCAGGGCCTGGCCCATACAAAAAGCCACTAAGCTGGCGCCCAGGCTAGCCTAACCACTATATAGCTCCTAGTTCTCGGGTGTACTAACACAAGTGAGAGACTAACTATCTGATAATGTTAGACTAGAGTGTCATCAAAAGAATGCCCCTTTCTGCAGTCAAACTATATTTACACGTGGCCGTTCGGAGAATCATCATGAGGCTCATCCATCTCCTCATCCTGCTCTATCTCTATCTCAGAATCCTCCTCCTCCTCATCGTCCACAGCTACAACTATGTCCTCAGATCCACCAGAAACACTGCTGTCACTTTGTACAAAACCATTCGCGAGCACAGGTCCGTTCGCGTATATAGGAGCTACCCCACCGTCTGGTAGTGCCGGCTCATCAGGCTGTGGAAAGTCGGGGATCGGCTCAGGGGGAAAATCCCATTCTGGTGGTATCATAGGTACGTAGTCATCAGCTAACTCAGGCTCATCAGGAATGATAGGCTCAGGTACCGCCTCATTCAAAGGTTGAGCTGGTATAGGGTGCTCAGGATCATCAGGAAAAGGATGTCCAGGTGCGTCAGGGTGTAACCAGGATAAGGGAAAGTCGTAAGGAGCATCAGGGTCAAAATACGGGCTAGACAGAGGATGTTGAAAAGCTCGATTAGGTAACGCATATCGTCTAATACGAGGCTCCAATCCCATGATCAAGTAACTGTGATGTACCGGATCCTCGTAGACGTAAGGGTCCTCGAACTCATAGAAGATCACGCCCGTCTCCATCTGAGGGGGAGGAAGGGAGAGAAGGGGTAAGAACTGGGGAGTTCTTAGTAGGGTCGGGGTTGTTAGTTACATTCATTTATTCGTATTCGATTAGCAGATGGATAATAGAATACAGTAAAGTAGTGAAGAGTAATTTTAAATAGATAAAAAAAATAGATAACAAAACACAAACAGAAGAACACAAGGAAATAAAGCACAGACATAGCACTCAAGCAGACGACATAAAGAAATAGTTCACACACAAGAAAGAATGCAACAGAGAGTGATGCGCAGACAAGAATGATGCATGTCTAGCCCTAGTACAGGCCATGAGCTCATGTGTCGGTTGGCTGCCCGCAATCCCGACATTTATCCGGTCACGAGTAATCCCGATTTCCTGAATACGATTTTTCGTTCCTAAATAAATGCGCATATAATAATAGCCGCTCATTTGAGACAGCCTCTGCTTACTGCAGGAAAATATATATACTCTGCTCTGCTCTGGGGAAGCGAAAAATAGCTGTAGGTAACTTAGTTTCCCTACAGAAGCTCTGGGTTGCATTAAGCAACTAATATATATTAAATATAGCTCTGGGTTGCATCAAGCAACCAATATATATATATATAGATATAGCTCTGGGTTGCATCAAGCAACTAATATATATAAATATCTCTTTATTATATTACTCTTCTCTTTGTATCTCTTTACTCTGTTCCGGTTTCTCTTTTCTCTGTATCTCTTTTCTCTTCTTTGATTACTCTCTTCATCTGTATCTATATTACTCTTTTTTTCTTTATCTCTTTACTTTACTCTGGTTACTCTGTTTTCTGTGTCTCTCTACTCTGTTCTGATTTCTCGGTTTAACGTATGTATTTAAAGCTTATATAAATTTCGGTATGAACAGTTAGCCTATCCCAAGTATAGGTTCATTAAGTCTATACTGAAACAGTTTAACTTTTCATATAATACCTAACCCTATTCGCAATTCCAGGACTAACTATGTTGCCCTAATTCGTTCACTAGTCTCTGTCTGTTTTTCTGTCATTAAAACTTTACAGACTTTTTCTTCGATTTTTATCTTTTCTTCAACTTTTTATCTTTTATTTATCTTTGCCTCACTAATATGTTTTTACCACTCCCTAAGTGTTTTATGAAGGTAATTATGAAATTCTGCGCTTAAAGTTGTCTTTCTAAAACTTTTATAGAAAACTGCCTTTTTCGCATTATTTTATTATTTTTATTAAAATATTATTTTTAATTAAATATTATTATTTAATATTTTATTATTATTTATTATTTTATTATTATATTTTCGAAAATTAACTTTACTTTAACCTTTAACCTTTAAAATTCACTTTTTACCACCCGTAACTTTTAATATTTCTACTTTTACCACCCTAACTTCCGAAATTACTATATAACCCCTTAAACACCAAAAATTTTACTTCCTTGACCTTTTATGAATCAAAAAGGTGTTCTTCATTGTTCTTCACCACACTCAAAGTGTTCTTCATGTTCTTCATAAATTCTTCAGATTCTTTCTCTGTTTTTACCCGTTTTTCAGTCTTTTCAGCAACCGATTTTTACTATAATTCATAATAAATTAGCAGCCACTAAAACCCCATCTTTTCTACATGATTTCAACACAAATTGAACCTCAATTTAAGCTTAGGGTTTCTTTTTTCCAGCTGCCCAAGAACATGAACTTTAAAGCTTGAATTTCATCAAATTTCATCAAAATTTCACCAAATTTTCACCAAGAATCAATCATATATGCAACCAATTTTTAGCACAGCCAAATAATACAACATCCACACAACTCAAACACAAATAATCAAGATTAATTTCGTGACACCCTACCTGGTCTTGCTGCTCCTAATTCAATCAAACTTTCAGGTGGTCCTTAAACACTTTTTTCTCCTAAATCACATCAAGAAAACACATATATAAGCATGTTTCCTTGAAACTGAATCAAAAGAGAGATGGTACAGCCAACTCACCTTGATCCCAGCCTTGATAAGTCATATGATCATGTAGAGAAAGAAGAGAGGATCATTTTGGTCGGATTGGAATTTTGATTTGAGTTTTAGTTCAGCAGAAATCAAGCTTTGAAGATTTGGAACTAAGAACTTTTCTCTCTTTTTCTCTCTACCTATTTTCGGCCACAAAGTGAAAATGAGCCAGCCTTGGGGGTTTTGGGGGTGTAGGGTGAGTTGTGATTGGTTGGCTTGGAGGTGGATTAAAATAATATTAAAATATCTCAGGTGTATAACTACTAAAACTAGATGTATCGGAACACTTGCAAAAACATGTCTAAAAATTATTTTCTATGGTACTAGCATAAATGACACTAGTAGCATATTTATTATGAGAATGAAACATGAATAATGAGGCCTTAGCATTGCTAATATAATGAGGCCTTAACATCAGAGAGTGCTGGTGCTAAGCTGCACCAGTAAATTGTGAACCCGGTTAAACCGGTTTATTTTTTAACTAAAACTGATCAGGTAACCTTATAATATCATTCAAGAGGCTTCTAATACTCATATAATGATAATATCATCCTATTATCTCTCTCCTCTCATAAATCGAGTCCGGTTTGTCAAACTGAGATTATTTACGAAAAATCAAATTAAAACTCCTAACGGATACGGTTCAAAAACTAGGTTCTTCGTGATTGCATTATCGAGCTTGTCTCGGAAAAGGTTCTAACTTAAAGATGACATAATGACAATGAGGATTGAGATACTTGATGATATATCAAAGGTTTTCCCCTTACTGATCTTCCGGAGAAATTCGTACTTTCAGAATAGATCTCGCGTACTCGAATACCGGGGTTGTTATAGGAAGCAGGATATTCATCGACGCGCACGCGGCACTTGCGTGCACGCGTGGGTGGCCCCATTTTTTTTTTGTCATAGTGCAGAATAAATGTATGCATGCAGGACTTAACACTGATTGAAATAACAAAGAACGAATAGTAAAATTGAAAGACCATAGCATGGTGGGTTGTCTCCCACCTAGCACTTTTAGTTATTGTCCTTAAGTTGGACATTTGATGAGCTCCCTGTTATGGTGGCTTGTACTCGTTCAGGAATCTCCACCAATGTTTGTACTTCCAGTAACCTCCGGGGTCCCAAATTAGGCGCATCCATCCGTCAAGCAATGTAAAGCGAGTGACAAGGCCCCAAGAGTGTTGATTTCTAGAACGAATTCCAGGGTCCCAAACCCTGCTTTTGCATCCGTCTGTGTGTTAATCATCATTGTTCCAACCGGATGGCAAGCAATCTGAATTTTCAGGGTGTTACCCAAACGACCTCCTAAACCCATTTAATCGAGCTCTACACCAACCTTTGCACTTCAACTTGGAGTGTGCAACCATATTGAGCCTTGCATGACAACTGTAACCACTAACCATCTTCCTCTTGGTCTTAACGCCACAAAGAGCTCTAAGTTGACCATCTGTCTCAAGTAAACCATATTCAAGTGGAATGAGAAAGCTAAGTAATATGAATTTTACCCACTTGAATGTTGTGAAAGATGATGGTGGCTCAAGCGGAGAGGTCTCCAACAACTTTGGCGAGGTGATTTCAAGCTCCACTCCCTTGTGCTCTTCTTTGACAACTTCCACCTCTTTGCAAGCTTCTTCAATTTCAACATCTTCCTCTTGGTAGCTTTCTTCCAATTTAATCTCTTCTTTATTGCTTACCAAGGGCATGGGAGGTTGTGCTTCTTCTTCTTTAATCTCCATGTCAAGTCCAATGGGAGAGGATTCAATTGTAGATTAGGGTTCATCAAGGATTGAATCCATCTCTTGATCAACCTCTTCAAAGTCTTCAACCATGATATGCCTTGGAGGTTGTACACCTTCCTCAACATCAATTTCAATCATCTTAGAAGGAGGCTCTATGACTTGAGTTTCCCATGGAGGTTCTGCATCTCCTAAGTCTTCAACCACTTCTTCCTCTTCAACTATTACGACTTCCTCCACTTGTTCTAATGCAAAGTCACGTTCCTCATGTTCCACGGGAGTTTTTGATATCTCCTTCATGCTATGATTTTTATTTGAGTCCCCACATGTAACCATGGGTGTATCTGGGATATTCAAGTAATGGGAGGCTAATTGATTTACTACCTCGGTCAAGGTAGCCGTGAATTCTAGTACCTTCTTATTCATCCTTTTTTACCCTTGAAGAAATACACCGAGGGTTTCATTCATCGGAGATTAGGGTGGATATGAGGATTTATTACTTGGGAGGAAGGGTTCATGATAGGAAGGTGGTTCATCTTGATAAGGATATGGAGGTGGTATATATTGAGGTGGTGGTTCTTGGGAGTAATTGTGTTGGAATAGGGGTAGTTCTAAGTATGGCTCGTATGGTTCATACGGTGGTTCATATGGTGGATAAGGGTTAGGGTCATATGGGGGTGTTTGGTGGTAAGGGGCTTGTGAGATGGTTGAGGGCTATGTTGAGGAGGTAGTTCATAGGCATGTGGTGGTGGTTGTTGGCATGTACAAGAAGGACTACCACATCTATTAGATTGGTATGCATTATGACTGGAGTTATACCTATATGAGACTAGAGGAGGGTGTTGCCAAGAGGGTGGATCAAATCCTTGTGGCTCCTCCCATCTTTGATTGTCCCAACCTTGATGCATGTTCTTATTGTAATCTCCTCTTCCTGCAACATAATTGTAACCAAACTCATAATCAAAGGGGTGAGAGTTCATAGAAGCTAAAGAAAATAAAAACAAAAACTAGTAAAAATAACTAATTCCTAAACTAACAAAAATGATCAAACAAGCAAAAAGCAAATATTTACATTAACCAATAATAGGGCACACGTTTTGATGCACGGAAAACTTGTCTCTCAACAAATCTCCCTTCGGCAAGTGTACCGAAGTTGTCGTCAAGTAAAAACTCACAATAGAGTGAGGTCGAATCCCACAGGGATTGATTGATCAAGCAACTTTAATTAGAAGAATGTTCTAGTTGAGCGAATCCAGAATTTGGGTTGAGAGTTGCAGAAATTAAAATGGCGGGAATGTAAATAACAGAAAAGTAAATGCTAGAATTAAAGGACTGGAAGTAAATGACTGGAAATAAATTGCAGAATTGTAAATGGGAATGGGGGATTTGCTCATAAAAGTAAATGACAGAAATTAAAGAGAATGGGTAAGATCAGAGATGGGGAGTTCATTGGGCTTAGGAGATGTTGCAATTCTCCGGATCAAGTTCATTTTCATCTCTTCCTCAATCAATGCACTCATTGATCTCCTTGGCAATCTTAAGTGATTGAATTACAATTTCTTGCAATTCAATCTCTCAAATCTTGATCAATAGCCAATTCCTTGGTCAATTGCTCATGAGAAGAGATGAAGTATGGTCACTGATTATACCACATGCATTTCCCAAACCAAGTATTGAGAGGGTTATAGTCACATACCCATCCAAACCCAATTTGGTCCAGCATGAGAAAGCATTTCTAGCTTGATCTCTTCATTCCTCTTTCAAGGTTCAAAAGAGATCCAAGTTTGAATAGCTTCTCTTCCAAGATAACTACTCAATGGGATGAAGATCGAAAGCTTTCAAGTAAAATCAAGAGGAAAGATAGAAGAAGAATAATGAAAATTAGTATTGATCCATCAAATTACAACAGAGCTCCCTAACCCAATGAAAGGGGTTTAGTTGTTCACAGCTCTTGAAAATAAAAACAAAGATGGAGAATACATCATAAAACTAGAAATTGCAAAGAAAGTAAAATACAGAGAGTAGTTCCCTTTTTCCCAGCCTCTAGAACTCCTTTACAATTCAAAGCTACTCCTATATATACTACTCTTCTCAGCTTCTAGTTTACTCTTCAAGTCTTGGGCCTTTGGATCTTGAGTTTGAAGCAGTTCTTTTCTTCATTTGGGCTTGGCTTTACTTGCAGAGAGAAAGTGCTAAGTGGGCAGAGACTTCAGCTCAGGACGTTAGGGGTGTTAATATTTAGTGAGAATATAAGTTTGAGAACGTTAGTGACACTTAACATTGTCACTAACGTTCCAATGCACCCCTTTGCCTTACGTTAAAACCCACGTTAACTAGGTTAACGTGGCTTTTAACGTTGCCTTGTTAATCCTTCGAGAACGTTAGTGACACTCAACATTGTCACTAACGTTCCAGTGTGCCCCTTCTTGTTTCACGTTAAAGCCCACGTTAACTAGGTTAACGTGGCTTCTAACGTGGTCCTTGCCAACCTTCGAGAACGTTAGTGACACTCAACATTGTCACTAACGTTCCAATGTGCCCCTGGGTCTCACGTTAGAGTCCACGTTAACTAGGTTAACGTGGCCTCTAACGTAGCCATCTTTAGCCATCCCAACGTTAGTGACAATGTTGAGTGTCACTAACATTGGTTCATCCTTCATTCCTCATCGTTAGCTTCCACGTTAACTAAGTTAACGTGGAGGTTAACGTGACTCTTGGGGGTTGTGTGGTTGCTTTAATGTTAGTGACAATGTTTAGTGTCACTAACGTTGTCGACAACTCTTCATCCTTTACGTTAGTTCCCAAGTTAACCAAGTTAACATGGGAGTTAACGTGGTACTTTGCACCATAGGCCAACGTTAGTGACAATGTTGAGTGTCACTAACGTTGGCTTCTCTTCCCCCCTTAACGTTAGAGGCCACGTTAACTAGGTTAACGTGGCTTCTAACGTGGCCACTTATGAGTAATTACCAACGTTAGTGACAATGTTAAGTGTCACTAACGTTGGATCAACTTCTCTTCTCCACATTAGAGTTCACGTTAACTTAGTTAACATGACTCTCTAACGTGGGCATTGATGGCTTTTTGAGAATGTTATTGGCAATCACTTTTCTCATTAATCTTGCAAGTTACCTCCCCTTTTCTTGCTTCCTTTTTGGTCCTGAAATCAAGCAATAAAGTGCATCAAAGCTCTAGTCCAAGTCATGAGTAATGCAACATAATATTTGTCACTAAACTTATGCAAAATCCTCATGAAATTATGTAAAATGCACAATGTATGCTTGAATCAAGGCATAAGTGAATATTTACCAAAAACTAGCTTATTTCCTAAAGAAATGTATGAAACTATCCTAAAAACAGTAAAGAAAAGGTCAGTGAAACTGGCCAAGATGCCCTGGCATCACAACACCAAACTTAAAGCTTGCTTGTCCCTAAGCAAGTACTGGAACAAGAGAATGATGAATGGAATATCCAGAGGAATGAGTCATCCTTGTGGAAGTCATATTACTGATTTTATGGTGGTTTCATGCATAGCAACTTCGGTTCATTCCATTACTGGCTTTCAGACCTTTATCATGTCCCTAAACACTTACTTTGTTTATATCTCATGAGACTTTTATTCATTGATCCTTTTATTGTTATTTCAAGGGTTATTTGTGTTATTTAGGCTAAGTGCTCTATAAGGGGGCAACTCTTTAAGATAAGCTTTCAGCCAACACTCCCGAACTAGTTGGTTCAAGGTGCTAGGTGTTGAAGCACCCCTAAGGACTTACTCCCTCAAGCCTCTCCCCCATACATACACACCACAGGCATATAGTTTATTTATTTTCTTTTCTTGAGACCTTGGTGTCCAGCACCTCTTTGGGTTACTAAATGCTCTGTAGTGAGGGTTACTCTTGATAGTGGATTTTCAGCTGATAATCCCGGGTTAGTTAACCCAAGTTACCAAGTGATAAAGCACCCCTAAGAGCTTATTCATCCAAGTAGATCCCTCACACAGGAGCACCACAGACACTTGTCTCAAGATTAAAACCATTGATGCCTAGCCTTGTTGCTTACTCTTTTTCTTTTGTTTTTCACTTCCATTGTTCTTTCCCTTTTCTCTTCTTAGGATCTTGTTATTAACTTAGTCTCATGAGTATATCCAAAGTCAAGTATTCAGGATAGATAGTTGTCCTCCTAACCTTGTGGTTGAACTAACTTAGCTAACTTATGACTACCCCAAAGATTCATGAATGCACCTCCACATTAGGAACCTTACTCTGGTCTTTTAAAAACATAAACATTCTCTTCTTCATTTGATAAAAAGGGAAAAACTTACAAGTAAATAAGGGAATGATGCATTGACATTTAAACCAGAAATCATGGACCTATTCAGAAGGAAAACTTAAAAGACAGAATTTTGAAAAGTTTAAACATAACATGGAAGCAGGTTCTATTTCATACAAGATCTTCCTTATTTAAAGCATATAAAACAATGGACTAAAAAGAACTCCACCACCTTTCATTCATGTGGATGCCCCTGCTCCCCTCCTTGCTTGTCCTCATTGTGTCTCTCTTGAATGCTTGTGCTTCCACTTCCTTTGCCTTTTCCAAGCAGCTTCTTCCAGAAACCACCATCTTCCATCTTCTTCTTGAGTGTCTCCTTTTGCTGTTTCACCTTCCTCTCTTCTTGTTCTATAAAATCTTTTTGGACCTCATCATATGTAGGGATGGCATAGTGTAGCTAATGCATATTACTGGTCATGTAGTTCGATTTGGCTTGAGTATTTACATAGAACTCCTCCCTATGTAGTTGCCTTCCTTCATTGAGTACACTGAACTCATTGAAAGTTTTTATTTGGGCTATCTGCCGCTGGTTGAGTTCTTGCAAGTGCTTCTCTTGAAGTTCTTGCCTCTCATTCACTTGGTTAATGGCTTGAGTGAGCCGGGAGTAGTGTTCCTGCTGCTGCTCCATTTGTTGTTTTTGCCATGCTTCTTGTTGGCTCAGCCAGTTGGTTTGAAGGTTCAACATTTGCTCTTGCCCTTCCATATGTCTCTGTCCCAAATCTTCAATGGCTCTTAGAAGGTGAGTCATATTCAAGTTGGCTGGGTCATGATGCTCTTCTTGTTGATATTCTTCTTGATGATATTCCTCTTGATGAGCTTCTTCCTGGGCCCTTTGCCTTCCTATATGTGGCCTTCTTAGTTGCTGAGCCGGTGTGGTATAGACCATTCGCTCGAGTGTGACTGGCCTCCCTGGGTTCACCCAGTCTGGGCTGCTGTCCTCAAATATTACCTTGGCCTTGTTGCAAAAGTGGAGAATGGTGCTGGGGTACCAAAGTCTGGCACCTGAGTCAGCTTTCTCAGCTGACTCTTGAATCCCTTCGGCAATGAGCTCATGCACTTTGATTTCCCCACCTTGCACTAAGCATTGTACCATAGTGGCTCGATTGATGTTAACCTCTGAATTATTAGCAGCTGGTAGGATGGACCTCCTTACAAGCTCAAACCACCATTTGGCTTCAGGGTGAAGGTCTCCCCTTTTTATGAATTTTGGTCTCCCATCTGAATACCTCTCCCAATCAGCGGCTATGACACAGATATCCGATGCTATTTCTGAGAGCTCATCCTTATCGGGGCTTCTACTTATCCTTGCCTGATAACACTCCTCATCAAAATGAGGTGATTTCAAGTGAAGAGCTCTTGTTATGGCACTTGGGCTGAAGTCCACCTCCCTTCCTCTCACATAGCTTTTGAAGGTTGGGGCTTTGGTCTTATCCTCTCTAACTGAATTTGCATAGAATTCTTTGATGAGGTTTCCATTGATCTTTCCTTCTGGACTGGTGAGCAATTGCCACCCCCTCTGTTCGATTTTTCTCCAAATCCGTGGTGATTCATTGGCATTGATTTGGAAGATTAATTCTGGCAATATCCTTCTGGCACTTATCCGCTCAAATTCATGCTCATGAAAGGCGGTCTTGAATCTCTTGTCATCAAAAGGAGCACTCTCCATAGGCCCCTTCCTCTTTTGCCTCTTTGAGCTTGATGATGCCATGACTTGAATTGTTGTTTGAGGGGGTTTGGGGCTTCGGATAGATGAAGAGTAGGTTGGTTAAAACAATTTGTGATGAAGAGTTTAGTGTGCCAATAGAAGTGTGGAGAGTGGGGATTTGGATGTGAGGAGTGAGCATGCACTAAGGTTCACTTATATAAGAAAATCATGAGTGAGTGAAGGGTGTGGATTGCATGAATGTTTACTAGATGGACGGATGGGGTTGTATATGAAGGAAAGACAAGGATCATCACTTTAATGAGAGTGATTGGTTCGGTCTTCCAGGGTTTTCTTTCTCCAATGTTGCATGGCAGCGTTTCCCCATGTGTTTCCTCTTGAGACATGTGTGTAGTGCTCTTTATTAAGTGGCAAAATCTCCCCCATTTAATTGTCCAATCAATCCCTTTTTATGCTTCTTTTCCTTTCCTATAAAGATTTGAAACAAGGAAATTAATATCATAAAAAAAAATCTACGGCTAGAAAAAATGAAAGAAAGGATTTGATTATTTTTTTATGAATTCCAACTAACTAACTAACTATTGGCGGGTCCTTATATGCATTTTGGTGGCACCATGGGGTGACACCAAACTTAGTTTGGATCACTGTGATGAAAGTTTTGTGTTCAAAGCTCCCAAGACTAGCATGCATCTTGGTTTGCTTTGAACACCAAACTTGTTCCTCACTATATTCTGCATAAGAAGATTTTCACCAATTGTTTATTACGTTTGGATTGAAGCTCATAAAGATTGACTTATTCATTATCATCTGAAAGCATATAAAACATGGGTTGCCTCCCATAAAGCGCTTCTTTAGCGTCACTAGCTTGATGTTTTTCCTTCATCATGGTGGTTGGTAGTGCTTAAAGTCCTCCCCTCTTGCTGTGAATTTGTATCCATTGGTTGGATCAATAATCTCCACATGTTCCAGGGAAAGAACTCTGTTGATAGTGAAGACCATGGGTAATTGAGATGGCACAGTAGGGAGATTAGGGGGAATATCTGGGAAGTAGGCTGAGACAACTCTATCCCCTGGAGAGAAGTCTTCCGTAGGGATCTTCTTGTTCTTCCACCCTCTTGGTACCTTCTTCTTTGTTTCTTTTGAGGTTGCCTTCCCCTTGGTGACCTCTTTTTCTAAAGGAGCTGTGGTGCTGTCTTCACCTGCCTCTAGAGGTTTAGGTTCCTCCAACTTTTCCTTGAGCTGTGGCAATTGCTGTTTTCCTTGTTTGTCAGTTAAGGGGATCTCAGAATAAACTGGCTGTGCTTCAATGCTTGTTTCCTCCTTCAGTGTCTCATTATCATTTGTGCTTAGTTCCTTGTCCTCTTGATCTGTTTCTTGTGAGAGTTTGAAAACATTGAAGCTGAGTCGTTCATCATGGATTCTCAATATTAGCTCCCCTTTCTCTACATCAATAAGTGCTCTGGCCGTAGCTAGGAATGGTCTTTCCAATATGATTGGATGAGTGTAACTCTCTTCCATGTCCAGAATGACAAAGTCTGTTGGGAGAAAGTACTTCCCAACCTTTAGCAACACATTTTCCACCACTCCTATTGCTTGCTTTTGAGTTTTGTCAGCCAGTCTGATAATGACATCTGTGGGCATTATCTCATTGATCTGCAGCCTCTTCACCAGGGATAAGGGCAGTAAGTTGATGCTGTCCCCTAAATCACATAGTGCTCTGTCGAACATGTTTTCACCTATGGCACAAGGTATATGAAAACTTCCTGGGTCTCTTCTTTTTGTAGGCAACTCAGGTTGAATAAGGGCACTACATTCCTTGTTCATCACTATAGTCTGCCCTCCCTTGAGTGAGCTTTTCCTGGGAAGAAGTTCCTTCATATACTTGATGAATGCAGGCATTTGTTGAATTGCCTTGATGAATGGTATGTTCACATGCAGAGATGCAAACAAGTCTAGGAACCTTGAGTATATTCTTTTTCCCACAACACCATTGAGCAGTTGAGGGAATGGTGCATAGAGCTTCAGCAGCTCTTGTTGTGAGATTTCTGGTTCTTTGTGATCTCTATCCTCCTCCTTTGTTGAGTTGTCTTCAGGTTGTTTGCACACTTTGCTTTGCTTGTCTTCAATCTCTTGATCACTTGTAGTGACCATTTTGCAATCTTCCTATCTTACTTTCTTTGCTTCTCCCTTGGGGTTTTTCTCCGTGTCACTTGGGAAGCTATCAGTAGGTTTGGGAATCTTCTCAGCTAAATATCCCACCTGGAATTCCAGCTTCCTGATGGTCTCTCCCTAGTTCTTAATATTGGCTCGCATCTCCTCTTTGAACACCTTATTTTCTTGAATCTCTTGGCATATTCCTTCAAGTAAGGCTTCAATCTTAGAGAGCTTGTCATCAATTGATGAGTGATTCAGAGCAGACGTGCTGTTTTGGTTTTGATAAGTATGTGGAGAAGTGTTGTTGTGGGGGTGTTGAGATGTCCTCTGGGTGAATTGCTTTTGATCTTGCTCACTTCCCCACCCAAAGTTTGGGTGGTTTCTCCATCCAGGGTTGTAAGTCTTGGAGTATGGATCATAGTTTTTCCTTGGTGAATTCCCAATGTAATTGGCTTGCTCCTGACTCCCCTCTGCTTCTTCATTCACTCCTTCTTGTGTTGTTGACGAAGTGGAGATTGCTGCTACTTGGTTCCTCTCCATCTTCTTGGTGAGGTAAGCCAGCTGCTAGGTAATGAGCTTGTCTTGGGCCAACAGAGCATCTACATTGTTTAGCTCCATCACTCCTCTTGTGTTCCCTCTTTCGGAAGCATAGAAGTAGTCGTTTTCTGCTACTGTTTCAATAACATCTATGACTTCCTCAATGGTCTTTTTCTTGTTCAAGGATCCTCCAGATGAATGGTTTACTGCCTTCTTTGACTCAAAAGAGAGCCCTTCATAGAAAATGTGCAGTTGGACCCATTCGTTGAACATGTCAGGTGGACACCTCCTTGTTAAGTCCTTGAACCTCTCCCATGCTTCATATAGAGTCTCACCATCTTGTTGCCTGAAAGTTTGAACCTCAGCTCTCAGCCTATTGATTCGTTGAGGAGGGTAGAATCTTGCTAAGAATTTGTTCACCACATCTTCCCAAGTTGTCAAGCTCTCCTTTGGGAAGGATTCCAGCCACTTGGCTGCCTTGTCCCTGAGTGAGAAGGGAAATAAGAGCAGTCTATAGGCGTCAGGATGAACACCATTAGACTTCACTGTGTCACATATTCTCAGGAAGGTGGTTAAATGTTGATTGGGGTTTTCTTGAACGCTTCCTCCAAACGAACAATTGTTCTGAACAAGGGTGATGAGCTGTGGTTTAAGTTCAAAGTTGTTGGCATGGTGATGGTGTTTTTGCGGAAAACGAATTTTCCAAACACACGAAACTAACCGGCAAGTGCACCGGGTCGCATCAAGTAGTAAAACTCACGGGAGTGAGGTCGATTCCACAGGGATTGATGGATCAAGCAACTTTAGTGGGTGATTAGTTTAGTAAAGCTAACATTTGAGTGATAATTGATGCAGCAGAAAGTAAATGACAAGGAAAATTAAAGTGCAGAAAGTAAATTGGACAGTAAATTAAAGAACAAGAGAGTAAAATAGCTGAAACTTAAATTGCAAGAAATGTAAATTGCATTAAATGTAAAAGGGGAGTGGGTGCTGGAAATTAAAGAGAGCAATAGATCAAAGCTTAGAGAAAATTAAAATTGCAGGAAAAGTAAATCAGATCATGAACAGAAATGTAAAATGCAGAGCACTTGCAGAAGAATTAAATTGCTTAATAGTAAATTGAATTCAGTGAGAACAGAAAGCAATGAGAACCAAAGATCTAAATCAAGCTCAATGTAAATTAAATTGTAAACTTGCAGCAAAGGAACTTGTAGTAGAGGAGAAATTAAAATTGCAGAAGAAGAACAAGAGAAATCTTAGACCGAGAGGGAAACAGAATTCCTTCTCCCCTCAATCCAAGATTCAAATTCAAAGAAAGAAAAACTAGAAGAGGGAAAGCTCTTCAATCCTAATGCTCCCTAGTGGAGCCAGCCTCCAATGCTCTCTATCAGAGCCAACCTCTATTCTCTCTATTCGGGCCCCCCTTTCTCAAATGAAAATGATGCCTTTTTATAGGCTTTTACAAACATGACAAATGAAAATGAAATTGAAAAGTAAATTACAAAGAAAATGAAATTCCTAATCAAATTTTTTCTTGTACCTTTGAGTGATGTCAATTGGGCTTTTGGCCTTGATGGAATTGGGTTGAAAATAGCCTCTGTTGATTGCTCTTGACCTTGGGAAATATTTAAGCTTTGAACCGGACCATGAACCAAAAAAAGTTTGAGTCAAAGTTTGAGGCAAACTTTGACTCAAGCTTTTTGTAGCAGCTTGCTCTTTTAGCTGTCATCCACGTTTGGCTTAAAGTTTGAGGTCAAACTTTAGCTCAAACGTGGATCCTCCCTTGCATGTCTTGTGGCGCTACTTTGTACTCTTGTCAACGTTGCCAATTTCATGCCCACTATAGACTATTATATATGGTTGGAAAGCTCTGAATGTCAGCTTTCTAATCCAATTGGAATCACCTCAATTGGACATCTACAACTCAAGTTATGCTCATTTTAAGAGGGCAGGGTCGCTGGCTTTGGAGTGCAGCGTTTGAGGTAAAGTTTGCCTCAAACGTGGTCGAAAACGCCAGTTCTGGAGGCTCAAACGTATTGTCCACCCCATACTATTATATATTGTTGGAAAGTCCTGAATGTCTACTTTCCAATGCCGTTGGAAGCGCATCATTTGGAGCTCTACAGCTCGAGTTATACTCCGTCGAAGGTGCAGAGGTCAGTTGGCCTCACTGCAGGTTGCCATATATGCTTTGAAAGCTCTCGATTCCTACTTTCCATTGCTTTTTGAATCACCTCATTTGGAGCTCTGTAGCTCAAGTTATTCTTGTTGGAAGTATACACCTTCAGGCTGTTGTGGCGCCAACGTTTGCCTAAAAGCTTGAGGCAAACGTTGGCGCAAGCTTTTTCTCCCCTGGGTATGTTGGTGTGGCGCCAACGTTTGCCAAAAAGCTTGAGGCAAACGTTGGCGCAAGCTTTTTCTCCTCCAGGGTGTTGGTGTGTGGTGCCAACGTTTGCCAAAAAGCTTGAGCTAAACGTTGGCACAAGCTTTTGCTTCTTCCAGGGAGATTTCAACTTTTCCAAAAGTTTGAGCTAAAGTTTGAGGCAAACTTTGGCTCAAGCTTTTTGTTCTCTCTTGCTCCTAGCCATTCCTTCTTTCTTCAACCTTCTTCAAAGCTCTTTTCACCTATCATCAATCAATCAGAACAATCAAAGCTATGCTCCAAATCATGAGATTGTGTTTCTTTCATAATATATAACAATTATAACACAAAATCTCATGAAAATGCATTAATTTATCCATGGTTGATTGAATCAAAGGAAATATGAAATTCTACCCAATTGGCTTACTTATGGCTCAAGAAAGTGCATAAAACCTAAAAAAAACAAACAAAAAGCATAGAAAAACATGACATGATGACATGTCATCACATGGATTGTTGGCTTTTGGATGCTACTTCCACAATTGCCTGGGTTTGGATTGATGTAAGAGCCTAAAACTCTTCTATCCTCTGCAGCATGATTTGCTCCACCTCCTCTGCCATGGT
This sequence comes from Arachis ipaensis, assembly GCF_059453495.1. Taxonomy (NCBI): domain Eukaryota; kingdom Viridiplantae; phylum Streptophyta; class Magnoliopsida; order Fabales; family Fabaceae; genus Arachis; species Arachis ipaensis. The sequence goes on along the minus strand of NC_142439.1, from coordinate 54,252,761 downwards.
TGTGAGTCTCTTCTTCATGATGATTTTCCATGTTTTCTTCCATGTTAGGTTCAAAGTATTCCTCAAAGTGTTCCTCCTCTTCTTCAGCACCAACTACACGTTTTTCTTTTGCCTCCCTCCTTAGTCTAAGGAAGGTTCTCTCAGGTTCAAAATCAAAGGAAGTTGAAGCCCCGCTTCTTCTCCCTGTCATACAACCAACAAGTACAAGCAAAGAAAATAGGTGCAGACAGTATTTGTGTCAGAGTTATTGTTAGTTGTGGATGATGCAATATATCAAACAATTAGTGGGTTAGCAAACAAAATTGAAAATAACAAAGAAAAACAAACGGGTAGAGGGAGAAGGGAAGAAGTTTAACTAAAACAAAAAGTAAATCACTCAAACAGAAAAATGAAATTCACAAAATAAAAAAAATGCTCAATCTAGTGATCTTCCAATTTAATCATTGTTGATGCACAATCAATCCCCGGCAACGGCGCCATAAACTTGATGCACGGAAAACTTGTCTCTCAACAAATCTCCCTTCGGCAAGTGTACCGAAGTTGTTGTCAAGTAAAAACTCACAATAGAGTGAGGTCGAATCCCACAGGGATTGATTGATCAAGCAACTTTAATTAGAAGAATGTTCTAGTTGAGCGAATCCAGAATTTGGGTTGAGAGTTGCAGAAATTAAAATGGCGGGAATGTAAATAACAGAAAAGTAAATGCTAGAATTAAAGGACTGGAAGTAAATGACTGGAAATAAATTGCAGAATTGTAAATGGGAATGGGGGATTTGCTCATAAAAGTAAATGACAGAAATTAAAGAGAATGGGTAAGATCAGAGATGGGGAGTTCATTGGGTTGGGAGATGTTGCAATTCTCCGGATCAAGTTTATTTTCATCTCTTCCTCAATCAATGCACTCATTGATCTCCTTGGCAATCTTAAGTGATTGAATTACAATTTCTTGCAATTTAATCTCTCAAATCTTGATCAATAGCCAATTCCTTGGTCAATTTCTCATGAGAAGAGATGAAGTATGGTCACTGATTATACCACATGCATTTTCCAAACCAAGTATTGAGAGGGTTATAGTCACATACCCATCCAAACCCAATTTGGTCCAGCATGAGAAAGCATTTCTAGCTTGATCTCTTCATTCCTCTTTCAAGGTTCAAAAGAGATCCAAGTTTGAATAGCTTCTCTTCCATGATAACTACTCAATGGGATGAAGATCGAAAGCTTTCAAGTAAAATCAAGAGGAAAGATAGAAGAAGAATAATGAAAATTAGTATTGATCCATCAAATTACAACAGAGCTCCCTAACCCAATGAAAGGGGTTTAGTTGTTCACAGCTCTTGAAAATAAAAACAAAGATGGAGAATACATCATAAAACTAGAAATTGCAAAGAAAGTAAAATACAGAGAGTAGTTCCCTTTTTCCCAGCCTCCAGAACTACTTTACAATTCAAAGCTACTCTTATATATACTACTCTTCTCAGCTTCTAGTTTACTCTTCAAGTCTTGGTCCTTTGGATCTTGAGTTTGAAGCAGTTCTTTTCTTCATTTGGGCTTGGCTTTACTTGCAGAGAGAAAGTGCTAAGTGGGCAGAGACTTCAGCTCAGGACGTTAGGGGTGTTAATATTTAGTGAGAATATAAGTTCGAGAATGTTAGTGACACTTAACATTGTCACTAACGTTCCAATGCACCCCTTTGCCTTACGTTAAAACCCACGTTAACTAGGTTAACGTGGCTTTTAACGTTGCCTTGTTAATCCTTCGAGAATGTTAGTGACACTCAACATTGTCACTAACGTTCCAGTGTGCCCCTTCTTGTTTCACGTTAAAGCCCACGTTAACTAGGTTAACGTGGCTTCTAACGTGGTCCTTGCCAACCTTCGAGAACGTTAGTGACACTCAACATTGTCACTAACGTTCCAATGTGCCCCTGGGTCTCACGTTAGAGTCCACGTTAACTAGGTTAACGTGGCCTCTAACGTAGCCATCTTTAGCCATCCCAACGTTAGTGACAATGTTGAGTGTCACTAACGTTGGCTCATCCTTCATTCCTCATCGTTAGCTTCCACGTTAACTAAGTTAACGTGGAGGTTAACGTGACTCTTGGGGGTTGTGTGGTTGCTTCAACGTTAGTGACAATGTTGAGTGTCACTAACGTTGTCGACAACTCTTCATCCTTTACGTTAGTTCCCACATTAACCAAGTTAACGTGGGAGTTAACGTGGTACTTTGCACCATAGGCCAATGTTAGTGACAATGTTGAGTGTCACTAACGTTGGCTTCTCTTCCCCCCTTAACGTTAGAGGCCATGTTAACTAGGTTAACGTGGCTTCTAACGTGGCCACTTATGAGTAATTGCCGACGTTAGTGACAATGTTAAGTGTCACTAACGTTGGCTCAACTTCTCTTCTCCACGTTAGAGTCACGTTAACTAAGTTAGTTAACGTGACTCTCTAACGTGGGCATTGATGGCTTTTTGAGAATGTTATTGGCAATCACTTTTCTCATTAATCTTGCAAGTTACCTCCCCTTTTCTTGCTTCCTTTTTGGTCCTGAAATTAAGCAATAAAGTGCATCAAAGCTCTAGTCCAAGTCATGAGTAATGCAACATAATATTTGTCACTAAACTTATGCAAAATCCTCATGAAATTATGTAAAATGCACAATGTATGCTTGAATCAAGGCATAAGTGAATATTTACCCAAAACTAGCTTATTTCCTAAAGAAATGTATGAAACTATCCTAAAAACAGTAAAGAAAAAGTCAGTGAAACTGGCCAAGATGCCCTGGCATCACGTTTGCAATTCCCCGGCAATGGCGCCATTTTGATGAACGGATTTTTGCTGGGAAAGAATTTCACAAATACATTCTCGTTGAAAGTATAACTTCTAAACCAACAAAGAATCCTTTCATGCAAAAATTTGGTTGTCACAAGTAACAAACCCCTGATAAAATTGATAACCGAAGTATTTAAACCTCGGGTCATCTCTCAAGGAATTTTAGGGAAGTGTGCTTATAATTGGTTATGGAAAAGTATCTTTTTGGGGTTTTGGATGAGAAACAAGAAATGTAGATGGTAGAGGGAATAAGCTAGCAACTAATAAAGGCTCTTGTCAAGGTATGAGAATTGGAAGTTCTGTCCTTGTTATCCTTATCAATTGTGATGAGAATTGTTCATTGCTCCCACTTAGTTAACCCTCTAATTATAAAGGAAAGTCAAGTGGACAAATCAATTTGATTCCTCAAGTCCTAGCCAACTCCTAAGGAAAGACTAGCTTTAGTGGAATCCGAATTTTAACTTTCAATTATTAATCAACAAAGGAGTTTGATAACTCAAGTGTCACCAATTACTCAACCAAGGCTAAAAGGAGAAAAATCTAATTTAAAACCCTCCCAAGCATTTTATCAAACACTTGGAAGGCACAACACAAAAGCATAGAAAAGCAATAAGAGATAATAAGATCCAAACAACCAATTGAAAGCATCAATAATAACAAATGAAGAAAAGCAATCATAAATATGAAATACCTCAATTTGCATTAAATAGAAAATCAAATCTAACATGAGAATTCACAAACTAAATTCAACAAAAGGAATAAATAAACCAAAGTACTAGAATAAATAAGAGTACTAAATTAAAGGAACATTGAACCTGGAATTGGGAAGAAATAAACCTAAAAGCCTAAGAACCTAGAGAGAGGAGAGAGCCTCTCTCCCTAGAAAACTACATCTAAAACCTAAATTATGAATAATGATTTATTGATTGAGTGATGGATGTCTTCCCCCCTTCAGTCCTTGGTCTTTCTAGCCCTTTTTCGCCAAAGATGAGCCTTAAAACTGCCAGAAGCCATCCTAAAATCGCTAGGTGAGATTTCATTAAAGGTGTCAGCGTGGACATCGACGCGTACGTGTACAGCACGCGTACGCATCCCTGGAGCAGTACGCAATCCGCGCGGATGTGGCTGGTGCGCGCACGCGTCCATGGGCGCGTCATAAATCCTTGGATTTTCATGATTTTTCCACTTTGCATGCTTTCTCTTCACTCCTTTGATCCATTCCTAGCCCTTTTAAATCTGAGATCACTAACAAAACACATCAAGGCATCCAGTGGAATAAAAAAAAGATTGAAATTATCAATTTAAGGGTGTAAAAGCATGTTTTCACATTTAAGCACAAATTAGGTGATAATCACAAAATCATGCTATTTTATTGAGTAAATGTGAGAAGAAGTTGGCAAAATAATCTAAACTCAGCACAAGATAAACCCTAAAAATGGGTTTTATCAACGTGTCTGTGTGTATTGAATGTCTATTCAAAAATAAGCTATAGACATGGGTCATGAACACTTATACCGATTAAGTTAAAAGCTTTATACAATCATGTCATCTCATGAAAAGCTTTATGTATATACATAGGTTGTTCATTTGTTTTAGTGTTTTTGGTTTCAATGGAATGACTCCTACCATAAGATGGTAAAAGCTTCCAATCTCATACAAATTGAAAAAGAGAAATTAATAAAGCTACACATCCATATTAAGCAACATTGGTATCTGGAAATTTAAGTCATGGCAGGTTTATGAACAATGGAAAAGCATTGAAAGGTATCATCTAAGTATGCAAGGGAAAAAGCTATGAACAATGGGAAAGCTATGAATAGAAAGAAATTTTTAGAAATTAATTAAGCTACACATCTATATTAAACATCATTGGCCTCTGAAAATTTAAGTCGTGGTAGGTTTATGAGCAATGAGAAAGCATTAAACGGTATCATCTAAGTAAGCAAGGGCAAAAGCTATAAGCAATGGGAAAGCTATGAACATAAAGAAATTTTTGGAAATTAATATAGCTGCACATCCATATTAAACAACATTGACCTCTGAAAATTTAAGTCATGGCAGGTTTATGAGCAATGGGATGATTTTGAAAGGTATCATCTAAGCAAGGCTGAAAGCTATTACAATGGAAAAGCTATGAATAGAGATAAAGTTTTTTCATTAATGAGGTAATAGTCAAAAGATTCCAACGCTCAATCATTCCTACTAGCAACCGGTCTGAAGTTACTATAGACCAGGCTATCATGATCCATAGCATCATGAATGGAGAGGAAGTAGAAGGTCATGAGGTTATATCCCTAGAATTCTACAAGGTGGCGGACAAGTCCTCTACTTTGGCAAGATTAGCCTTCCCTCATCTCATTTGTCACCTCTGCAATTCAGCTGGAATTGTCATAGAGGAAGACACCCTCATTGATGAGGACAAGCCCATCACTAAGAAAAGGATGGAGCAAACAAGAGAGCCCACTCATAGACCTCAACAAGAGCATAAGGAAATTCCTCATCATGAAATCCCTGAGATGCCTCAAGGGATGCACTTTCCTCCACAAAACTATTGGGAGCAAATTAACACCTCCCTAGGAGAGTTAAGTTCCAACAAGGGACAACTAAGGGTGGAGCACCAAGAGCATTCCATCCTCCTTCATGAAATTAGAGAAGACCAAAGAGCCATGAGGGAGGAGCAACAAAGGCAAGGAAGAGACATTGAGGAGCTCAAGCACTCCATAAGATCTTCAAGAGGAAGAACAAGCCACCATCACTAAGGTGGACCCGTTCTTTAATCTCCTTGTTCTAATTTTTCTGTTTTTCGAAAATTATGCTTTATGTTTTATTTATGTTTGTGTCTTATTACATGATCACTAGTGTGTAAGTGTCTATGCCTTAAAGCTATGAATGTCCTATGAATCCTTCACCTTTCTTAAATAAAAAATTGTTTTCTAAAAATGAAAAAAGAAGTACATGAATTTTGAATTTTAAAATAGTTTAATTATTTTGATGTGGTGGCAACACCTTTTGTTTTCTGAATGAATGCTTGAACAGTACATATTTTTTAATTTGTTTTTTATGAATGTTAAATTTGTTGGCTCTTGAAAGAATGATGGAAATGGAGAAATGTTATTGATAATCTGAAAAATCATAAAATTGATTCTCGAAGCAAGAAAAAATAGTGAAAAGCTTGCGAAAAAAATGGCAAAAAATAAAAGAAAAAAAAGAACGAAAAAGCAAGTAGAAAAAGTCAGTAACTTGTTTAAACCAAAAGGCAAGGGTAAAATAAAAAGAATCCAAGGCTTTGAGCATTAATGGATAGGAGGGCTAAAGGAATAAAATCCTGGCCTAAGCGACTAAACCAAGCTGTCCCTAACCATGTGCTTGTGGCGTTAAGGTGTCAAGTGAAAAGCTAGAGACTGAGCGGTTAAAGTCATGGTCCAAAGCAAAAAGAGTGTGCTTAAGAGCTCTGGACACCTCTAACTGCGGAATCTAGCAAAGTTGAGTCACAATCTGAAAAGGTTCACCCAGTCATGTGTCTGTGGTATTTATGTACCCGGTGGTAATACTGGAAGACAAAATGCTTAGGGTCACGGCCAAGACTCATAAAGTAACTGTTTTCAAGAATCAACATACTGAACTAGGAGAATCAATAACACTATCTAAATTCTGAGTTCCTATAGATACCAATCATTCTGAACTTCAAAGGATAAAGTGAGATGCCAAAACTATTCAGAAGCAAAACGCTACTAGCCCCGCGCATCTAATTAAAACTGATCTTCATAGATGTTTTCAGAATATATTGTATATTCTCTTCTTTTTATCCTACTTTATTTTTAGTTGCTTGGGGACAAGCAACAATTTAAGTTTGGTGTTGTGATGAGCGGATAATTTATACGCTTTTTGGCACTGTTTTTAGGTAGTTTTTAATATGTTTTAGTTACTTTTCATTATATTTTTATTAATTTTTAAATAAAAATCACATTTCTTGACTTTATTATGATTTTGTGTGTTTTTCTGTGATTTCAGGTATTTTCTAGCTGAAATTGAGGGACCTGAGCAAAATTCTGATTTAGAGGCTGAAAAGGACTGCAGATGCTGTTGGATTCTAACAACCCTGCACTCGAAGTGGATTTTCTGAAGCTACATAAGTGCAATTGGCACGCTCTCATTTGCGTTGGAAAGTAGACATCCCTGGCTTTCTAGCAATATATAATAGTCCATACTTTGCTCGAGTTTTGATAACGCAAATTGGCGTTTAAACGCCAACTTTCTACCATATTCTAGCGTTAAACGCTAGAACTGGCATAAAAGCTGGAGTTAAACGCCTAAACTGGCACCAGAGCTGGCGTTTAATTCCAAGAAAAGTCTCTACATGTGAAAGCTTCAATGCTCAGCCCAAGCACACACCAAGTGGGCCCGGAAGTGGATTTCTACATCATTTACTTATTTCTGTAAACCCTGGGTTACTAGTTCATTATAAATAGGACCTCTTGCTATTGTATTTTCATCTTGAGAACATCTTTAGATCATTTTTGAAACTATCTTTTGATCATCTTTTGATCTCTTGATCACGTCTTGGGGGCTGGCCATTCGGCCATGCCTGGACCTTCATCACTTTTGTATTTTCAATGGTGGAGTTTCTACACCCTATATATTAAGGTGTGGAGCTCTACTATTCTTCATGAATTAATACAAAGTACTATTGTTCCTCTATTCAATTCAAGCTTATTCTTATTCTAAGATATTCACTTACACTTCAACTGGATGAATGTGATGATCCGTGACACTCATCATTATTCTCACTTATGAACGTATGCCTGACAACCACCTCCGTTCTATCTGCAATAGCTTGAGTGTGTATCTCTTAGCCTCCTGGTTCACGATGCATGGTTGCCTCTCCTGACAACAGAGCCTTCCATTCCGTGAAATCAAAGTCTTCGTGGTATAAGCTAGAATCAATTGGCAGCATTTTTGAGATCCAAAAAGTCTAAACCTTATCTGTGATATTCTGAGTAGTATATGGGATGGAATTACTGTTACGAGCTTCAAACTTGCAAGTGTTGGGCATAGTGACAGACGCAAAAGGATCAATGGATCCTATTCCAACATGAGTAAGAACCGACAGATGATTAGCCGTGCGGTGACAGCGCATTTGGACCATTTTCACTGAGAGGACGGACGGCAGCCATTGACAACGGTGATCCCCCAACATACAGCTTGCCATGGAAAGGAGTATGAATGATTGGATGAAGGCAATAGGAAAGCAGAGGTTCAGAAGGAACAAAGCATCTTCATGCGCTTATCTGAAATCCCACCAATGAATTACATAAGTACTTCTATCTTATTTTCTGTTTTAATTATATTTTAATTATCAAAATCCCATAACCATTTGAATCTGCCTGACTGAGATTTACAAGGATGACCATAGCTTGCTTCAAGCCAACAATTTCCGTGGGATCGACCCTTACTCACGTAAGGTATTACTTGGATGACCCAGTGCACTTGCTGGTCAGCTGCACGGAGTTGTGTGAAAAGTGTGCGATCACGATTTCGTGTACCATGTTTTTGGTGCCATTGCCGGGGATTGTTCGAGTTTGGACAACTGACGGTTCATCTTGTTGCTCAGATTAGGTACTTTTATTTTATGATTAAGCTTTTTAATTTTTATTTATTTTCGAAAAATTTCAAAAAAAATTTTTGTTCTTCAGAATTTTTAAGAATGAATTCTAGAGTTTCATGAGATATGTTGAATCCTGGCTAGCTGTTAAGCCATGTCTAATCTTTTGGACCGAGGTTTCACTTATCCTTAGAAGAGCTTCTTTGTCTTTCTCATCAATTGAGCTGTTGTATGTAATGATCTACTAAAGCTTGGCTGGCCATTAACCATGTCTAGTGTTTTAGATCGAAGCTTTCACTGAAAGCATGGCTGGCTAGTAAGCCATGTCTAATTCCTGGACCAGAGTTTTAGACTAATATTGCATGATTCCTGGAATTCTCATTAAGAATTTTTAATTCCTTATTTCTCTTTTTCCAATTAATTTTTGAAAAATTACAAAAAAAATTTTTTATAAAACCATGAAATCAAAAATATTTTATGTTTGAGTCTAGTGTCAAATTTTAAGTTTGGTGTCAATTGCATGTTTTTCTTTTTCTTGCATTTTTCGAAACTTTATGCATTATGTTCTTTGTTGATCTTCAAGTTGTTCTTGATGATTCTCTTGTTCTGATCTTTAAACTCTCCTGTGTGATGTCTTTTGTTATTTTTCATATGCATTTTCAAATTGAAATTGTCCCTACTATACAAACTTCTAAGTTTGGTGTCTTGCATGTCTTTGTTTTCTTGAAAAATTGTCAAAAAATGTGTTCTTGATGTTCATCATGTTCTCCAAAGTGTTCTTGGTGTTCATCTTGGCATTCAAAGTGTTCTTGCATGCATTATTTGTTTTGATCTTGATTTTCCATGTTTAGTCTCATTCTGTTATTTTTCTCTTTCATCATTAAAATTTCAAAAATTTTCAAAATTATGTCTTTTCAAGTCAATAATATAGAGAATTGAAGATTCAGAACATACAGCAGAGGAATTACAGAGAAAGCTGGGCGTTCAAAACGCCCAGCAAGGAAGGAAAACTGGCGTTTAAACGCCAGCTAGGGTACCTGGCTGGTTGTTAAATGCCCAAAAGGGTAGCATTTTGGGTGTTAAACGCCAGAATGGATACCATTCTGGGCGTTTAACGCCAGGACAACACAAAGGAGTTAACTTAGTTTTTAATTCAAATCTTTTTCAAATCTTCATAATTTTTTTAATTAATGCCAATATTTAATGTAAGTGATTCAAAAATCTCAAGTTGTTACTTGCCTATTAAGAAAGGTTCAATTTTTAAATTTTGAAATCATATCTTTTAGTTTCTTGTTAGTCAAGTAATCAACTTTAATGTTCAGAATCAAATTTCTTTTATTTCCGTTTTAAATCTTTTTCAAAATAAATTTCAATCATATCTTTTCCAAAATCAATTTCAAAATCTTTTCTAACTTCTTATCTTTTCAAAATTGATTTTCAAATCTTTTAAAATTAACTACTTTACTTTTTGTTTGATTTTGAAAATTTTCTATTTCAATCATATCCTTTTTAAACCCACCTAACTACCTTTCTCTCTCTAATTTTCAAAAATCACTAACCACTTTTTCAAAAATCTTTTTAATTAAGTAATTTATTTAGTTTTTAAATTTCATTTTATTTTCCTTTCTAATTTTCGAAGTCTAACTACATTTTATAATAAAAATAAAAATATTTTCCTTTTATTTTAATTTACATTCGAATTCTTTCCACCTCCTCACCCTCTTCTATTTAAGGACTAACACTTTTCCTCTATTAGCAATTCGGACTCTCCCCCTCTCTATAAGTTCGAATTCTCCTCTCTACCACATCCTTCTATTCTTCTTTTCCTCTGACACCACAAGGAATCTCTATACTGTGACATAAAGGATTCTATACTTTCTTGTTCTCTTCTCTTTCATATGAGCAGGAACAAAGACAAAGGCATTCTCGTTGAAGCTGATCCTGAACCTGAAAGGACCTTGAAGAGAAAGCTAAGAGAAGCTAAAGTACAACTCTCTGGAGAGGACCTAATAGAAATTTTTGAAAGAGAAGAAGACATGGCAGCCGAAAATAACAACAATGCCAACAATGCATGGAAGATGCTTGGTGACTTCATTGCACCTTCTTCTGACTTCTGTGGAAGGAGCATCTCAATTCCTGCAATTGGAGCAAACAACTTTGAGCTTAAGCCTCAATTAGTTTCTCTAATGCAGTAGAATTGCAAGTATCATGGACTTCCATTGGAAGATCCTCATCAGTTTTTAGCTGAATTCTTGCAAATCTGTGACACTGTTAAGACCCATGGGGTTGACCCTGAGGTCTACAAACTTATGCTCTTCCCTTTTACTATAAGAGACAGAGCTAGAACATGGTTGGACTCATAACCTAAAGAAAGCCTGAACTCTTAGGAAAAGCTAGTCAATGCCTTCTTGGCAAAGTTCTTTCCACCTTAAAAATTGAGTAAGCTTAGAGTGGAAGTCCAAACCTTCAGACAGAAGGAAAGCGAATCCCTCTATGAAGCTTGGGAAAGATACAAGCAATTGATCAGAAGGTGTCCTTCTGGCATGCTTTCAGAAAGGAGCATCATATGCATATTCTATGATGGTCTGTCTGAACTGTCCAAGATGTCATTGGACAACTCTGCTGGTGGATCTCTTCATCTGAAGAAGACACCTGAAGAAGCCCAGGAACTCATTGAAATGGTTGCAAATAACCAATTCATGTACACTTCTGAAAGGAATCCAGTGAATAATGGGACAAATCAGAAGAAAGGAGTTCTTGAGATTGATACTCTGAATGCCATATTGGCTCATAATAAAATATTGACTCAGCAAGTCAATATGATTTCTTAGAGTCTGTCTTGAATGCAAGCAGCAACAGGCAGTACTAAAGAAGCATCTTCTGAAGAAGAAGCTTATGATCCTGAGAACCCTGCAATAGAAGAGGTGAATTACATGGGAGAACCCTATGGAAACACCTATAACCCTTCATGGAGAAATCATCCAAATCTCTGATGGAAGGACCAATAGAAGCCTCAACAAGGCTTTAACAACAATAAAGGTGGAAGAAATCGGTTTAGTAATAGCAAACCTTTTCCATCATCTTCTCAGCAACAAACGGAGAACTCTGAGCAAAGTCGTTCTGGCTTAGCAACCATAGTCTCTGATCTATCTAAGACCACACTAAGTTTCATGAATGAAACAAGATCCTCCATTAGAAATCTGGAGGCACAAGTGGGTCAGCTGTGTAAGAGAATTACTGAAACTCCTCCTAGCACTCTCCTAAGAGAAAGTGCAAGGCCATAACCATGACCAACATGGCCGAACCTGAAGAGAGTGAGGAGGACGTGAGTCCCAGTGAGAAAACCTCATGGGATGTCCTCTGGACAAAAGGGAGTTCCCCTTTGAGGAACCAAAGGAATCTGAGGTTCATACAGAGGCCATAGAGATTCCATTAAACTTCCTTCTGCCATTCATGAGCTCTGATGAGTATTCTTCCTTTGAAGAGGATGAAGATATTGCTGAAGAACAAGTTGCTAAGTACCTTGGAGCAATCATGAAGCTAAATGGCAAGTTATTTGGTAATGAGACTAGGGAGGATGAACCTCCATTGCTCATCAATGAACTGAATGATTCGATTCAATTGAAATTACCTCAGAAGAGACAGGATCCTGGAAAGTTCTCAATACCCTGTACCATAGGCACCATGACCTTTGAAAAGGCTCTGTGTGACTTGGGGTCAAGTATAAACCTCATGTCCCTCTCTGTAATGGAGAAACTAGGGATCCTTGAGGTGCAAGCTGCAAGAATCTCACTAGAGATGGCAGACAATTCAAGGAAACAGGCTTATGGACTTGTAGAGGATGTATTGGTGAAGGTTGAAGGCCTTTACATCCCTACTGACTTCATAATCCTAGACACTGGGAAGACTATGGATGAATCCATCATCCTTGGCAGACCTTTCCTAGCCACAGCAAAAGTTGTGATTGATGTTGACAGAGGAGAGTTGGTCCTTCAAGTGAATGAGGACTACCTTGTGTTTAAGGCTCAAGGATCTCCCTCTGTAACCATGGAGAGGAAGCATGAAAAGCTTCTCTAAATGCAGAGTCAAACAGAGCCCCCACATTCAAACTCTAAGTTTGGTGTTGGGAGGCCATCATCATTCTCTGAGTATCTGTGAGGCTCCATGAGGGCCCACTGTCAAGCTATTGACATTAAAGAAGTGCTTGTTGGGAGGCAACACAATTTTTACTTATCTATGTTAAATTTCTATTTTCTATTGTTATTTTATATTTTCTTTAGGTTGACGATCATGTGAAGTCACAAAAACAACAGAAAAATCAAAAACAAAATGAAAAATAGCATTAAAAATATCACACCTTGGAGGATGATCTTACTGGCGTTTAAACGCCAGTAAGGGTAGCAGAATGGGCGTTTAACGCCAGAAAAGGGCACCAGACTAATGTTTAACGCCAGAAAAGGGCACCAGACTGGCGTTTAACGCCAGAAAAGGGCACAAAGCTGCCGTTTTAACGCCAGAAAGGGAAGAAAAGCTGGCATTAAACGCCAGGATTGGCACTCCAAGGGGTGTTTACACGCCAACATGGTGCAGGGATGAGAAATCCTTAACACCTTAGGATCTGTGGAGCGCACAGGAACCCCACCTACCTCAACTCTCTCTCTCTCTCTTTGTCACAACTTCACATAACACCCTTCCTCAAATACCCTTCACCAATCACCTCCACCACTCTTTTCCATAACACCCACCTCACAATTCAAATTCAAATCCTTTCCCTCCCAAACCCAACCCCTAATACACGAACTCTACCCCTCTCTCCACTCCTATATAAACCCCTCTCTCCACTTCTATATAAACCCATCTCTTCACTCCTATATAAACCCCTCATCCCTCCTTCATTTTCACATATCATAAACACTTCTTTCCCCCCTTGGCCGAACCACTCACACCTCTCCATCTCCTCCATTTTCTTCTTCTTCTACTCTCTTCTTTCTTTTTTTGCTTGAGGACGAGCAAACCTTTAAGTTTGGTGTGGTAAAAGCGTTGCTTTTTGTTTTTCCATAACCATTTAAGGCACCTAAGGCCGGAGAAACCTCTAGAAAGAGGAAAGGGAAGGCAAAAGCTTCCACCTCCGAGTCATGGGAGATGGAGAGATTCATCTCAAAGGTGCACTAAGACCACTTCTATGAAGTTGTGGCAAAGAAAAAGGTGATCCCCGAGGTCCCCTTTAAGCTCAAAAAGAGTGAGTATCTGGAGATCCGACATGAGATTCGAAGAAGAGGTTGGGAAGTTCTCACTAATCCCATTCAACAAGTCGGAATCTTAATGGTTCAAGAGTTCTATGCTAATGCATGGATCACCAAAAACCATGATCAAAGTGTGAACCCGGACCCAAAGAATTGGCTTACAATGATCAGGAGAAAATACTTAGATTTCAGTCTGAAAAATACGGTCTCGCCATCACCCTGAAATGAAAGGGGCGATCTTGTAGTTCTTGGTCTGTGAAGATACGTTGTTAGGTGTTCTGTTTTTCTTTTTCCATTGAGGCCGAACCTAAACCTGTGCTCAAGAGATAGATGTCCATATACTGATAAGGGATGTATGAATTCTTGATAAGAGAGGAGCCGTGGTGGTCCCCCCAGACCGCCCATATCTCACGAGTGAATAGAAAGTTAGATCTACATTGGATCTCACCTGAATTGCTCCATCTATCCTCCTGAGGAGAAGTTTGGTTTCAAACCCCGGTTCGAATAGGAGAAGGACGCCATCCTAATGTGCCTTGGATGATCCACATCTCAAGGTCAGGCGTCGATGAGCACATTAAACTATCCGTGTGGCTGAGAGCCCTCATATTCTAGGCACAACGACACAATCATCAGGGGCGCGCTCTACCACTGAGCTAATAGCCTACGTATGGCGACATGGGGCGAAAAAAAGAGAAAGAGCTCCTATCAACTTGTTCTGACCTAGGATAATAAGCTCATGAGCTTAGTCTTACTTCACTTCCGAGAAACAAAAGAAAACTTCCACCGCTTGTCCAAGGTTGAGTCCTGGCATTTGACGACGAACTTAAAAAGCCACCTACAGACGCTTTACGCTCAATCATTCCGGATAACGCTTGGATTGTTTGTCTTACCGCGACTACTAGCACAGAGTTAGCTGATGCTTATTCCGCGGATACCATCATTGCTTCTTTTTCGAATAAAGAAGTTCACGACCCGTAGGGCTTTAAACTCCATGCAGCATTGCTCCATCAAGCTTTTTCCCATTGCAGAAAATTCCCCACTATTGCTGCCCGAAAGAGTCTGGGCCATGCCTTAGTCCCAGTGTGGCTAATTGTTGCACGAATTGTGAATCACACTTTTCACAACTCGTACCACTAACCAGCAAGTGCACTAGGTCGTCCAAGTAATACCTTACGTCAGTAAGGGTCGATCCCACGGAGATTGTTGGTTTGAAGCAATCTATGGTTATCTTGTAAATCTTAGTTAGGAAATCAATTATAATTATCAGTATGAATTGCGAAGAATAAAAGAGCATGAACTAAATACTTGTTTTGCAGTAATGGAGAATATGTTGGAGTTTTGGAGATGCTTTGTCTTCTGAATCTCTGCTTTCTCCCTGTCTTCTTCTTCACGCACACAAGGTTCTTCCTATGGCAAGCTGTGTGTTGGTGGATCACCGTTGTCAATGGCTACCATCCGTCCTCTCAGTGAAAAAGGTCCAGGTGCGCTGTCACCGCACGGCTAATCATCTGTCGGTTCCCACTCATGTTGGAATAGGATCCATTGATCCTTTTGCGTCTGTCACTATGCCCAGCCCTTGTGAGTTTGAAGCTCGTCACAGTCATTCAATCCCTGAATCCTACTCGGAATACCACAGATAAGGTTTAGACTTTACAGATTCTCAAGAATGCTGCCAATGGATTCTAGCTTATACCACGAAGATTCTGATTAAAGAATCCAAGAGATATTCATTCAATCGAAAGTAGAATGGAGGTGGTTGTCAGGCACGCATTCATAGGTTGAGGATGATGATGAGTGTCACGGATCATCACATCCATCATATTGAAGTGTGAATAAACATCTTAGATAGAAACAAGCGTGTTTGAATAGAAAACAGAAATAGTTGCATTAATTCATTGAAACACAGCAGAGCTCCTCACCCCCAACAATAGAGTTCAGAGACTCATGCTGTCAAAGAGTATAAAGTTCAGATCTAAAATGTCATGAGGTCCAAAATAAATCTCTAAAAGTTGTTTAAATACTAAACTAGTAACCTAGGTTTACAGAAAATGAATAAACTAAGATAATTGGTGCAGAAATCCACTTTTGGGGCACACTTGGTGTCTGTTGGGGCTGAGACTTAAGCTTCTCACGTGCCTAGGCTGTTTCTGGAGTTGAACGCCAGGTTGTAACCTGTTTCTGGTGTTCAACTCCAATTTGTAACCTATTTCTGGTGTTTGACGCCAGACTGCAACATGGAACTGGCATTGAACGCCAGTTTACGTTATCTATCCTTGAGCAAAGTATGGACTATTATATATTGCTGGAAAACCCTGGATGTATACTTTCCAACGCAATTGAGAGCGCACCATTTGGACTCCTGTAGCTCCAGAAAATCCATTTCGAGTGTAGGGAGGTCAGAATCCAACAGCATTTGCAGTCCTTTTTCAGACTGAATCAGATTTTTGCTCAGCTCCCTCAATTTCAGCCAGAAAATACCTGAAATTATAGAAAAACACACAAACTCATAGTAAATTCTAGAAATATGATTTTTATTGAAAAACTAATAAAAATATAATAAAAACTAACTAAATCATACTAAAAACATACTAAAAACAATGCCAAAAAGCGTATAAATTATCCGCACATGACAACACCAAACTTAAATTGTTGCTTGTCTCCAAGCAACTAAAAAAAAATTAGGATAAAAAGAAGAGAATATACAATGAATTCCAAAAACATCTATGAAGATCAGTCTTAATTAGATGAGCGGGGCTATTAGCTTTTTGCCTCTGAACAGTTTTGGCATCTCACTTTATCCTTTGAAGTTCAGAATGATTGGCATCTATAGGAACTCAGAATTCAGATAGTGTTATTGATTCTCCTAGTTTAGTATGTTGATTCTTGAACACAGCTACTTTATGAGTCTTGGCCATGGCCCTAAGCACTCTGTTTTTCAGTATTACCACCGGATACATACATGCCACAGACACAGCTTTGCTAAAGTCCCCAATTAGAGGTGTCCAAGGTTCTTAAGCACACTCTGTTTTTGCTTTGGACCTCGACTTTAACCGCTCAGTCTCAAGTTTTCACTTGACACCTTCACGCCACAAGAACATGGTTAGGGACAGCTTGGTTTAGCCGCATAGGCCAGGATTTTATTCCTTTAGGCCCTCCTATCCACTGATGCTCAAAGCCTTGGATCCTTTTTATTACCCTTGCCTTTTAGTTTAAAGAGCTTTTAGCTTTTTCTGCTTGCTTTTTCTTTTTCTTGCTCTCTTTTTTTTTTGCATTTTTTTTTCTGCAAGCTTTGTTCTTCATTGCTTTTTCTTGCTTCAAGAATCATTTTTATGATTTTTTAGATTATCAAATAACATTTCTCCTTTTTCATCATTCTTTCAAGAGCCAATAATTTTAACATTCATAAACAACAAATTCAAAAGACATATACACTGTTCAAGCATTCATTCAGAAAACAGAAAGTATTGCCACCACATCAAAATAATTAAACTATTTAAAATTTGAAATTCATGTACTTCTTTTTCTTTTTCAGAAAACATTTTTCATTTAAGAAAGGTGGTGGATTCATAGGACATTCATATCTTTAAGACATAGACACTTAGATACTAGAGATCATATAGTAAAGACACAATTATAAATAAAACATAAAGCATAATAAACGAAAAACAGGAAAATAAGAACAAGGAGATTAAGGAACGGGTCTACCTTAGTGAGGGTGGTGTCTTCCTCTTCTTGAAGAACCAATGGTGCTCTTGAGCTCCTCTATGTCTCTTCCTTGTCTTTGTTGCTCCTAATAGTTTTGTGGAGGGAAGTGCATCCCTTGAGGCATTAGTGGTTATGGAAAAACAAAAAAAACAATGCTTTTTCCACACCAAACTTAGAAGGTTTGCTCGTCCCCGAGCAAAAGAAGAGAGAAAGTAGTAGAAGAAGAAGAAAATGGAGGAGATGGGGGAAGAAGATGTATTCGGCCAAGTGGAAGAAGAGAGGGTTGTGTTGTGTGAAAATGAAGAAGGAAAGGTAGGGATCCTGTGGGGTCCATAGATTCTGAGAGGATCCTATGGGATCCACAGATCTTGAGGGGATCCTGTGGGGTCCACAGATCAAGTGGGGTCAAGGACTTAACATCCCTGCTCTAATTAGGCATGTAAAACGCCCTTGTTGTGTAATCCTAGCGTTTAACACCAGACTGCTGCCTGTTTCTGGCGTTAAACGCCCAAATGTAGCTTGTTTCTGGCGTTTAACGCCAGGTAGATGCTTGTTTCTGGCGTTAAACGCCAGCTTGGTGCCTGTTTCTAGCGTTAAATGCCAGACAGATGCTTGTCTCTGGCGTTTAAATGCCAGAATACTCCTCCTCCAGGGTAAGCTATTTTTATTGCTGTTTTTCATTCTGTTTTTGATTTTTCAGTAGTTTTTGTGACTTCACATGATCATCAACCTTAAGAAGACATAAAATAGCAATAGAAAATAAATAGATATAATTAAATAACATTGGGTTGCCTCCCAACAAGCGCTTCTTTATTGTCTTTAGCTGGACCTTGCTGAGCTTTTAATCTAGCCTCAGCCTTGAGCACTCTTGCTCAACATCGCCTTCAAGATAGTGCTTGATTATCTGTCCATTAACAATGAACTTCTTATTAGAATCAATGTCTTGAAGCTCCATATAGCCATATGGTGACACACTTGTAATCACATATGGTCCCGTCCACCGGGATTTCAGTTTCCTGGGGAATAACCTGAGCCTAGAGTTAAACAGCAGAACCTTCTGTCCTGGTTCAAAGACTCTAGATGATAGCTTTCTGTCATGCCACCTTTTTGCTTTCTCTTTGTAAAGCTTGGCATTTTCGAAAGCAGTGAGTCTAAATTCCTCTAGCTCATTCAACTGGAGCAATCTTTTTTCTCAGCTAATTTGGCATCAAAGTTTAGGAATCTGGTTGCCCAGTAGGCTTTATGCTCCAGTTCCACGGGCAGATGACAGGCCTTACCATACACAAGCTGGTATGGAGAGGTCCCTATAAGAGTCTTGAATGCTGTTCTGTAAGCCCACAGAGCATCATCCAAGCTTCTTGCCCAATCCTTTCTACAGGTACTTACAGTCCGTTCTAGGATTCTTTTTAGTTCTCTATTAGAGACTTCAGCTTGCCCATTTATCTGTGGATGATATGGAGTTGCCACCTTGTGGCTAATTCCATACCGGACCATAGCAAAGTAAAGCTGTTTGTTGCAGAAGTGAGTGCCCCCATCACTAATTAGTGCTCTAGGGACACCAAACCTGCTGAAGATATATTTCTGGAGGAACTTCAGCACTGTCTTAGTATCATTAGTGGGTGTGGCAATGGCCTCTACCCATTTGGATACATAGTCGATTGCCACCAGAATATAAGTGTTTGAGTATGATGGTGGGAAAGGCCCCATGAAGTCAATATCCCATACATCAAACAACTCAATCTCCAAGATCCCTTGCTGAGGCGTGGCGTAACTGTGAGGCAGATTACCAGCTCTCTGGCAGCTGTCACAGTTACGCACAAACTCTCGAGAGTCTTTATAGAGAGTGGGCCAGTAGAAGCCACATTGGAGGACTTTTGTAGCTGTTCGCTCACCTGCAAAATTTCCTCCATATTGTGATCCATGACAATGCCATAGGATCTTCTGTGCTTCTTCTCTAGGCACACACCTACGGATTATTCCGTCTGCACATCTCTTAAAGAGATATGGTTCATCCCACAAGTAGTACTTTGCATCAGTGATTAATTTTTTCTTTTGTTGCCTGCTGTACTCTTTGGGTATGAACCTTGCAGCTTTATAGTTTGCAATGTCTACAAACCATGGTGTTTCCTGAATGGCAAACAAATGCTCATCCGGAAAGGTTTCAGAGATCTCAATAGAGGGAAAGGACGCCCCTTCTAGTGGTTCTATCCAGGACAGATGATCAGCCACTTGGTTCTCTGTCCCTTTTCTGTCTCTTATTTCTATATCAAACTCTTGCAGAAGCAACACCCATCTTATGAGCCTGGGCTTTGAATCCTGCTTTGTGAGTAGATATTTAAGAGCAGCATGGTCAGTGTACACAATCACTTTTGATCCTACTAAGTATGATCTAAACTTGTCAATGGCATAAACCACTGCAAGCAATTCTTTTTCTGTGGTTGTGTAATTTTTCTGGGCATCATTTAAAACACGGCTAGCATAATAAATGACATGCAGAAGCTTGTTATGCCTCTGTCCCAGTA
Organism: Arachis ipaensis; assembly: GCF_059453495.1. Classification (NCBI taxonomy): domain Eukaryota; kingdom Viridiplantae; phylum Streptophyta; class Magnoliopsida; order Fabales; family Fabaceae; genus Arachis; species Arachis ipaensis. The sequence goes on along the minus strand of NC_142439.1, from coordinate 54,232,855 downwards.
CTGCACCAATGGCATGGTCACTAGCATCACACATTAGTTCAAATGGTAATGTCCAGTCTGGTGCAGAAATAACTGGTGCTGTAACCAGCTTAGCTTTCAGGATTTCAAATGCCTGTAAACACTCTGTGTCAAACACAAAGGGCGTGTCAGCAGCTAGCAAATTGCTCAGAGGTTTTGCGATTTTTGAAAAATCCTTTATAAACCACCTATAGAATCCTGCATGCCCCAGAAAGCTTCTGATTGCCTTAATATTGGCAAGTGGTAGTAATTTTTCAATTACTTCCACTTTAGCTTGATCCACCTCTATTCGCTTGTTTGAAATTTTATACCCAAGGAAAATTCCTTCAGTCACCATAAAGTGACATTTTTCCCAGTTTAAAACCAGGTTGGTCTCTTGGCATCTTTTCGGAACAAGTGCTAAATGGTCAAGGCAGGAGTTGAATGAGTCTCCAAATACTGAAAAGTGATCCATGAAGACTTCTAGAAATTTTTCTACCATATCAGAGAAGATAGAGAGCATGCACCTTTGAAAGGTTGCAGGTGCATTGCACAGATCAAAAGACATCCTTCTGTAGGCAAACACTCCAGAAGGACATGTGAATGCTGTTTTCTCTTGGTCCTGTGGGTCTACTGCAATCTGGTTGTAACCTGAATAGCCATCCAAAAAGTAGTAGTATTCATGACCTGTTAGTCTTTCTAGCATTTGGTCTATGAATGGTAAAGGAAAATGATGCTTTCTGGTGGCTGTATTGAGCCTTCTGTAGTCAATACACATGCGCCACCCTGTAACTGTTCTTGTAGGAACCAGTTCATCTTTTTCATTATGAACCACTGTCATGCCTGCCTTTTTGGGCACAACTTGGACAGGGCTCACCCAGGGGCTGTCAGAAATGGGATAAATAACCCCAGCCTCCAGTAACTTGGTGACCTCTTTCTGCACCACCTCCTTCATGGCTAGATTTAGCCGCCTCTGTGGTTGAACCACTGGCTTAGCATCATCCTCCAATAGGATCTTGTGCATGCATCTAGCTGGGCTTATGCCCTTAAGGTCACTTATGGACCACCCAATAGCTGTCTTGTGTGTCCTTATTACTTGAAGTAGTGCTTCCTCTTCTAGTGGATTTAAAGCAGAGCTTATGATCACCGGAAAAGTGTCACCTTCTCCCAGAAATGTATATTTCAGGAATGGTGGTAATGGCTTGAGCTCAGGTTTAGGAGGTTTCTCCTCTTCCTGAGGAAGTTTCAGAGGTTCTTTCGATTCCTCTGAATCCTCCAAATCAGGCTGAACATCTTTAAAGATGTCTTCTAGCTCTGATTCGAGACTCGCAGCCATGTTGATTTCCTCTACTAAAGAGTCAATGAGATCAACTTTCATGCAGTCTTTTGGTGTGTCTGGATGCTGCATAGCCTTGGCATCATTCAACATAAACTCATCCTCGTTGACTCTCAGGGTTACTTCCCCCTTTTGGACATCAATGAGAGTTCGTCCAGTTGCTAGGAAAGGTCTTCCTAGAATGAGAGTAGCACTCTTGTGCTCTTCCATTTCTAGCACCACAAAGTTAGTGGAAAAGGCGAATGGTCCAACCCTGACGATCATGTCTTCAATCACGCCTGATGGGTATTTAATGGAGCCATCAGCAAGTTGGAGACATATCCGGGTTGGTTTGACTTCTTCAGTTAAACCAAGATTTCTGATAGCGGATGCAGGTATTAGATTGATGCTTGCCCCAAGATCACATAAAGCTGTCTTGGTGCAATTACCCTCTAATGTGCACGGTATCAGAAAGCTCCCGGGATCCTTAAGCTTTTCTGGGAAGCTTTTCAGAATGACTGCACTATATTCTTCAGTGAGGAGAACTCTTTCAGTTTCTCTCCAATCCTTCTTTTGACTCGATCTCTTTCATGAACTTCGCATAAGAGGGTATTTGCTCAAGTGCCTCTGCAAACAGAATCTTTATTTCAAGAGTCCTAAGATAGTCTGCAAAGCGAGCAAATTGCTTGTCCTGCACCTCTTGGCGGAGTTTTTGAGGATAAGGCATCTTGGCTTTGTATTCCTCAACCTTAGTTCCTGCAGGTTTATTTCCTACAGAGGTGGTTGGAGAAGCCTTTTTAGAGGGGATGTTATCAGCACTTGTGTGTGTCTGATCCTTCAATGGCATTTGAATGCCAGAGTTAGAAGCTGGAGTGGCGTTGGACGCCAACTCCTTACTTGTTCCTGGCGTTTGAATGCCAGAACTGAGCTTCCATTGGGCGTTTGACGCCAAATCCCTGCCTGTTTCTGGCGTTTGAACGCCAGAGTTATTCCTCTCTGGGCTCTTACTGTCCTCAGAGGGATTTTGAATAGCAGTTTGTTCATTTCTTGGCTTCCTGCTGCCTTGAAGTGAGGTATTTAATGTTTTCCCACTTCTTAATTGAACTGCTTGGCACTCTTCTGTTATTTGTTTTGATAACTGCTGTTCTGTTTGCTTCAACTGTACTTCCATATTCAGATTAGCCATTCTTGTGTCTTGTAGTATCTCCTTGAATTCGGCCAACTATTTTGTTAGAAAGTCCAATTGCTGATTGAATTCAGTAATTTGTTCTGCAGGACTGAGTTCAGCAGTTACTGTTTTAGCCTCTTCTTTCCTGGAAGATTCACTGCTTAGGTACAGATGCTGATTTCTGGCAACAGTATCAATAAGCTCTTGAGCCTCTTCAATTGTCTTTCTCATGTGTATAGATCCAACAGCTGAGTGGTCTAGAGAAATCTGAGCTTTCTCTGTAAGCCCGTAATAGAAGATGTCTAACTGCACCCATTCTGAAAATATTTCAGAGGGGCATTTTCTTAGCATCTCTCTGTATCTCTCCCAGGCATCATAAAGAGATTCATTATCTCCTTGTTTAAAGCCTTGGATGTCCAGCCTTAGCTGTGTCATCCATTTTGGAGGGAAGTATTGATTCAGGAATTTTTCTGACAGCTATTTCCATGTCCTTATGCTAGCCTTAGGTTGGTTATTTAACCACCTCTTAGCTTGGTCTTTTACAGCAAATGGAAACAGTAATAATCTATAGACATCCTGATCTATTTCCTTATCATGTACTGTGTCAGCAATTTGTAAAAATTGTGCCAGAAACTCTGTAGGTTCTTCCTGTGAAAGACCGAAATACTGGCAATTTTGCTGCACCATGATAATGAGCTGAGGATTCAACTCAAAGCTACTGACTCCAATGGAGGGTATACAGATACTGCTCCCATATGAAGCAGTAGTGGGGTTAGCATATGACCCCAGAGTCCTTCTGGACTGTTCATTTCCACTTAGGTCCATGATGGAGAAAGGGAGATGATGCGGATTGCAAATAATTTTTTTTTTGAAAACCGAAATTAAAATTAAATAAAATAAAATAAAATAATTGAAAAATTTACTATATTTTCGAAAATTAGAAGAAAAAGAAATAAAAGAAAATTGAAAACTAAATTAATTAAAAAGATTTGAAAGAAATGTGGGTGAGGATTTTCGAAAAAAATGAAGAAAGAGAAATTGGTTAGGAAGTTTTGAAAAAGATATGTCTTAAAATTAAAGATACTTGTAAGAAAATAAAATAAAATAAAATAAAGAAAAGATATGAAAAAGATTTGATTTTAAGATTTGAGATTAGAAAAGATAAGATAAGCTAGGTAAGAGAAGATAAGGAATTTAAATTAAAAAGTGTTGAAATTTTAATTTTAAATTTGAAAATTAATTTTGAACTTTGAAATTTGAAATTTGAAATTTGAAAATTAAAATTTAAAAATTGAATTTTGAATTTTTCGAAAAAGTCAACAATATTAAGATAAGGATTTGAAAAAGAAAATTTTGAAAAGATTTGAAAATTGAAATTTGAAAATTAAATTTTAAATTTTAAATTTTAAAATTTGAATTTTGAAATTTGAATTTTGAATTTTGGAAGTTGAAATTTGAAATTTGAAATAAGATAAGATAACATTTTGAAAAAGATATGATTTTTTGAAAAAGATTTGAATTTTGAAATTTTAAAACTAAGATAAGATAAAATAAAAAATTTTAAAATAAAATCTGAATTTTTTAAAAGAAAAATTCGAAAAATCAATTAAAATAAAGGGAAAAGATATTTTTGAGTTCAATAAGGAAAGAGAAAAACAATAAAAAGACACAAAACTTAAAATTTTTAGATCTAATACTCTTTATTTTCGAAAATTTTGGAGGGAAACACCAAGGAATACCAAACTTAAAAATTTTAAGATCAAAACACAAGGAAGACTCAAGAACACTTTGAAGACTCACAAGAACAGCAAGAACATGAAGATAGAACACCAAACTTAAAATTTTTAGAAAACCAAGATAAAATTTTCGAAAACTAAAGAAAAATCAACAAGAAAACACCAAACTTAAAGTTTGGCACAATATTTATCCAAAGAAAAATTATTATTTTGAAAAAGTTTTTTTAAGAAGATAGCCAATTACCAAGAACATAAGCACCACGCTCTAGCCAATTGAGATATAAATTTAAAGTGTTTTAACAAGGTGTCTAATGCATAAAAATATTTTATTTTATTTTTTTTTAGAAACTAATAATTCTAGAATGCACAAGAAAAACAAAAAAAATCACAAAACAAGAAAAACTAAAGATCAAACAAGGAAAATAAACAAGAACAACTTGAAGATTAAGAAAGAACAATAAACACAAATTCGAAAATTTAAAAGAAAATAAAAACATGCAATTGACACCAAACTTAAAATATAAAACTAAACTCAAACAGAAAAACTCAATTATTAGTAAAAAAAAGAAAATTTCGAAAAAAAAAATTTTTGAAAATGAAAATAAGGATACTAAAATTTTAACAAGAACAATAATAAAAGACTCCAAGACAAAACACAGATTAATAAAGAAAAATAAAAATTTTGAAAGATTTTTTAAAAGAAAGTAAAAGACTCTGACCCAAAAGACAAAATCTTCCTAATCTAAGCAACAGGATGAACCGTCAGTTGTTTAAACTCGAACAATCCCCGGCAACGGCGCCAAAAACTTGTTGCACGAATTGTGAATCACACTTTTCACAACTCGTACCACTAACCAGCAAGTGCACTGGATCGTCCAAGTAATATCTTACGTGAGTAAGGGTCGATCCCACGAAAATTGTTGGTTTGAAGCAATCTATGGTTATTTAGTCAGGAAATCAATTATAATTATCAGTATGAATTGCGAAGAATAAAAGAGCATGAATTAAATACTTGTTCTGCAGTAATGGAGAATATGTTGGAGTTTTGGAGATGCTTTGTCTTCTGAATCTCTGCTTTCTGCCTGTCTTCTTCTTCACGCACGCAAGGTTCCTCCTATGGCAAACTGTGTGTTGGTGGATCACCATTGTCAATGGCTACCATCCGTCCTCTCAGTGAAAAAGGTCCAGGTGCGCTGTCACCGCACGGCTAATCATCTGTCGGTTCCCACTCATGCTGGAATAGGATCCATTGATCCTTTTGCGTCTGTCACTACGCCCAGCGCTTGTGAGTTTGAAGCTTGTCACAGTCATTCAATCCCTAAATCCTACTCGTAATACCACATACAAGGTTTAGACTTTCCAGATTCTCAAGAATGCTGCCAATGGATTCTAGCTTATACCATGAAGATTCTGATTAAGGAATCCAAGAGATATTCATTCAATCGAAAGTAGAACAGAGGTGGTTGTCAGGCACGCGTTCATAGGTTGAGGATGATGATGAGTGTCACAGATCATCACATCCATCATATTGAAGTGCGAATAAACATCTTAGATAGAAACAAGCGTGTTTGAATAGAAAACAGAAATAGTTGCATTACTTCATCGAAACACAGCAGAGCTCCTCACCCCCAACAATGGAGTTCAGAGAATCATGCCGTCAAAGAGTACAAAGTTCAGATATAAAATATCATGAGGTCCAAAATAAATCTCTGAAAGTTGTTTAAATACTAAACTAGTAACCTAGGTTTACAGAAAATGAATAAACTAAGATTATTGGTGCAGAAATCCACTTCTGGGGCCCACTTGGTGTGTGTTGGGGCTAAGACTTAAGCTTCTCACGTGCCTAGGCTGTTTCTGGAGTTGAACGCCAGGTTGTAACCTGTTTCTGGCATTCAACTCCAATTTGTAACCTGTTTCTGGCGTTTGACGCCAGACTGCAACATGGAACTGGCGTTGAACGCCAGTTTACGTCGTCTATCCTTTAGCAAAGTATGGACTATTATATATTTCTGGAAAACCCTGGATGTCTACTTTCCAACACAATTAAGATCGTGCCATTTAGACTCTTGTAGCTCCAGAAAATCCATTTCGAGTGTAGGGAGGTCAGAATCCAACAGCATCTGCAGTCCTTTTTCAGCCTGAATCAGATTTTTGCTCAGCTCCCTCAATTTCAGCCAGAAAATACCTGAAATTATAGAAAAACACACAAACTCATAGTAAAGTCCAGAAATATGATTTTTATTTAAAAACTAATAAAAATATAATTAAAACTAACTAAATCATACTAAAAACATACTAAAAACAATGCCAAAAAGCGTATAAATTATCCGCTCATCACAACACCAAACTTAAATTGTTGCTTGTCCCCAAGCAACTAAAAATAAATTAGGACCGAACTATCCATGAAATTTCTAGTTGCATTACTTATAGCTTCCTTGCTCATAGACAAAGCTGATTTGGAATTCAGAATTTGCTCCTAGAAATATAGCCCCCATCTCGTCAATCCCACGAGCCTCTTTTTTATCTATTTTAAATTCTCATTCGATTATGGCATCAAAATAGAAAAACTCACATTAGGTTGGGTTTAGGGATAATCAGGCTCGAACTGATGACTTCCACCATGTCAAAGTGACACTCTACCGCTGAGTTATACACTTCTCTTGCCTCTACCGAGAAATAGAACTAACAAATCCTAAGGCAAAGGGTCGAGAAACTCAACACCACTATTCTTGAAAAATTTGGAGTCATGCCTTCTTTTCACACTATTATGGATACGAAAATAATGAGAAAAATAGGATTTGACTATCAACTACTCCTATCGGAAATAGGATTGACTACGGATTTGAGGAATAGTACATAATTTCAAAAAACCTGTATGATTTTCCCGATCTAAATAAATCAGGTTTTCCATGAAGAACATTTGGTTCAGCAGGTTCTATTTGATATGGGTAGGAGAAGAACCCGACTCGGTATTCTTTTCTTAAAATTAAAAAAAATAAGAACCAAGTCAAGATAATACGGTTCAACCCCTCTTCTTGCATTCTTGTGCTAAAGATCTTACCATTTTCGGAGTTACTGGAGTTACATCTATTTTTTGATTTCCATTCAAGAGTTCTTATGTGTTTCCATGTCCCCTTTCAAGACCCCAAAAATTAGACAAATTCCTTTTTCTTAGGAACACATACAAGATTCGTCACCACAATAGGGGTAACCGCACCGTTTACTATTTCAATTTTATAGTAAAATACATGCCCTACCAAGAAAAAATAGAGTTTGTAACTTGCTATCCTCTTGCCTAGTGGGTAAAGATTTACCTCCGTGGAAAGGATAATTCATTCGGATTGACATGAGAGTCAAACCACATTGTATTGCCAAAACCCAAGTTGTATATTTGAAAGTGGTTGACCTTTTTACTTCTCTCATGTTATAATCCTCTTACAGTTGAGTGATGCACCTTAAGAGACTATGTTGGTATAGACTTTCTCAATAAAATCCCGTTGCAAGTATAGCTCTTCCCAACAACAATCGTCAAGTATCAAATTTAGAAGAGAAATTGGTTGTCACAAGTTCAACCCCCAATAAAAGTAACCAAAGTATTCAAACCTCGGGTCATCTCACAAGGAATGGGCAAACATGTGCTTTAACATTGGTTAGATATCCGGGGTTGCAAGTCATGAGCAAGAAATTAAACTAGAAATCTTAACAAGCAAGTAATCTTGGAATGCAAGAAACTAACTCAAACATTTAGAGCAAAATCTAAATTAATTCTAAACTAAGCAAGTAACTATTACTAAGACAAGGCAATCAAGATTTTTGGGTTTTCAAATATGAATGATAAAAGTAACTCTTGGCTAGACATGGGAATTAGGGTCACCATCCTTGTCTAATAACCATATCTTGACAATTATGAGGAACCAAACTCATTAAGTTTACTTCTATACTTGAAGTATGTTAAATGGTTTGATCAACATCAACCCATAAAGTCCAACCTCACTACCAATTAACTTGATAGTAGGCTAGTGTCAATGGCTATCAAATTGACCACTAAGTGTTTCCAAATCATCAAATCCATTAGACCCAATGACTCAAGTTTACCCAATTCCCTTAGCCTAGGCCAAGAGTAAAAAGAACTACTCCATAATCAAAGGAAACATTTTATCAAACACATGGTAAGCATTAATAAAAGACATATTCAAATTGCAATTAAATTGAAACTAACAAGTACCCACTAACAATTATCAACATACAATCACTCAAACAACACAATTAATCATGGAAATTATGAATGCAACAATAACAAATCAAGATCCACAAGATTCATGAAATGGGTATAAAATGATAAATAACAAGGAGACATAAAACTAACACAAGATCTAACACAAATATACTAGAGAAACTCAAATTAAACAATTAAAACTAGTAATTAACAAGATCCAATTCAGAATTCAACAAGGAAAGATCAAATTAAAGCTAGATCTAGAGAGGAACAAGGAATTCTCTCCCTAAAAGAACAAAGAACCAAAACTAGCTAAAAATTATGTCTATGTGTAAAATGATTGATCCCCCTTTTCCCCTAGCATCCTTCGCCAGGCACGATTTCCTTTAATGAAGTCATGTGTAGCTTTCCGCGCGTGCGCGCCGATTGCTTTTGTGATCCACGCGTGCGTCGCGGATGCGTCCATCCTTGCGCGTCGCTTCCAGCTATCCTCATGCACGCGTGCGCATGCAGTGCGCGTGCGCGCCCTTTTGCGAAGTTCCCAAAATTTAAATCTTCTTGTTCTTTCCTCTTGTGCATGCTTTCTTTCTCTCTTCTAGGCCATTCCTGCCCTATAAATCCTGAAATCACTAACCAAATACATCACAGCATCGAATGGAAATAAAAGAGGATCAAAATATAGCAATTCTAAGGCAAAATAAACATGTTTTTTTTATCATGAAGCAAAATTAGGAAGAGAACACAAAACCATGCATTTCTTGTGAATAAGTGTGAGAAATATTGACAAAAACCCCAAAATTCAAAACAATATAAACCATAAAATTGGGATTTATCATTGAGCTCCCTTTCTCCTTGGCAAGAAAATAAATTGTAAGAAAATAAAGGAAACTCAAATGGTAAAAAGGTCTTGGCAAGGGTTGATGGTTAAGGATCACTATCCTTGTTACTAACCACAACATGATAATTACAAGGATCATTCCCACTTTGTCATCCCTAAAATTAGAGGAAAGTCAAGTGAGCTTAATTGATCCTACTCTATAAGTCCTAGCCACTCACTAATTAATTTAGTGAAAACTAGTGTGAATGGAGACAAATTATCAATCACTTGGATATTAGTAACTCAAGGTCATCCAAGTTACCAACCCAAGCCAAGAACACAAAAATCTACTCTAAAACCAATTCAAGCATTTCATCAAACATCTAGTGTGCATGAACATAAAGCATGGTAAATTGCATGAATTAGTAAAATCTACAACTACCCAGTATACGAAAAAAATAATAACAACTAAATTAAACTATAAGAAAAGATAAAACATTAAATTGCATTGAAGGAAATCATAATCCAACAAGAATTCATCAACAACAAAATAGCCAATTAAAAGAAATAACAAGTAAAACTAAGAGGACCAAAATGTAAGAACAAGAAATAGTAAAGAAAACTAAATCAAAACAATAATTGAAACCTAAATCTATGAAAAGATCTAACCTAGATCTACCCTAACTCTAGAGAGAAGAGAGATATTCACTCTCTAGAATATAACCTAAAGCATGTTACTACACTATCCTAATTGCTCTCCACTTGTTTCTACTTGAATTCTGCTTGAAATAGCTTCAAAAATGAGTTGGATTGGGTTTTGGAAGCCTAGAATTCGCCACTAGCGTATTGCATTAAATGAGGTCATGTGCTGCTTGTCACGCGTACGTGGTGATCACGCGTATGCGTCACTTGACAAACTCTGGTCACGCGTACACCTAGTGATGAGCGGATAATTTATACCCTTTTTGCCATTGTTTTTACATAGTTTTTAGTATGTTTTAGTTACTTTTTATTATATTTTTATTAGTTTTTATTCAAAAATCACATTTCTAGACTTTATTATGAGTTTGTGTGTTTTTCTTTGATTTCAGGTATTTTCTGGCAGAAATTGAGGGACTTGAGCAAAAATCTGATTCAGAGGCTGAAAAAGGACTGCAGATGCTGTTGGATTCTGACCCTGCTGCACTCGAAATGGATTTTCTGGAGCTACAGAAGCCCAATTGGTGCGCTCTCAATTGCGTTGGAAAGTAGACATCCTTGGCTTTTCAGAAATATTTAATAGTCCATACTTTGCCCGAGATTTGATGGCCCAAACTGGCGTCCAAAGCCACCCTAAAACATCTTGGTGTAAAACGCCCAAACTGGCACCAGAATTGGAGTTAAATGCCCAAACTGGCACCAAAGCTGGCGTTTAACTCCAGGAACAGCCTATGCACGTGTAAAGCTCAATGCTCAGCCCAAGCACACACCAAGTGGGCCCCGGAAGTGGATTTCTGCACTATCTGCACTTAGTTACTCATTTTCTGTAACTCTAGGTTACTAGTCTAGTATAAAAACTACTTTTAGAGATTTACTTTACATCTTTTGGAATATCTTTTGATCACTTTTTCTCTGAGATCATCTTTTCACATTTGGAGGCTGGCCTCACGGCCATGCCTAGACCTCTTTCACTTATGTATTTTCTACGGTGGAGTTTCTACACCCCAAAGATTAAGGTGTGGAGCTCTGTTGTTCTTCATGAATTAATGCAATTACTACTATTTTCTATTAAATTCACACCTACTTCTTCTCCAAGATATACTCTCGTACTTAATTCAGTTAAGTCAGAATGAAGGGGTGACCCGTGGCAATCACCCAATCTTCGTTACTTGCTTAGCCAAGATTCGCGTGCCTGACAACCACAAGGCGGTCTACATGATGTTCAACGTAGTCATTGGACGACAGCTGGAGTATATTCTCTTGGATATCTAATACACGGACCGAGTCCATGAGATTAGTATCTTCGTGGTATAGGCTAGAACAATTGGCAACATTCCTGGGTTCCGGAAAGTCTAAACCTTGTCTGTGGTATTCCGAGTAGGAGATGGGAAGGGATGACTGTGACGAGCTTTAAACATGCGAATGTTGGGCGCAGTGACAGTGTGCAAAAGGATCAATGGATCCTATTCCGACGCTAGCGGGAACCGACAGATGATTAGCCATGCGGTAGCTGTACCTGGTATTTTTCATCCGAGACGAGAAATTCGACAGTTGATTAGCCGTTTAGAAACCGTAGAGGACCATTTTCACTGAGAGGATCCTACAGCTTGCCATGGAAGGGAGCACATATGATTGGAAGGGGACAATAGGAAAGCAGAGGTTCAGGAGCAACAAAGCATCTCCAAATGCTTATTTGAAATTCCCACTAATGAATTACATAAGTAACTTTATCTTATTTTATGTTTTATTTATATTTTAATTATCAAAACATCATAACCATTTGATTCCGCCTGACTGAGATTTATAAGGATGACCATAGCTGGCTTCAAGCCGACAATCTCCGTTGGATCGACCTTTACTCACGTAAGTTTTATTACTTGGACAATCCAGTGCACTTACTGGTTAGTTGTGCGGAGATGTGAAAAGTGTGAATCACGTTTTCCCATACCACCTAGCATTATGGATTTCCAAAACTTTATTTCTTCATGATTTCTCCATTTTTGCATGCTTTTTCTTCATTTCTTCAATCCAATTTTTGCCTTCTAAACCTGAAATTACTCAACAAACATATCAAGTCATCAAAGGGAATTAAAGTGAATAAAATTTAGAATTATAAGGCCTAAAAAGCATGTTTTTAATTTCAAGCACAATTTAGGAAGAAATCATGAAACTATGCTATTTTAATGAATAAATGTAGGAAAAGTTGATTAAGTCCACCAAATTCAATATAAGATAAACCATAAAATTGTGGTTTATCAATCTCCCCACACTTAAACAATAGCATGTCCTCATGCTAAACTCAAGAAAGACAAGAAAGGGAGTATCAACATTTATTCAATGTAAACTATCTAAATGCAAACTATCTATATGCAATGCATCTACTTGGTCAAAATAAGTCAATTTCCAAGAATACATATATGAACATAAGGCTAAAGTAATCACAATCAAATCAAATCCACAATTGAATTGAGTTATAGAAAAGAATTTGCAACTTGCAAGATAAGAGATGATCATAGGTGAAAACATGTAACTGAGCAATCGAACCCTCACCGAATGTATATCTGCTCTAATCGCTCAAGTATATAGGGTTGATTCTCTATATTATCTTCAAATCATGCTTTCTAAGATTTGTTTTTCATCTAACAATAAACAATTATTCAATGCATGCATACGAATATCATGAAGGTTTTTCCATAGGTTGTAATGGGGCTAGGGTCAAGGTAAGGATATATATGACTAAGTGAGCTTGAAATTTGAATCTTTGATTAACTTAAGCTCTCACCTAACACATATAATACCTATTCAATTTAAATACAAACCTAACTACCCATTCTTCACTTTTTTTCACACACTCATGCATTCTCTTTTTAATTACAACCCATATACATTGTTGTTATTACTTTACTTTGGGGCATTTTGTCCCCTTTTTATTGCTTTCTTTTCCTTTTTCTTTTCTTTTCTTTTTCTCTTTTTTTATATATTTCTTTTCCTTTTTTTTTCAAAATAAAATATATACAAGAATATCAATGCATATGGTTAAAACATTTAATGCATGAGTATGTACCCAATTTCCAAGATTTTCAACAAAAATATAAAAACACACTTTTACCTCAACCTATGTTTTCAAACTTCTCCACACTTGGATGATACACAACCTCACTAGCCTAAGCTAATCAAAGATCCAAATGAAGAACATTTATTATTTTCCGCTTTAAGCTAGTAATGTGCTAAATTTAATAACAAAAAGGGATTAAAATAGGATCAAAATTGGCTAACAATGGTAGACAAAAGGGTAAGGCCATTTGGGTAAGTGAGCTCAAATGAAATCAAGGCCTCAATCATATAAATGCATTCATACACAAAATAATTGACATAAAGAATCAAACAAATCAAAGATTATAATCATAGAAAGAGAATAACACACACAAGAATGAAAATAGTGGTTATATGATGTAACCACATAATTAGCCTAAAAAACTCACAAGCTTATGTGTTCTTATCTCAAAAACATGTTCCACAATATATAATTCAAGCAAGTTCTATGAAAAATTTTTACTCAAATCAATTGGGATATCAATACCCTATATAAAAGGAGTTTTCTTAGACTATTTTATTATTTTGACAAAGCTTATTATGTATATGCAAACTAAGAAAATGCAACTAAGAATTCTAAATGACCTAGTAGTAGAAGAAAAATAAAATGTGAAAGTGTTAGGATTAGAAATTTGTCACCCAAAAATTGGCCGATTGGTCGGACGACCTCCCCACACTTAAAAGTTTGTACTGTCTTCGGTGCATCCAAAGATGAGCAAGGGGTACGGCAACTGCATGAATTGCCACCTTCAGCTGGTGGGTTAACCGGCTGTTGCATGTTCTTTCTTCCACTTCCCTTATTGCTTATGGTGAATCATCCATGAAAAATAGAAAAAAACACCGTAAGATGGAAAAATTAAAAAGAAAGGAAGCTTATATTGTTGGAATGAGGTAATGATCACTAAAATAAAGTGAGTGAATTAGTGTGACATTAAGGAAAATAGTGCGTGAATTCTAAGTTGCACACAGGATAGAATTCACACACTAGCATTGAAAAGTTATGTCACAATTACACAAAATAAGTATGCACTTCACTCATTCTAGTGTGCTTGAGATGCTTTAAAAAAAACTTGTAAGTTAAGACAAGCAAATAAGTAATAAAATGGCATGAAAGCATTCAAGCAATAATCAAGAAATTGTGAAATCGATAATGAATGAAATTGGTTGATGTGCAAGATAACTTAATGGACTAAATGAAATATGAAATTCACACATCAATCAATAACACACTTTGAATTTTGTTCGCATAACCTAATTGACATAAAATAGGAAGCATAGTTGCTATGCAACTTAGGAAAAGAGAGATAGAAGTAAAAATCAATCACATAGCAAGCATGATCCCTATAGCTTGAGAATTAAAAAAGATGCCCCTAGGTGAGCTAACATGCAATTTTACAAAGGAAGCATCACTACAAGAGAAGCGGCGCTTAGCAGCAGCGAATTGCCTGCGTCTCGCCAGACCGCTGCAAAGTGATGGAGCAGCTGCAGTTCTTATAGCGAATTTTATGTCCGTCCAAGACCGGTCGGCATAGCTGCAGTTTTGTGCCTCAACCGCTCCAAATTATATAAAGCTCAAATTGACATATAGAACCAAAATTGGAGGAAGCCAAATCCAATTTCCCTAGTTTACGCGCGAACCCAAAATGGGGGCAAAGGTGCCAATCACCAGGTCCAAGACTCACTCCCGTGGTATACATTCCGTCCATCAGCTGCAGCCGCTACATCGTTCCAGGTCACAGATCTGCTTAAGCTGCCTCATATCTCCCGCGTAAAAGGAAGATGGAGAGGCACGTCTGTTGTTCGTCCCTCCACCGTGCACGTCCCGGTGTCGTTGCAAATGGCTTCCCAACTGCCTCGGTGTCGTCATCCTCGACCTTCCCCCGTACCCTGTTGTACACCGCTCGAATGCACCCTCTCCTCGCTTCCTGGTTCGCTTTCTCCCTTTTTCTTGCTCTTCCAATTTCATCTTTTGTCCTGTACCTTTGTTTGAATTGAATAATTTTGATTGTTAATCGAATCTATGTGTACCAAATTCGTTTACCCATCAGTTACCAATTCAATTCCTAATCTGGTTCGAACCCTAGTCCTAATTTAATTGTTCCCAATTCATTGTTGAAAATATAAGAGTGATAACGGCTGCACTGTGTTGTTTGGATGTTAGGGTAGCTGTATAGTTTAAATTGATAATCAAGACCATCCAAAGCCATGTGATTAGTACCAATTATCCAAGAGCATTGACAGATTTTCCTTCTGTGGTTAGTCAACGGAGCAAGAAACTAAGTCAAAAATTTTTACTAGGAAAGATGTAAGAAAAAACAAAACAGAATTAAAGAGTTATAAAACAGAGTTCTGTGTTCTCTTTTTTCCCCTGCTGATTGTGTTTTTAGTCATATGAAACTGTTAGATACAACCACGATTGGGTTGACAGAACTGTTAAAATGCATCATGTTTGCAATGAGCTATATCTAAATGTAGTCTAATATCTAAGATCATGTATGCTCTTTGTTAGCATTTGTAGCAATGTTCTACCGTGGCAAAGTTTATGTATGTAAGTGTGTTTTCTTTTATAAGCAGTGTAACTTTGAATTGTGTCCACATAACTATAATTCTGGCTGTGAATTGAGTATATTTTTTTGCAATTTTTATCTTAAAATATAACATGTTTAATTATACTAAGACAAAAATTAATATTCATAGAGAAACTAAAAGTAAATTTGCTTTTACATACCCTTATATAGAATAATAAAGATCAGAAAACATAATACATAAAACTAAAACTAGACCAGTAATCTCCTTAGAGAAATCTAAAAAATATGCCATGCATAGATAGACAAACTGAAAAAAATGAAACTGCACGAACCTACAAAATCCCGCTTCTCTTGTAGTGCAAGCATAAATATGTAATTGTAAATATTTTTTAAATTCATGTTAAATAATAAAGCAACACAAGATTAAAACAAGAGTTGCATTGAAAAAAAGAAGTAAGGTTCTCAAAAAATCGGTTGGTTAACATTGTATACACCTCTTATAGAAATGTGAGTCCACCTAATAATATATGCAAAATTCTGGTTTAAGCCAAAGCTAATTTAATTTTAAGCCACAAAAAATGATTACAAATAGAATCCAAATAGTACGGTTGTTGCTAAAAATCTGTTTAATTACTCCTTATAGTACTTTAATTTTGATAAATTTTGATTGATGCTCCAAGAAGCAAGTGAACTAATTAATTAAGTGGAATTTTTATTAAGATTGGCCACCCAAGAAAACAGCACCAACCACAGTGCTAATTATTATGTAGTGCTAATTTTATTTAGAGAAAAGGATAAATTGATTTTTAACTTTTTGATTTGTGGATATTTAAATATTTGATAATTTAAAAATATATTGAAGTCTCTAACCTCTTTAAAATTTGGATACATTGATCTTTGATTCTAATTTGTCTGAATTTTGGTTTGAACCCTTGCCCAATTTAATTTGTTTGGTATCAAATGATTAAAACAATCTTGACTGTCATATTTCAGTTAAATGTACTTTTTAATTTTTATTTTTCCTTCTTCAAGGACAGATTTCCTAAATATACTTTGAGGACCACATCTTTTCTTTTTCCAAGTCTCTTTTTCTTAAAACAGAGTTCTGTGTTATTTTTTTCCTGCTGATTGTTTTTTCAGTCACATGAAACTATTAGATACAACCTTGATTGGGTTGATTTAATTGTTAAAATGCATAAGATTTGCAATGAGCTATATCTATAAAGCATGGCTTTCCTACCTCTCAACATGTCTGAGAAAGAAAGTCATATATAATGAACATGATCTTTACACCAACTAGATGCCAGGCATCTAATAACATAAAACTTGCTTGTTAAAATATTTATCATTTAAGGTGTGAGCATTACGCTCCGTTCTCCAACGAAAAAAATTCAAATGGTGGCGTATGCTACAGTGCCACAAAAATTTTCCCTCATTCCTGATTCCAAACCCAACAAACATAGCCAATAAGAACTGATTTATTTGTTGCACAGCATGCACAACATTCATTAAATATATTAATCAAATTGTTCCATAAAAACACAGCCACAAGACAATGCAAAAACATGTGAATTTGATTCTGAATTTGTCCCACACATAACATGCACACATATATATAAATTATGAATGCCACAAAGTGAAATATGGGAGGATTAACACAAAGTATAGGGAGAATAAAAAATTTAAGAATAGTTGACGGTCAGATACAAAATTTGAACGGCGGCATATATCTCTACTAAGTTTGTAACTTTATTTTAGAAATATATAATCCTAATTGTATTTCGACACTTAGAATTAAGAAATTACTTGATGAAATAAAACCAAGCCAATTTTGATTTTTGATTTGTTACATTATTCTTTTCTATTACAAGATTACTGAAGCAACAACATTTTACACAACATTAAATTTCTCAGCTTGTCATAGTAGACATACCAAGAGCATTTATCATTTAAAAGAGCTTCAAACAAAATTTCATATTGCATAACATTAAAAACATGGTCAATATATGATCACCTGTTAAACTTTGTGTTCCCATTTGGAGCAAAATTCCACCATGGCTTAGTTTATGTATATAAGTCTGTTTTCCTTTTAAGCAGTGTGACTTTGAATTGTGTTACAGTTACTATAATTCTGGCCATGAATTCAATATATTTTTCTGCAATTTTTAGCTTAAAATATGACATTTTTAGTTATACTAAGACAAAAATTAATTTTCATAGAGAAATTAAAGTAAATATGCTTTTACATATACTGATATAGAATAATAAATCCCATAAAACATAATAAACAAAACTAAAACCAGACTAATAATCTCCTTAGACAAGAAGTAAAAAATATGGCATGCAAGGATAGACAAATTTCACCTCTCTTTTCTCCTTTGCAACTAAATATTATTTAATCTAACTCATTCTCTAAGTTGTGAATTATGTTGAATATAATCATGATGATTCAGAGTGTTTGAAACTTTTCCATATATTAATAGCTTTATGCTATATATACATGTTTTTAAGAAGTATTCCATTCATGTTTTTTTAAACCTTTTCAATTATATTCTAAAAATGTCTTCTTAAATTGACTTGAGCTACTGCTACTTTTTTTTTGGTCTTACAAGGGATTTGAACTTTAAAAATGACATATATTTTAAATAATTTTTTTAAAAAAAATGACAGGGGTATATAAATGCATATACATCTCCAATATATTCCCTTTAGTAAGAGTTTTTAAATTTTTTTTTGTTGAACTTGCGTGAAACTTTTATACTCTTATTTTGGGTGTTTTCAAGCATAAAACTCTCCTCCATATTATCTAATTTATCCTTTTCATGCACTTATTCATAGTTCTATATTGTATGCGTCGAGATCTCATACACTATATTGTAATATCATCGTCTTTTCAGTATATATGTTAATAAAAAGTTCCATAAACTATTCCAAACCAAATTACAACATAAGACCAAAATGCCTTTTTCTTCTACATAGGAAATGCAGTTTCACAGTCCTCTGGTATTTATTTGCTTTCATCTATATAAGGCCATCAATCCCATTACATAATTATTTTCTTATATCTAACTTACAATCCTCTTTTCCTTTTTATTAGGGAAGGTTTTTATTTTCCATTTCAATTTTTTGGCATTAGACCCAGAGTTTCTTTCTTCTAGTAATTTTTTTTAAAGTGCGGAATTTTCCAGAATGAGTAAGCAACTTTCTTGAATAATATTATCGGTGTGTATTATCTTAGATGCTAGTAACTGTATTTTCTATTTTTTATTTTAAGTGTTATTCTCCAGGTTTATTTCAAATACTATGACCATATTATATTATACACTCCCTGGTTACCTTTATGATTTATTATTTTGTTTTCTTTCCAGTAGTCTGAATTTATTAGTTGAATTTTCGTTGTTCTATTATATCATTGAATTAGACATTGATAAGAGTTGGATTTCAAATCCACGAGATAGTCTAGATTATAGGATTGGGTTGAACAGATTCTTATATTTTGCATTTGCCAATGCATCATCCGATAGGATGATACATTGTCCGTGTCTAAAATGCAGGTTCTGCCTTTTCCAAACTAGAGAGGATGCATACGATCATTTGCTGATAAAATCCTTCCCTTCTACTTATACATTTTGGCTTTATCATGGTGAGAGACACGTGGTAGAGAGCTCTAGTGAAGGACAAGAAGCAGAATCCGATAGAAACCTCAAAGACCCAATGGTTGACATGGTTCAAGAGGCATTCAACTTTCCAAGACTTCATGGCGACGAAGAAGATTCAGTGAATGAACATGCTGGCATGGATCCGGAGGAGTTGCCGTTGGGCCCAAATGAAAGTAGTCACGAGGCCTGCAACTTGCATGAGCTACTCGAAGATGGAGCACAGGAGCTATACCCAGGATGTTCAAAGTTCTCTAAGCTGTATTTTTTGGTGAGGCTCTATCATATAAAGTCCATGTGCAGAGTGAGTGACAAGGCCTTCGGAATGATATTGGAGTTGCTATCGGATGGCTTTGAGCATGCAAGGATTCTGAGCACTATGCACGATGCCAAGATGATCATAAGAAAGCTCGGTATCGCATACAAGAAGATAAATGCATGTCCAACTAACTGCATGCTATACCAGGTGATGCCTGGGCATCTTGGCTAGTTTCACAAGCCATTTTTACTAAGTTTTTACTTAGTTTCATGCACTGTCTTCATCAATGAGCAAGCATTTGGATTAATTATTTGTGCATGTCTTGATTCATCAAACATTAGTGAATTATAATAATTTTTATGAGAGTAACACCAGAACAAAGTGGTGTAATGAATGATGAATTATCTTGTGATTATTCATGAAATAGCAACCATTGATGCACTTGTTTGATTGATGGTAGGCAAGGCAAGAAGAAGCAGAGGGAAAGCAAAGACCAAAGGTGTTACCAACGGCTAACTTAGGCTCACCAATGCCAAGATCATACAGACCAAGGGTGCTGGCAACGCTACAAACAGCCTCACTAACGCCAGCCCCAAAGGAAACAAGGGCTTTGGCAATGTTGGCAACGCTGGCAATAACACCAGCATAAATATTGCCAACGTTGGTAACGCCAGCTCAAGAGGAAACCTAGGGCACTGCCAACATTGGTAACGCTGGCAATAACGCCAGCATCAACGTTACCAATGCTGGTAATGCCAGTGCTAACGTGATGAGCGGATAATTTATACGCTTTTTGGCATTGTTTTTACATAATTTTCAGTTTAATTTAGTTAGTTTTAAGTATATTTTTATTAGTTTTTAAATAAAAATTACATTTCTGGACTTTACTATGAGTTTGTGTGTTTTTCTGTGATTTCAGGTATTTTCTGGCTGAAATTGAGGGACTTGAGCAAAAATCAGATTCAGAGGTTGAAGAAGGACTGCAGATGCTGCTGGATTCTGACCTCCCTGCACTCAAAGTGGATTTTCTGGAGCTGCAGAACTCCAAATGGTGCGCTCTTAATTGTGTTGGAAAGTAGACATCCAGAGATTTCCAGCAATATATAATAGTCTATACTTTGCCCGAGTTTAGATGATGCAAACTGGTGTTCAACGGCAGTTCCACGCTGCATTCTGGAGTTAAACACTAGAAACAGGTTTCAAAGTGGAGTTAAACGCCAGAAACAGGTTACAAACTGGCGTTCAACTCCAAGAGAAGCCTCTACACGTGTAAAGCTCAATGCTCAGCCCAAGCACACACCAAGTGGGCCCTGAAAGTGGATTTCTGCATCATTTACTCATTTCTGTAAACCCTAGTAACTAGTTTAGCATAAATAGGACTTTTTACTATTGTATTTACATCTTTAGTTTCATCTTTAGATCATTTTTGGGGGCTGGCCATTCGGCCATGCCTGGACCTTCATCACTTATGTATTTTCAACGGTAGAGTTTCTACACACTATAGATTAAGGTTTGGAGCTCTGCTGTTCCTCATGGATTAATGCAAAGTACTACTATTTTTCTATTCAATACAAACTTATTCCGCTTCTAAGATATTCATTCGCACTTCAATGTGAATGTGATGATCGTGACAATCATCATCATTCCCAACTTATGAACACGTGCCTGACAACCACTTCCGTTCTACCTTAGATTGAATGGGTATCTTTTGGATATCTAATACAGGGGACCGAGTCCGAGATATTAGAATCTTTGTGGTATAAGTTAGAACCCATGGACGGCCATTCCTGAGATCCGGAAAGTCTAAACCTTGTCTGTGGTATTCCGAGTAGGATCTGGAAAGGGATGGCTGTGACGAACTTCAAACTCGCGAGTGCTGGGCGTAGTGACAGACGCAAAAGGATAGTAAATCCTATTCCAGTATGATCGAGAACCGACAGATGATTAGCCATACAGTGACAGTGCATTGGACTATTTTCACAGAGAGGATGGGATGTAGCCATTGACAACGGTGATGCCCTACATAAAGCATGCCATGGAAAGGAGTAGGAATGATTGGATGAAGACAGCAGGAAAGCAGAGGTTCAGGAGGAACGAAAGCATCTCTATATGCTTATCTGAAATTCTCACCAATAAATTACATAAGTATCTCTATCCCAGTTTATATTTTATTTATATTTTATTATTAATTCACCATAACCATTTGAATCCGCCTGACTGAGATTTACAAGGTGACCATAGCTTGCTTCAGGCCGACAATCTCCGTGGGATCGACCTTTACTCACGTAAGGTTTATTACTTGGATGACCCAGTGCACTTGCTGGTTAGTTGTGTAAAGTTGTGATAAAGAGTTAAGATTACAATTATGCGTACCAAGTTGTTGGCACCATTGATAATCACAATTTTGTGCACCAAGTTTTTGGTGCCGTTGCCGGGGATTGTTCGAGTTTGGACAACTGACAGTTCAAATTGTTGCTCAGATTAGGTAATTTTATTTTACTTTTAAGCTTTTTACTTCTTATTTTCGAAAATAATATAAAAAAAAATTTCTTCTTTTTCGTTTTTCCAAAATAATTTTCGAAAAATCCAAAAAAAAATTATAAAATCATAAAATCAAAAATAATTTGTGTTTCTTGCTTGAATCTTGTGTCAGTTTTTAAGTTTGGGGCCAATTGCATGTTTTTTAAAATTTGTGCATTTTTCGAAAACTCATGCATGTGTTCTTCATGATCTTCAAGTTATTCTTGACAAGTCTTCTTGTTTGATCTTTATATTTTCTTGTTTTGTGTCTTTTCTTGTTTTTCATATGCATTCTTGAATTCTTATTATCTAAATATTAAAAATTTCTAAGTTTGGTGTCTTGCATATTTTTTTTATTAAAAATTTTTTCAAAAATACATACTTGATGTTCATCATGATCTTCAAAGTGTTCTTGGTGTTCATCTTTGCATTCAAAGTGTTCTTGCATGTTTCCTTTGTTTTGATCCAAAATTTTCATGCATTGAGTCTTTTTGACGTTTTTCTCTTTCATCATTAAAAATTCAAAAATCAAAAAAATATCTTTCCCTTTTTCTTCTCATCAAATTTGAAAATTTGAGTTGACTTTTTCAAAACTTTTTAAAATTTAGTTGTTTCTTATGAGTCAAATCAAATTTTCAATTTAAAAATTCTATGTTTTTCAAATCTTTTCAAAAAAAAAAAATTCAAATCTTTCTCATTTTTCTTTTATGATTTTCGAAAATTTCAAAATGATTTTCAAAAATCTTTTTCTTATTTTTGTTTCATATTTTCGAATTTAATGCTAACAATTAATGTGATTGATTCAAAATTTTTAAGTTTGTTACTTGCCTAGTAAGAAAGGTTCAATCTTTAAACTCCAGACTCATATCTTTTTAGTTTCTTGTTAGTCAAGTAATCAACTTTAATTTCAAAATCAAATCTTTTTAAATATATTTTTCAAATCTTTTTCAAAATAAGTTTCAATCACATCTTTTTCAAAATCAATTTCAAAATCTTTTCTAACTTCTTTTCTAACTTCCTATCTTTTCAAAATTTAATTTTCAAATCTTTTCAAACCAATCTTATCTTTTTGTTTCAATCATATCTTTTTCAAAACTACCTAACTAATTCTCTCTCTAATTTTCGAAAATCACCTTCCTTTTTTTCAAAATTCCTTTTTTTTAAAATTAACTAATTGTTTTAAATTTAATTTAATTTGATTCAATTTTCCTTTCTTAATTTTCGAATTCTAATTTTAATTTATGTTTTTCGAAATTCTCTCCCTCTCACCTCCTTTTGTTTATTTATTCATCTACTAACACCTCTCTCCCACCCAAAATTCGAACACCATCTTCTTCTCTGTGTTCGAGTTTTTCTCTTCCCCTTCTTTTATTATTCTCTTCTACTCACATAAAGGAATCTCTATACTGTGACATAGAGGATTCCATATTTTCTGTTTTCTTCTTTTTCATATGAGCAGGAACAAGGATAAGATCATTCTTGTTGAAGCTGATCTGGAACCTAAAATAACTCTAAAGAGGAAGCTAAGGGAAGCTAAAGCATAACTCTCTGGAGAAAATCTAACAGAAATTTTCGAAAAAGAAGGAGACATGGCCGAAAATAACAACAATGCAAGGAAGATGCTTGGTGACTTTACTGCACCTAATTCCAATCTACATGGAAGAAACATCTCAATCCCTGCCATTGGGGCAAACAATTTTGAGCTGAAACCTCAATTAGTTTCTCTAATGCAATAGAATTGCAAGTTTCATGGACTTCCATCAGAAGATCCTTTTTAGTTCTTAACTGAATTCTTGCAAATCTGTGATACTGTTAAGACCAATGGGATTGACCCGAGGTCTACAGGCTTATGCTTTTCCCATTTGCTGTAAGAGACAGAGCTAGAATATGGTTAGACTCTCAACCTAAAGACAGCCCGAACTCTTGGGATAAGCTGGTCACTGCTTTCTTAGCCAAGTACTTTCCTCCTCAAAAGCTTAGTAAGCTTAGAGTGGATGTTCAAACCTTCAGACAAAAGGAAGGTGAATCCCTCTATGAAGCTTCAGAGAGATATAAGGAACTGACCAAAAAGTGTCCTTCTGACATGCTTTCAGAATGGACCATCCTGGATATATTCTATGATGGTCTGTCTGAATTATCAAAGATGTCATTGGACCATTCTGCAGGTGGATCCATTCACCTAAAGAAAACGCCTGCAGAAGCTCAAGAACTCATTGACATGGTTGCAAATAACCAGTTCATGTACACTTCTGAAAGGAATCCTGTGAGTAATGGGACGCCTCAGAGGAAGGGAGTTTTTGAAATTGATACTCTGAATGCCATAATGGCTCAGAATAAAATATTGACTCAGCAAGTCAATATGATCTCTCAGAGTCTGAATGGATTGAAGGAATCATCCAACAGTACTAAAGAGGCATCTTGTGAAGAAGAAGCTTATGATCCTGAGAACCTTGCAATAGCAGAGGTGAATTACACGGGTGAACCCTATGGAAACACCTATAATCCCTCATGGAGAAATCATCCAAATTTCTCATGGAAGGATCAACAAAAGCCTCAACAAGGCTTTAATAATGGTGGAAGAAACAGGTTTAGCAATAGCAAACCTTTTCCATCATCCACTCAACAACATACAGAGAATTCTGAGCAGAATCCATCTAGCTTAGGAAATATAGTCTCTGATCTATCTAAGGCCACTGTAAGTTTGATGAATGAAATAAGGTCCTCCATTAGGAATTTGGAGGCACAAGTGGGCCAGCAGAGTAAAAGAGTCACTGAAATCCCTCCAAGTACTCTCCCAAGAAATACAGAAGAAAATCCAAAAAGAGAGTGCAAGGCCATAGCCTTACATGGTGTGGCCGAACCCAAAGAGGAAGAGGAGGACGTGAATCCTAGTGAGGAAGACCTCTTGGGACGTTCAGTGACCAATAAGGGGGTATCCCTTTGAGGAACCAAAGGAATCTGAGGCTCATCTAGAGACCATAGAGATTCCATTGAACCTCCTTCTACGCTTCATGAGCTCTGATGAGTATTCTTCCTCTGAAGAAGATTAAGAAATTACTGAAGAGCAAGTTGCTAAATACCTAGGTGCAATCATGAAACTGAATGCCAAATTATTTGGTAATGAGACTTGGGAAGATGAACCCCCCTTGCTCACAAATGAACTGAATGAATTGGATAGGCAGAAATTACCTCAAAAGAAACAGGATCTTGGTAAATTCCTAATTCCCTACAAAATAGGCACCAAGACCTTTGAGAAGGCTCTGTGTGACCTGGGGTCAGGAATAAACTTAATGCCACTCTCTATAATGGAGAAACTTGGGATCTTTGAGGTGTAAGCTGCCAGAATCTCATTAGAGATGACAGACAACTCAAGAAAATAGGCTTATGGACAAGTAGAGGACGTGTTAGTAAAGGTTGAAGGCCTTTACATCCCTGCTAATTTCATAATCCTAGACACTGGGAAGGAAGAGGATGAATCCATCATCCTTGGAAGACCCTTCCGAGCCACAGCAAGAGCTGTGATTGATGTGGACAGAGGAGAATTGGTCCTTTAACTGAATGAGGACAACCTTGTGTTTAAGACTCAAGGATCTCCTTCTGTAACTATGGAGAGGAAGCATGAAAAGCTTCTCTCACTGCAGAGTCAACTAAAGCCCCCACAGTCAAACTCTAAGTTTGGTGTTGGGAGGCCACAACCAAACTCTAAGTTTGGTGTTGAACCCCCACATTCAAACTCTAAGTTTGGTGTTGAGAGGTTCCAACCTTGCTCTGATTATCTGTGAGGCTCCATGAGAGCTCACTGTCAAGCTATTGACATTAAAGAATCACTTGTTGGGAGGCAACCCAATGTTATTTAATCATATCTATTTTATTTTCTTTTTGTTATTTCGTGTTTTATTAGGTTGATGATCATATGAAGTCACAACAGCTACTGAAAAATAAAAAACAGAATGAAAAACAGCATTGAAAATAGCACACCCTGGAGGAGAGCAGTCTAGCGTTTAAACGCCAGAAACAAGCATCTGTCTGGCGTTTAACGCCAGAAACAGGCACCAAGCTGGTGTTTAACGCCAGAAACAAGCATCTGCCTGGCGTTAAACACCAGAAACAAGCTACATTTGGGCGTTTAACGCCAGAAACAGGCAGCAGTCTGGCGTTAAACGCCAGGATTGCATAGCAAAGGCATTTTACACGCCTGATTGGAGCAGGGATGTTAAGTCCTTGACCCCACTTGATCTGTGGACCCCACAGGATCCCCTCAGGATCTGTGGACCCCACAGGATCCCCAACTCTTTCTGCTCTCCTCTTCACACCTTTTCATAACTCTCTTCCCCAAATACCCTTCACCAATCACCTCAATCACTCTTTCCCATCACCTCTTCACCACTCACATCCATCTTCTCTTCCCCATAAACCCCACCTACCTTCAAAATTCAAACTAATTTCCCTTCCAAACCCAACCCTAATGGCCGAACCCTACACCCCTCTTACTCCTATATAAATCCCTCACTCCTTCTTCATTTTCACACAACACAACCCTCTCTTCTTTTCCTTGGCCGAATATATCTTCTTCCCCCATCTCCTACATTTTCTTCTTCTTCTACTACTTTATTTCTTCTTTTGCTCGGGGACGAGCAAACATTTTAAGTTTGGTGTGGTAAAAGCATAGCTTTTTATTTTTCCATAACCATTTATGGCACCTAAGGCTAGAGAAACCTCTAGAAAGAGGAAAGGGAAGGCAATTGCTTCCACCTCTGAGAAAAGGATGGAGCAAACAAGAGATCAAGGACCTCAACAACAGTATGAGGGAATTCCTCACCATGAAGTCCCTGAGATGCCTCATGGGATGCACTTTCCTCCACAAAACCATTGGGAGCAAATCAACACCTCCCTAGGAGATATAAGTTCCAATATGGGACAACTAAGGGTGGAGCACCAAGAGCACTCCATCATCCTCCATGAGATTAGAGAAGATCAAAGAGCCATAAGGGAGGAGCAACAAAGGCAAGAAAGAGACATAGAGGAGCTCAAAAGCACCATTGGTTCTTCAAGAAGAGGAAGACGTCACCCTCACTAAGGTGGACTCATTCCTTAATCTCCTTGTCTATTTATTTTACTGTTTTTCAATTTTTGAGCTTTATGTTTTATTTATGTTTGTGTCTTTACTATATGATCACTAGTGTCTAAGTGTCTATGCCTTAAAGTTATGAATGTCCTATGACTCTATCACCTCTCTTAAATGAAAACTATTTTAAAAACAAAAGAACAAGAAGTACAGGGTTTCGAATTCATCCTTGAAACTAGTTTAATTATTTTGATGTGGTAACAATACTTTTTGTTTTCTGAATGAATGCTTGAACAGTGCATATGTCTTTTGTATTTGATGTTTATGAATGTTAAATATGTTGGCTCTTGAAGAATAAGGAAAAAGGAGAAATGTTATTTGATAATCTGAAAAATCATAAAAATGATTCTTGAAGCAAGAAAAAGCAGTGAATACAAAAGCTTGCAGAAAAAAAAAAATAAAAATAGCGAAAAAAAAGAAAGAAAAAGAAAAAGCAAGAAGAAAAAGCCAAAAGCTCTTTAAACCAAAAGGCAAGAGCAAAAAGCCAATAGCCCTTAAAACAAAAAGGCAAGGGTAATAAAAAGGATCCAAGGCTTTGAGCATCAGTGGATAGGAGGGCCTAAAGGAATAAAATCCTGGCCTAAGCGGCTAAACCAAGCTGTCCTTAACCATGTGCTTGTGGCGGGAAGGTGTCAAGTGAAAACTTGAGACTGAGCGGTTAAAGTCAAGGTCTAAAGCAAAAAAAGAGAGTGCTTAAGAACCCCGGACACCTCTAATTGGGGACTTTAGCAAAGCTGAGTCACAATCTAAAAAGGTTCACCCAATTATGTGTCTATGGCATTTATGTATCTGGTGGCAATACTGGAAAACAAAGTGCTTGGGGCCACGGCCAAGACTCATAAAGTAGCTGTGTTCAAGAATCAACATACTGAACTAGGAGAATCAATAGCACTATCTGAATTCTAAGTTCCTATAGATGACAATCATTCTGAACTTCAATGGATAAAGTGAGATGCCAAAACTATTCAAGAGGTAAAAAGCTACAAGTCCCGCTCATCTGATTGGAGCAAAGTTTCATTGATATTTTGGAATCTATAGTATATTCTCTTCTTTTTATCCTATTTGATTTTTAGCTGCTTGGGGACAAGCAACAATTTAAGTTTGGTGTTGTGATGAACAGATAATTTATACGCTTGTTGGCATTGTTTTTACATAGTTTTCAGTATAATTTAGTTAGTTTTTAGTATATTTTTATTAGTTTTTAAATAAAAATAACATTTTTGGACTTTACTATGAGTTTGTGTGTTTTTCTGTGATTTCAGGTATTTTCTTGCTGAATTGAGGGACTTGAGCGAAAATCAGATTCAGAGGTTGAAGAAGGGCTGCAGATGCTGCTGGATTCTGACCTCCCTACACTCAAAGTGGATTTTTTAGAGCTACAGAACTCCAAATGGCGGCCCTCGATTGTGTTGGAAAGTAGAAATCCAGGGCTTTCCAGCAATATTTAATAGTCCATACTTTGCCCGAGTTTAGACGATGCAAACTGGCGTTCAACGCCAGTTCCACGCTGCATTCTGGAGTTAAACGCCAGAAACAGGTTGCAAAGTGGAGTTAAACGCCAAAAACAGGTTACAAACTGGCGTTCAACTCCAAGAGAAGCCTCTACATGTGTAAAGCTCAATGCTCAGCCCAAGCACACACCAAGTGGGCCCTGAAAGTGGATTTCTGCATCATTTACTCATTTCTATAAATCATAGTAACTAGTTTAGCATAAATAGGACTTTTTACTATTGTATTTACATCTTTAGTTTCATCTTTAGATCACGAGTGGGGGCTGGCCATTCGGCCATGCCAGGACCTTCATCACTTATGTATTTTCAACGGTAGAGTTTCTATACACCATAGATTAAGGTGTGGAGCTCTGCTGTTCCTCATGGATTAATACAAAGTACTACTGTTTTTCTATTCAATACAAACTTATTCCGCTTCTAAGATATTCATTCGCACTTCAATGTGAATGTGATGATCGTGACAATCATCATCATTCCCAACTTATGAACGCGTGCCTGACAACCACTTCCGTTCTACCTTTGATTGAATGGGTATCTCTTGGATATCTAATACAGGGGACCCAGTCCGAGATATTAGAATCTTCATGGTATAAGTTAGAACCCATGGACGGCCATTCCTGAGATCCAGAAAGTCTAAACCTTGTCTGTGGTATTCCGAGTAGGATCTGGGAAGGGATGGCTGTGACGAACTTCAAACTCGCGAGTGCTGGGCGTAGTGATAGACGCAAAAGGATAGTAAATCCTATTCCAGTATGATCGAAAACCGACAGATGATTAGCCATGCGGTGATAGTGCATTGGACCATTTTCACAGAGAGGATGGGATGTAGCCATTGACAATGGTGATATCCTACATAAAGCTTGCCATGGAAAGGAGTAGGAATGATTGGATGAAGACAGCAGGAAAGCAGAGGTTCAGGAGGAATGAAAGCATCTCTATACGCTTATATGAAATTCTCACCAATAAATTACATAAGTATCTCTATCCCAGTTTATATTTTATTTATGTTGTATTATCAATTCACCATAACCATTTGAATCCTCCTGACTGAGATTTACAAGGTGACCATAGCTTGTTTCAGGCTGACAATCTCCGTGGGATCGACCCTTACTCACATAAGGTTTATTACTTGGACGACCCAGTGCACTTGCTGGTTAGTTGTGCGAAGTTGTGATAAAGAGTTGAGATTACAATTGTGCGTACCAAGTTGTTGGCGCCATTGATGATCACAATTTCGTGCACCATAATGCTAGTTGGGGCACTCATGCAAGAATGAAGAGCATTAGTGTTGCTAACACTAGTAACAACGTGCCTCTTGTAGTGTTGGTCAAGCTAACATTGGCCAATAACACTAGGAGCACAATCAAGAGGGAGTTGCCAACGCCAACAATGCCAGTGCCAACGCTAGGAGAAACCAGGAGGGCATTACCGACGCCAACAATGCCTGTAGTAATGCCATGTCTAGTGTTAACAACGCTAATGCTGCCTCAGTAATGTCTTCGACAAATACATTGGAAGATTTGGGCAGTGTACGTACGCACGACCTAGTGTTCGTACGCACAAAAGGAAAATTGGTAGGCATGCGTACGCACAAGTCAGTGTGCGTACGCACAAGTGGCAGAATTCACAAGGATGCATACGCATGATCTATAATGCGTACGCACACAGGGTAGCGTTGGCAACGTTGATAACGCCAGCGGTAACGTTATGAGAAGGGCTTGAGTTTTCCTCACTTGCTTCAACTAAGGCCAAGGGCCCACATCCAGAGACTTGAAGACTCACTTGAAGTTAGAGAAGTAGTATAAATAAGTGGAGTTTTGAACACAAAAAGAAAGGAGGGGGATCCCGGATTGGAAACTTTTCGCCAATCATTAGCTAGATCTAATTTTCTCTTTTCTCTTTTTGCTTGTACCTAGTTTACTTTTCATGCACTTTTACTTTTTTTTGGATTTTCTAGAGATATGACCAACTAAACCCCACTTCATTGGGAGAGGGAGATCTATTGTAATTTGATGGATCAATAGAATTCTTATTTTCTTCTTCTCTTCATCTCTCTTTGATTTGCTTGAAAGATTTTGTACTTCATCCAATTATTCAATTGTCTTGGAAAAGAAATTGAATATACATAGATTCCATTGGAACCTTGGAAGAGGAATAATAGAATCATGCTAAAAATTCTTTATCATACTGGCTTAGATTGTGGGTTGGTCGGATATAGTGACATATAATCCTCTTGATGCTTTGATCTAGAAAGGTGTGTGGTATACTCAGTGACCAAGCTTCATCTCTTCTCATGAGCAATTAGATCAAGGAATTGGCAATTGTTCAAGTTTAGAGAGATTGAATTGCCAAGGAATTATGGTTCAATCACTCATGATTGCCAAGAGATCAATGATG